>NC_065440.1:6056660-6359577 GCF_024364675.1 Aethina tumida
ATTCTTTAGATTCTTTAGATTCTTTAGATTCTTTAGATTCTTTAGATTCTTTAGATTCTTTAGATTCTTTAGATTCTTTAGATTCTTTAGATTCTTTAGATTCTTTAGATTCTTTAGATTCTTTAGATTCTTTAGATTCTTTAGATTCTTTAGATTCTTTAGATTCTTTAGATTCTTTAGATTCTTTAGATTCTTTAAATTCTTTAGATTCTTTAGATTCTTTAGATTCTTTAGATTCTTTAGATTCTTTAAATTCTTTAGATTCTTTAGATTCTTTAGATTCTTTAGATTCTTTAGATTCTTTAGATTCTTTAGATTCTTTAGATTCTTTAGATTCTTTAGATTCTTTAGATTCTTTAGATTCTTTAGATTCTTCAGATTCTTTAGATTCTTTAGATTCTTTAGATTCTTTAGATTCTTAGATTCTTTAGATTCTCTAGATTCTTTAGATTCTTTAGATTCTTTATATTCTTTAGATTCTTTAGATTCTTTAGATTCTTTAGATTCTTTAGATTCTTTAGATTCTTTAGATTCTTTAGATTCTTTAGATTCTTTAGATTCTTTAGATTCTTTAGATTCTTTAGATTCTTTAGATTCTTTAGATTCTTTAGATTCTTTAGATTCTTTAGATTCTTTAGATTCTTTAGATTCTTTAGATTCTTTAGATTCTTTAGATTCTTTAGATTCTTTAGATTCTTTAGATTCTTTAGATTCTTTAGATTCTTTAGATTCTTTAGATTCTTTAGATTCTTTAGATTCTTTAGATTCTTTAGATTCTTTAGATTCTTTAGATTCTTTAGATTCTTTAGATTCTTTAGATTCTTTAGATTCTTTAGATTCTTTAGATTCTTTAGATTCTTTAGATTCTTTAGATTCTTTAGATTCTTTAGATTCTTTAGATTCTTTAGATTCTTTAGATTCTTTAGATTCTTTAGATTCTTTAGATTCTTTAGATTCTTTAGATTCTTTAGATTCTTTAGATTCTTTAGTTTCTTTAGATTCTTTAGATTCTTTAGATTCTTTAGATTCTTTAGATTCTTTAGATTCTTTAGATTCTTTAGATTCTTTAGATCCTTTAGATTCTTTAGATTCTTTAGTTACTTTTGATTCTTTAGATTAATAGATTTTTTAGATTCCTTGGATTTTTTAGATTCCTTGGATTTTTTAGATTGTTTAGTTTCTGTAGATTTTTTAGATTCTTTAGATTTTTAGATTCTTTAGATTCTTTGGATTCTTTGGATTCTTTAGATTCTTTAGATTCTTTAGATTCTTTAGATTCTTTACATTCTTTAGATTCTTTAGATTCTTTAGATTCTTTAGATTCTTTAGATTCTTTAGATTCTTTAGATTCTTTAGATTCTTTAGATTCTTTAGATTCTTTAGATTCTTTAGATTCTTTAGATTCTTTAGATTCTTTAGATTCTTTAGATTCTTTAGATTCTTTAGATTCTTTAGATTCTTTAGATTCTTTAGATTCTTTAGATTCTTTAGATTCTTTAGATTCTTTAGATTCTTTAGATTCTTTAGATTCTTTAGATTCTTTAGATTCTTTAGATTTTTTAGATTCTTTAGATTCTTTAGATTCTTTAGATTCTTTAGATTCTTTAGATTCTTTAGATTCTTTAGATTCTTCAGATTCTTTAGATTCTTTAGATTCTTTAGATTCTTTAGATTCTTTAGATTCTTTAGATTCTTTAGATTCTTTAGATTCTTTAGATTCTTTAGATTCTTCAGATTCTTTAGATTCTTTAGATTTTTTAGATTCTTTAGATTCCTTAGATTCTTTAGATTCTTTAGATTTTTAGATTCTTTAGATTCTTTAGATTCCTTAGATTCTTTAGATTCTTTAGATTCTTTAGATTCTTTAGATTCTTTAGATTCTTTAGATTCTTTAGATTCTTTAGATTCTTTAGATTCTTTAGATTCTTTAGATTCTTTAGATTCTTTAGATTCTTTAGATTCTTTAGATTCTTTAGATTCTTTAGATTCTTTAGATCCTTTAGATTCTTTAGATTCTTTGGATTTTTTAGATACTTTAGATTCTTTAGATTCTTTAGATTTTTTAGATTCTTTTTGATTCTTTAGTTTCTTTAGTTTCTTTAGATAGTTCAGTTTCTTTAGATTCTTTAGATTATTTAGATTCTTTAGATTCTTTAGATTCTTTAGATTCTTTAGGTTCTTTAGATTCTTTAGATTCTTTAGAATCTTTAGAATCTTTAGATTCTTTAGATTCTTTAGATTCTTTAGATTCTTTAGATTCTTTAGATTCTTTAGATTCTTTAGATTCTTTAGATTCTTTAGATTCTTTAGATTCTTTAGATTCTTTAGATTCTTTAGATTCTTTAGATTCTTTAGATTCTTTAGATTCTTTAGATTCTTTAGATTCTTTAGATTCTTTAGATTCTTTAGATTCTTTAGATTCTTTAAATTCTTTAGATTCTTTAGATTCTTTAGATTCTTTAGATTCTTTAGATTCTTTAAATTCTTTAGATTCTTTAGATTCTTTAGATTCTTTAGATTCTTTAGATTCTTTAGATTCTTTAGATTCTTTAGATTCTTTAGATTCTTTAGATTCTTTAGATTCTTTAGATTCTTTAGATTCTTTAGATTCTTCAGATTCTTTAGATTCTTTAGATTCTTTAGATTCTTTAGATTCCTTAGATTCTTTAGATTCTCTAGATTCTTTAGATTCTTTAGATTCTTTATATTCTTTAGATTCTTTAGATTCTTTAGATTCTTTAGATTCTTTAGATTCTTTAGATTCTTTAGATTCTTTAGATTCTTTAGATTCTTTAGATTCTTTAGATTCTTTAGATTCTTTAGATTCTTTAGATTCTTTAGATTCTTTAGATTCTTTAGATTCTTTAGATTCTTTAGATTCTTTAGATTCTTTAGATTCTTTAGATTCTTTAGATTCTTTAGATTCTTTAAATTCTTTAGATTCTTTAGATTCTTTAGATTCTTTAGATTCTTTAGATTCTTTAGATTCTTTAGATTCTTTAGATTCTTTAGATTCTTTAGATTCTTTAGATTCTTTAGATTCTTTAGATTCTTTAGATTCTTTAGATTCTTTAGATTCTTTAGATTCTTTAGATTCTTTAGATTCTTTAGATTCTTTAGATTCTTTAGATTCTTTAGATTCTTTAGATTCTTTAGATTCTTTAGATTCTTTAGATTCTTTAGATTCTTTAGATTCTTTAGATTCTTTAGTTTCTTTAGATTCTTTAGATTCTTTAGATTCTTTAGATTCTTTAGATTCTTTAGATTCTTTAGATTCTTTAGATTCTTTAGATCCTTTAGATTCTTTAGATTCTTTAGTTACTTTTGATTCTTTAGATTAATAGATTTTTTAGATTCCTTGGATTTTTTAGATTCCTTGGATTTTTTAGATTGTTTAGTTTCTGTAGATTTTTTAGATTCTTTAGATTTTTAGATTCTTTAGATTCTTTGGATTCTTTGGATTCTTTAGATTCTTTAGATTCTTTAGATTCTTTAGATTCTTTACATTCTTTAGATTCTTTAGATTCTTTAGATTCTTTAGATTCTTTAGATTCTTTAGATTCTTTAGATTCTTTAGATTCTTTAGATTCTTTAGATTCTTTAGATTCTTTAGATTCTTTAGATTCTTTAGATTCTTTAGATTCTTTAGATTCTTTAGATTCTTTAGATTCTTTAGATTCTTTAGATTCTTTAGATTCTTTAGATTCTTTAGATTCTTTAGATTCTTTAGATTCTTTAGATTCTTTAGATTCTTTAGATTCTTTAGATTCTTTAGATTTTTTAGATTCTTTAGATTCTTTAGATTCTTTAGATTCTTTAGATTCTTTAGATTCTTTAGATTCTTTAGATTCTTCAGATTCTTTAGATTCTTTAGATTCTTTAGATTCTTTAGATTCTTTAGATTCTTTAGATTCTTTAGATTCTTTAGATTCTTTAGATTCTTCAGATTCTTTAGATTCTTTAGATTTTTTAGATTCTTTAGATTCCTTAGATTCTTTAGATTCTTTAGATTTTTAGATTCTTTAGATTCTTTAGATTCCTTAGATTCTTTAGATTCTTTAGATTCTTTAGATTCTTTAGATTCTTTAGATTCTTTAGATTCTTTAGATTCTTTAGATTCTTTAGATTCTTTAGATTCTTTAGATTCTTTAGATTCTTTAGATTCTTTAGATTCTTTAGATTCTTTAGATTCTTTAGATTCTTTAGATTCTTTAGATTCTTTAGATTCTTTAGATTCTTTAGATTCTTTAGATTCTTTAGATTCTTTAGATTCTTTAGATTCTTTAGATTCTTTAGATTCTTTAGATTCTTTAGATTCTTTAGATTCTTTAGATTCTTTAGATTCTTTAGATTCTTTAGATTCTTTAGATTCTTTAGATTCTTTAGATTCTTCAGATTCTTTAGATTCTTTAGATTTTTTAGATTCTTTAGATTCCTTAGATTCTTTAGATTCTTTAGATTTTTAGATTCTTTAGATTCTTTAGATTCTTTAGATTCTTCAGATTCTTTAGATTCTTTAGATTCTTTAGATTCTTTAGATTCTTTAGATTCTTTAGATTCTTTAGATTCTTTAGATTCTTTAGATTCTTCAGATTCTTTAGATTCTTTAGATTTTTTAGATTCTTTAGATTCCTTAGATTCTTTAGATTCTTTAGATTTTTAGATTCTTTAGATTCTTTAGATTCCTTAGATTCTTTAGATCCTTTAGATTCTTTAGATTCTTTAGTTACTTTTGATTCTTTAGATTAATAGATTTTTTAGATTCCTTGGATTTTTTAGATTCCTTGGATTTTTTAGATTGTTTAGTTTCTGTAGATTTTTTAGATTCTTTAGATTTTTAGATTCTTTAGATTCTTTGGATTCTTTGGATTCTTTAGATTCTTTAGATTCTTTAGATTCTTTAGATTCTTTACATTCTTTAGATTCTTTAGATTCTTTAGATTCTTTAGATTCTTTAGATTCTTTAGATTCTTTAGATTCTTTAGATTCTTTAGATTCTTTAGATTCTTTAGATTCTTTAGATTCTTTAGATTCTTTAGATTCTTTAGATTCTTTAGATTCTTTAGATTCTTTAGATTCTTTAGATTCTTTAGATTCTTTAGATTCTTTAGATTCTTTAGATTCTTTAGATTCTTTAGATTCTTTAGATTCTTTAGATTCTTTAGATTCTTTAGATTCTTTAGATTTTTTAGATTCTTTAGATTCTTTAGATTCTTTAGATTCTTTAGATTCTTTAGATTCTTTAGATTCTTTAGATTCTTCAGATTCTTTAGATTCTTTAGATTCTTTAGATTCTTTAGATTCTTTAGATTCTTTAGATTCTTTAGATTCTTTAGATTCTTTAGATTCTTTAGATTCTTCAGATTCTTTAGATTCTTTAGATTTTTTAGATTCTTTAGATTTCTTAGATTCTTTAGATTCTTTAGATTTTTAGATTCTTTAGATTCTTTAGATTCCTTAGATTCTTTAGATTCTTTAGATTCTTTAGATTCTTTAGATTCTTTAGATTCTTTAGATTCTTTAGATTCTTTAGATTCTTTAGATTCTTTAGATTCTTTAGATTCTTTAGATTCTTTAGATTCTTTAGATTCTTTAGATTCTTTAGATTCTTTAGATTCTTTAGATTCTTTAGATTCTTTAGATCCTTTAGATTCTTTAGATTCTTTGGATTTTTTAGATACTTTAGATTCTTTAGATTCTTTAGATTTTTTAGATTCTTTTTGATTCTTTAGTTTCTTTAGTTTCTTTAGATAGTTCAGTTTCTTTAGATTCTTTAGATTATTTAGATTCTTTAGATTCTTTAGATTCTTTAGATTCTTTAGGTTCTTTAGATTCTTTAGATTCTTTAGAATCTTTAGAATCTTTAGATTCTTTAGATTCTTTAGATTCTTTAGATTCTTTAGATTCTTTAGATTCTTTAGATTCTTTAGATTCTTTAGATTCTTTAGATTCTTTAGATTCTTTAGATTCTTTAGATTCTTTAGATTCTTTAGATTCTTTAGATTCTTTAGATTCTTTAGATTCTTTAGATTCTTTAGATTCTTTAGATTCTTTAGATTCTTTAGATTCTTTAGATTCTTTAAATTCTTTAGATTCTTTAGATTCTTTAGATTCTTTAGATTCTTTAGATTCTTTAAATTCTTTAGATTCTTTAGATTCTTTAGATTCTTTAGATTCTTTAGATTCTTTAGATTCTTTAGATTCTTTAGATTCTTTAGATTCTTTAGATTCTTTAGATTCTTTAGATTCTTTAGATTCTTCAGATTCTTTAGATTCTTTAGATTCTTTAGATTCTTTAGATTCCTTAGATTCTTTAGATTCTCTAGATTCTTTAGATTCTTTAGATTCTTTATATTCTTTAGATTCTTTAGATTCTTTAGATTCTTTAGATTCTTTAGATTCTTTAGATTCTTTAGATTCTTTAGATTCTTTAGATTCTTTAGATTCTTTAGATTCTTTAGATTCTTTAGATTCTTTAGATTCTTTAGATTCTTTAGATTCTTTAGATTCTTTAGATTCTTTAGATTCTTTAGATTCTTTAGATTCTTTAGATTCTTTAGATTCTTTAGATTCTTTAGATTCTTTAGATTCTTTAAATTCTTTAGATTCTTTAGATTCTTTAGATTCTTTAGATTCTTTAGATTCTTTAGATTCTTTAGATTCTTTAGATTCTTTAGATTCTTTAGATTCTTTAGATTCTTTAGATTCTTTAGATTCTTTAGATTCTTTAGATCCTTTAGATTCTTTAGATACTTTAGATTCTTTAGATTCTTTAGATTCTTTAGATTCTTTAGATTCTTTAGATTCTTTAGATTCTTTAGATTCTTTAGATTCTTTAGATTCTTTAGATTCTTTAGATTCTTTAGATTCTTTAGATTCTTTAGATTCTTTAGTTTCTTTAGATTCTTTAGATTCTTTAGATTCTTTAGATTCTTTAGATTCTTTAGATTCTTTAGATTCTTTAGATTCTTTAGATCCTTTAGATTCTTTAGATTCTTTAGTTACTTTTGATTCTTTAGATTAATAGATTTTTTAGATTCCTTGGATTTTTTAGATTCCTTGGATTTTTTAGATTGTTTAGTTTCTGTAGATTTTTTAGATTCTTTAGATTTTTAGATTCTTTAGATTCTTTGGATTCTTTGGATTCTTTAGATTCTTTAGATTCTTTAGATTCTTTAGATTCTTTACATTCTTTAGATTCTTTAGATTCTTTAGATTCTTTAGATTCTTTAGATTCTTTAGATTCTTTAGATTCTTTAGATTCTTTAGATTCTTTAGATTCTTTAGATTCTTTAGATTCTTTAGATTCTTTAGATTCTTTAGATTCTTTAGATTCTTTAGATTCTTTAGATTCTTTAGATTCTTTAGATTCTTTAGATTCTTTAGATTCTTTAGATTCTTTAGATTCTTTAGATTCTTTAGATTCTTTAGATTCTTTAGATTCTTTAGATTTTTTAGATTCTTTAGATTCTTTAGATTCTTTAGATTCTTTAGATTCTTTAGATTCTTTAGATTCTTCAGATTCTTTAGATTCTTTAGATTCTTTAGATTCTTTAGATTCTTTAGATTCTTTAGATTCTTTAGATTCTTTAGATTCTTTAGATTCTTCAGATTCTTTAGATTCTTTAGATTTTTTAGATTCTTTAGATTCCTTAGATTCTTTAGATTCTTTAGATTTTTAGATTCTTTAGATTCTTTAGATTCCTTAGATTCTTTAGATTCTTTAGATTCTTTAGATTCTTTAGATTCTTTAGATTCTTTAGATTCTTTAGATTCTTTAGATTCTTTAGATTCTTTAGATTCTTTAGATTCTTTAGATTCTTTAGATTCTTTAGATTCTTTAGATTCTTTAGATTCTTTAGATTCTTTAGATTCTTTAGATTCTTTAGATTCTTTAGATTCTTTAGATTCTTTAGATTCTTTAGATTCTTTAGATTCTTTAGATTCTTTATATTCTTTAGATTCTTTAGATTCTTTAGATTCTTTAGATTCTTTAGATTCTTTAGATTCTTTAGATTCTTTAGATTCTTTAGATTCTTTAGATTCTTTAGATTCTTTAGATTCTTTAGATTCTTTAGATTCTTTAGATTCTTTAGATTCTTTAGATTCTTTAGTTTCTTTAGATTCTTTAGATTCTTTAGATTCTTTAGATTCTTTAGATTCTTTAGATTCTTTAGATTCTTTAGATTCTTTAGATCCTTTAGATTCTTTAGATTCTTTAGATTATTTAGATTCTTTAGATTCTTTAGATTCTTTAGATTCTTTAGATTCTTTAGATACTTTAGGTTTTTAGATTCTTTAGATTCTTTAGATTCATTAGATTCTTTAGATTCTTTAGATTCTTTAGATTCTTTAGATTCTTTAGATTCTTTAGATTCTTTAGATTCTTTAGATTCTTTAGATTCTTTAGATTCTTTAGATTCTTTAGATTCTTTAGATTCTTTAGATTCTTTAGATACTTTAGATTCTTTAGATACTTTAGGTTTTTAGATTCTTTAGATTTTTAGATTCTTTAGATTTTTTAGATTCTTTAGATCCTTTAGATTCTTTAGATTCTTTAGATTCTTTAGATTCTTTAGATTCTTTAGATTCTTTAGATTCTTTAGATTCTTTAGATTCTTTAGATTCTTTAGATTCTTTAGATTCTTTAGATTCTTTAGATTCTTTAGATTCTTTAGATTCTTTAGATTCTTTAGATTCCTTAGATTCTTTAGATTCTTTAGATTCTTTAGATTCTTTAGATTCTTTAGATTCTTTAGATTCTTTAGATTCTTTAGATTCTTTAGATTCTTTAGATTCTTTAGATTCTTTAGATTCTTTAGATTCTTTAGATTCTTTAGATTCTTTAGATTCTTTAGATTCTTTAGATTCTTTAGATTCTTTAGATTCTTTAGATTCTTTCGATTCTTTGGATTCTTTAGATTCTTTAGATTCTTTAGATTCTTTAGATTCTTTAGATTCTTTAGATTCTTTAGATTCTTTAGATTCTTTAGATTCTTTAGATTCTTTAGATTCTTTAGATTCTTTAGATTCTTTAGATTCTTTAGATTCTTTAGATTCTTTAGATTCTTTAGATTCTTTAGATTCTTTAGATTCTTTAAATTCTTTAGATTCTTTAGATTCTTTAGATTCTTTAGATTCTTTAGATTCTTTAGATTCTTTAGATTCTTTAGATTCTTTAGATTCTTTAGATTCTTTAGATTCTTTAGATTCTTTAGATTCTTTAGATTCTTTAGATTCTTTAGATTCTTTAGATTCTTTAGATTCTTTAGATTCTTTAGATTCTTTAGATTCTTTAGATTCTATAGATTCTTTAGATTCTTTAGATTCTTTAGATTCTTTAGATTCTTTAGATTCTTTAGATTCTTTAGATTCTTTAGATTCTTTAGATTCTTTAGATTCTTTAGATTCTTTAGATTCTTTAGATTCTTTAGATTCTTTAGATTCTTTAGATTCTTTAGATTCTTTAGATTCTTTAGATTCTTTAGATTCTTTAGATTCTTTAAATATTTTAGATTCTTTAGATTTTTTATATTCTTTAGTTCCTTTAGTTTCTTTAGATTCTTTAAATTTTTTAGATTCATTAGATCCCTTAGATTTTTTAGATTCTTTAGATTCTTTAGATTCTTTAGATTTTTTAGATTCTTTAGTTACTTTTGATCCTTTAGATTAATAGATTTTTTAGATTCCTTGTATTCTTTAGATTTTTTAGATTCTCTAGATTCTTTAGATATTTTAGATTCTTTAGATTCTTTAGATTCTTTTAATTATTTAGATTAATAGATTTTTTAGATTCCTTGGATTTTTTAGATTTTTTAGATTCTTTAGATTTTTTAGATTCTTTAGATTTTTTAGATTCTTTGGATTTTTTAGATCCTTTAGATTCTTTAGATTCTTTGGATTTTTTAGATACTTTAGATTCTTTAGATTCTTTAGATTTTTTAGATTCTTTTTGATTCTTTAGTTTCTTTAGTTTCTTTAGATAGTTTAGTTTCTTTAGATTCTTTAGATTATTTAGATTCTTTAGATTCTTTAGATTCTTTAGATTCTTTAGATTCTTTAGATTCTTTAGATTCTTTAGATTCTTTAGATTCTTTAGATTCTTTAGATTCTTTAGATTCTTTAGATTCTTTAGATTCTTTAGATTCTTTAGATTCTTTAGATTCTTTAGATTCTTTAGATTCTTTAGATTCTTTAGATTCTTTAGATTCTTTAGATTCTTTAGATTCTTTAGATTCTTTAGATTCTTTAGATTCTTTAGATTCTTTAGATTCTTTAGATTCTTTAGATTCTTTAGATTCTTTAGATTCTTTAGATTCTTTAGATTCTTTAGATTCTTTAGATTCTTTAGATTCTTTAGATTCTTTAGATTCTTTAGATTCTTTAGATTCTTTAGATTCTTTAGATTCTTTAGATTCTTTATATTCTTTAGATTCTTTAGATTCTTTAGATTCTTTAGATCCTTTAGATTCTTTAGATTCTTTAGATTCTTTAGATTCTTTAGATTCTTTAGATTCTTTAGATTCTTTAGATTCTTTAGATTCTTTAGATTCTTTAGATTCTTTAGATTCTTTAGATTCTTTAGATTTTTTAGATTCTTTAGATTCTTTAGATTCTTTAGATTCTTTAGATTCTTTTAATTATTTAGATTAATAGATTTTTTAGATTCCTTGGATTTTTTAGATTTTTTAGATTCTTTAGATTCTTTAGATTCTTTAGATTCTTTAGATTCTTTAGATTCTTTAGATTCTTTAGATTCTTTAGATTCTTTAGATTCTTTAGATTCTTCAGATTCTTTAGATTCTTTAGATTCTTTAGATTCCTTAGATTCTTTAGATTCTCTAGATTCTTTAGATTCTTTAGATTTTTTGTATTCTTTAGATTCTTTAGATTCTTTAGATTCTTTAGATTCTTTAGATTCTTTAGATTCTTTAGATTCTTTAGATTCTTTAGATTCTTTAGATTCTTTAGATTCTTTAGATTCTTTAGATTCTTTAGATTCTTTAGATTCTTTAGATTCTTTAGATTCTTTAGATTCTTTAGATTCTTTAGATTCTTTAGATTCTTTAGATTCTTTAGATTCTTTAGATTCTTTAGATTCTTTAGATTCTTTAGATTCTTTAGATTCTTTAGATTCTTTAGATTCTTTAGATTCTTTAGATTCTTTAGATTCTTTAGATTCTTTAGATTCTTTAGATTCTTTAGATTCTTTAGATTCTTTAGATTCTTTAGATTCTTTAGATTCTTTAGATTCTTTAGATTCTTTAGATTCTTTAGATTCTTTAGATTCTTTAGATTCTTTAGATTCTTTAGATTCTTTAGATTCTTTAGATTCTTTATATTCTTTAGATTCTTTAGATTCTTTAGATTCTTTAGATCCTTTAGATTCTTTAGATTCTTTAGATTCTTTAGATTCTTTAGATTCTTTAGATTCTTTAGATTCTTTAGATTCTTTAGATTCTTTAGATTCTTTAGATTCTTTAGATTCTTTAGATTCTTTAGATTTTTTAGATTCTTTAGATTCTTTAGATTCTTTAGATTCTTTAGTTTCTTTAGATTCTTTAGATTCTTTAGATTCTTTAGATTCTTTAGATTCTTTAGATTCTTTAGATTCTTTAGATTCTTTAGATTCTTTAGATTCTTTAGATTCTTTAGATTCTTTAGATTCTTTAGATTCTTTAGATTCTTTAGATTCTTTAGATTCTTTAGATTCTTTAGATTCTTTAGATCCTTTAGATTCTTTAGATTCTTTAGTTACTTTTGATTCTTTAGATTAATAGATTTTTTAAATTCCTTGGATTTTTTAGATTCCTTGGATATTTTAGATTGTTTAGTTTCTTTAGATTTTTTAGATTCTTTAGATTTTTAGATTCTTTAGATTCTTTGGATTCTTTGGATTCTTTAGATTCTTTAGATTCTTTAGATTCTTTAGATTCTTTAGATTCTTTAGATTCTTTACATTCTTTAGATTCTTTAGATTCTTTAGATTCTTTAGATTCTTTAGATTCTTTAGATTCTTTAGATTCTTTAGATTCTTTAGATTCTTTAGATTCTTTAGATTCTTTAGATTCTTTAGATTCTTTAGATTCTTTAGATTCTTTAGATTCTTTAGATTCTTTAGAATCTTTTCTTTAGATTCTTTAGATTCTTTAGATTCTTTAGATTCTTTAGATTCTTTAGATTCTTTAGATTCTTTAGATTCTTTAGATTCTTTAGATTCTTTAGATTCTTTAGATTCTTTAGATTCTTTAGATTCTTTAGATTCTTTAGATTCTTTAGATTCTTTAGATTCTTTAGATTCTTTAGATTCTTTAGATTCTTTAGATTCTTTAGATTCTTTAGATTCTTTAGATTCTTTAGATTCTTTAGATTCTTTAGATTCTTTAGATTCTTTAGATTCTTTAGATTCTTTAGATTCTTTAGATTCTTTAGATTCTTTAGATTCTTTAGATTCTTCAGATTCTTTAGATTCTTTAGATTCTTTAGATTCTTTAGATTCTTTAGATTCCTTAGATTCTTTAGATTCTCTAGATTCTTTAGATTCTTTAGATTCTTTAGATTCTTTAGATTCTTTAGATTCTTTAGATTCTTTAGATTCTTTAGATTCTTTAGATTCTCTAGATTCTTTAGATTCTTTAGATTCTTTAGATTCTTTAGATTCTTTAGATTCTTTAGATTCTTTAGATTCTTTAGATTCTTTAGATTCTTTAGATTCTTTAGATTCTTTAGATTCTTTAGATTCTTTAGATTCTTTAGATTCTTTAGATTCTTTAGATTCTTTAGATTCTTTAGATTCTTTAGATTCTTTAGATTCTTTAGATTCTTTAGATTCTTTAGATTCTTTAGATTCTTTAGATTCTTTAGATTCTTTAGATTCTTTAGATTCTTTAGATTCTTTAGATTCTTTAGATTCTTTAGATTCTTTAGATTCTTTAGATTCTTTAGATTCTTTAGATTCTTTAGATTCTTTAGATTCTTTATATTCTTTAGATTCTTTAGATTCTTTAGATTCTTTAGATCCTTTAGATTCTTTAGATTCTTTAGATTCTTTAGATTCTTTAGATTCTTTAGATTCTTTAGATTCTTTAGATTCTTTAGATTCTTTAGATTCTTTAGATTCTTTAGATTCTTTAGATTCTTTAGATTTTTTAGATTCTTTAGATTCTTTAGATTCTTTAGATTCTTTAGATTCTTTAGATTCTTTAGATTCTTTAGATTCTTTAGATTCTTTAGATTCTTTAGATTCTTTATATTCTTTAGATTCTTTAGATTCTTTAGATTCTTTAGATTCTTTAGATTCTTTAGATTCTTTAGATTCTTTAGATTCTTTAGATTCTTTAGATTCTTTAGATTCTTTAGATTCTTTAGATTCTTTAGATTCTTTAGATTCTTTAGATTCTTTAGATTCTTTAGATTCTTTAGATTCTTTAGATTCTTTAGATCCTTTAGATTCTTTAGATTCTTTAGATTCTTTAGTTTCTTTAGATTCTTTAGATTCTTTAGATTCTTTAGATTCTTTAGATTCTTTAGATTCTTTAGATTCTTTAGATTCTTTAGATTCTTTAGATTCTTTAGATTCTTTAGATTCTTTAGATTCTTTAGATTCTTTAGATTCTTTAGATTCTTTAGATCCTTTAGATTCTTTAGATTCTTTAGTTACTTTTGATTCTTTAGATTAATAGATTTTTTAGATTCCTTGGATTTTTTAGATTCCTTGGATTTTTTAGATTGTTTAGTTTCTGTAGATTTTTTAGATTCTTTAGATATTTAGATTCTTTAGATTCTTTGGATTCTTTGGATTCTTTAGATTCTTTAGATTCTTTAGATTCTTTAGATTCTTTACATTCTTTAGATTCTTTAGATTCTTTAGATTCTTTAGATTCTTTAGATTCTTTAGATTCTTTAGATTCTTTAGATTCTTTAGATTCTTTAGATTCTTTAGATTCTTTAGATTCTTTAGATTCTTTCGATTCTTTAGATTCTTTAGATTCTTTAGATTCTTTAGATTCTTTAGATTCTTTAGATTCTTTATATTCTTTAGATTCTTTAGATTCTTTAGATTCTTTAGATTCTTTAGATTCTTTAGATTCTTTAGATTCTTTAGATTCTTTAGATTCTTTAGATTCTTTAGATTCTTTAGATTCTTTAGATTCTTTAGATTCTTTAGATTCTTTAGATTCTTTAGATTCTTTAGATTCTTTAGTTTCTTTAGATTCTTTAGATTTTTTAGATTCTTTAGATTCTTTAGATTCTTTAGATTCTTTAGATTCTTTAGATTCTTTAGATTCTTTAGATTCTTTAGATTCTTTAGATTCTTTAGATTCTTTAGATTCTTTAGATTCTTTAGATTCTTTAGATTCTTTAGATTCTTTAGATTCTTTAGATCCTTTAGATTCTTTAGATTCTTTAGTTACTTTTGATTCTTTAGATTAATAGATTTTTTAGATTCCTTGGATTTTTTAGATTCCTTGGATTTTTTAGATTGTTTAGTTTCTTTAGATTTTTTAGATTCTTTAGATTTTTAGATTCTTTAGATTCTTTGGATTTTTTGGATTCTTTAGATTCTTTAGATTCTTTAGATTCTTTAGATTCTTTAGATTCTTTAGATTCTTTAGATTCTTTAGATTCTTTAGATTCTTTAGATTCTTTAGATTCTTTAGATTCTTTAGATTCTTTAGATTCTTTAGATTCTTTAGATTCTTTAGATTCTTTAGATTCTTTAGATTCTTTAGATTCTTTAGATTCTTTAGATTCTTTAGATTCTTTAGATTCTTTAGATTCTTTAGATTCTTTAGATTCTTTAGATTCTTTAGATTCTTTAGATTCTTTAGATTCTTTAGATTCTTTAGATTCTTTAGATTTTTTAGATTCTTTAGATTCTTTAGATTCTTTAGATTCTTTAGATTCTTTAGATTCTTTAGATTCTTTAGATTCTTTAGATTTTTTAGATTCTTTAGATTCTTTAGATTCTTTAGATTCTTTAGATTCTTTAGATACTTTAGATTCTTTAGATTCTTTAGATTCTTTAGATTCCTTAGATTCTTTAGATTCTCTAGATTCTTTAGATTCTTTAGATTCTTTAGATTCTTTAGATTCTTTAGATTCTTTAGATTCTTTAGATTCTTTAGATTCTTTAGATTCTTTAGATTCTTTAGATTCTTTAGATTCTTTAGATTCTTTAGATTCTTTAGATTCTTTAGATTCTTTAGATTCTTTAGATTCTTTAGATTCTTTAGATTCTTTAGATTCTTTAGATTCTTTAGATTCTTTAGATTCTTTAGATTCTTTAGATTCTTTAGATTCTTTAGATTCTTTAGATTCTTTAGATTCTTTAGATTCTTTAGATTCTTTAGATTCTTTAGAATCTTTAGATTCTTTAGATTCTTTAGATTCTTTAGATTCTTTAGATTCTTTAGATTCTTTAGATTCTTTAGATTCTTTAGATTCTTTAGATTCTTTAGATTCTTTAGATTCTTTAGATTCTTTAGATTCTTTATATTCTTTAGATTCTTTAGATTCTTTAGATTCTTTAGATTCTTTAGATTCTTTAGATTCTTTAGATTCTTTAGATTCTTTAGATTCTTTAGATTCTTTAGATTCTTTAGATTCTTTAGATTCTTTAGATTCTTTAGATTCTTTAGATTCTTTAGATTCTTTAGATTCTTAAGATCCTTTAGATTCTTTAGATTCTTTAGATTCTTTAGTTTCTTTAGATTCTTTAGATTCTTTAGATTCTTTAGATTCTTTAGATTCTTTAGATTCTTTAGATTCTTTAGATTCTTTAGATTCTTTAGATTCTTTAGATTCTTTAGATTCTTTAGATTCTTTAGATCCTTTAGATTCTTTAGATTCTTTAGTTACTTTTGATTCTTTAGATTAATAGATTTTTTAGATTCCTTGGATTTTTTAGATTCCTTGGATTTTTTAGATTGTTTAGTTTCTGTAGATTTTTTAGATTCTTTAGATATTTAGATTCTTTAGATTCTTTGGATTCTTTGGATTCTTTAGATTCTTTAGATTCTTTAGATTCTTTAGATTCTTTACATTCTTTAGATTCTTTAGATTCTTTACATTCTTTAGATTCTTTAGATTCTTTAGATTCTTTAGATTCTTTAGATTCTTTAGATTCTTTAGATTCTTTAGATTCTTTAGATTCTTTAGATTCTTTAGATTCTTTAGATTCTTTAGATTCTTTAGATTCTTTAGATTCTTTAGATTCTTTAGATTCTTTAGATTCTTTAGATTCTTTCGATTCTTTAGATTCTTTAGATTCTTTAGATTCTTTAGATTCTTTAGATTCTTTAGATTCTTTAGATTCTTTAGATTCTTTAGATTCTTTAGATTCTTTAGATTCTTTAGATTCTTTAGATTCTTTAGATTCTTTAGATTCTTTAGATTCTTTAGATTCTTTAGATTCTTTAGATTCTTTAGTTTCTTTAGATTCTTTAGATTCTTTAGATTCTTTAGATTCTTTACATTCTTTAGATTCTTTAGATTCTTTAGATTCTTTAGATTCTTCAGATTCTTTAGATTCTTTAGATTCTTTAGATTCCTTAGATTCTTTAGATTCTCTAGATTCTTTAGATTCTTTAGATTCTTTAGATTCTTTAGATTCTTTAGATTCTTTAGATTCTTTAGATTCTTTAGATTCTTTAGATTCTTTAGATTCTTTAGATTCTTTAGAAACTTTAGATTCTTTACATTCTTTAGATTCTTTAGATTCTTCAGATTCTTTAGATTCTTTAGATTCTTTAGATTCTTTAGATTCTTTAGATTCTTTAGATTCTTTAGATTCTTTAGATTCTTTAGATTCTTTAGATTCTTTAGATTCTTTAGATTCTTTAGATTCTTTAGATTCTTTAGATTCTTTAGATTCTTTAGATTCTTTAGATTCTTTAGATTCTTTAGATTCTTTAGATTCTTTAGATTCTTTAGATTCTTTAGATTCTTTAGATTCTTTAGATTCTTTAGATTCTTTAGATTCTTTAGATTCTTTAGATTCTTTAGATTCTTTAGATTCTTTAGATTCTTTAGATTATTTAGATTCTTTAGATTCTTTAGATTCTTTAGATTCTTTAGATTCTTTAGATTCTTTAGATTCTTTAGATTCTTTAGATTCTTTAGATTCTTTAGATTCTTTAGATTCTTTAGATTCTTTAGATTCTTTATATTCTTTATATTCTTTAGATTCTTTAGATTCTTTAGATTCTTTAGATTCTTTAGATTCTTTAGATTCTTTAGATTATTTAGATTCTTTAGATTATTTAGATTCTTTAGATTCTTTAGATTCTTTAGATTCTTTAGATTCTTTAGATTCTTTAGATACTTTAGATTCTTTAGATTCTTTAGATTCTTTAGATTCTTTAGATTCTTTAGATTTTTTAGTTTCTTTAGATTCTTTAGATTCTTTAGATTCTTTAGATTCTTTAGATTCTTTAGATTCTTTAGATTCTTTAGATTCTTTAGATTCTTTAGATTCTTTAGATTCTTTAGATTCTTTAGATTCTTTAGATTCTTTAGATTCTTTAGATCCTTTAGATTCTTTAGATTCTTTAGTTACTTTTGATTCTTTAGATTAATAGATTTTTTAGATTCCTTGGATTTTTTAGATTCCTTGGATTTTTTAGATTGTTTAGTTTCTTTAGATTTTTTAGATTCTTTAGATTTTTAGATTCTTTAGATTCTTTGGATTCTTTGGATTCTTTGGATTATTTAGATTCTTTAGATTCTTTAGATTCTTTAGATTCTTTAGATTCTTTAGATTCTTTAGATTCTTTAGATTCTTTAGATTCTTTATATTTTTTAGATTCTTTAGATTCTTTAGATTCTTTAGATTCTTTAGATTCTTTAGATTATTTAGATTCTTTAAATGCTTTAGATTCTTTAGATTCTTTAGATACTTTAGATTTTTTAGATTCGTTAGATTCTTTAGATTCTTTAGATTCCTTAGATTCTTTAGATTCTCTAGACTTTTTGGATTCTTTAGATTCTTTAGATTCTTTAGATTCTTTAGATTCTTTAGATTCTTTAGATTCTTTAGATTCTTTAGATTCTTTAGATTCTTTAGATTCTTTAGATTCTTTAGATTCTTTAGATTCTTTATATTCTTTAGATTCTTTAGATTCTTTAGATTCTTTAGATTCTTTAGATTCTTTAGATTCTTGAGATTCTTTAGATTCTTTAGATTCTTTAGATTCTTTAGTTTCTTTAAATTCCTTAGATGCTTTAGATTCTTTAGATTCTTTAGATTCCTTAGATTCTTTAGATTAATAGATTTTTTAGATTCCATGTATTCTTTAGATTCTTTAGATTCTTTAGATTTTTTAGATTCTTTAGATTCTTTAGATTCTTTAGATTCTTTATATTCTTTAGATTCTTTAGATTCTTTAGATTCTTTAGATTCTTTAGATTCTTTAGATTCTTTAGATTCTTTAGATTCTTTAGATTCTTTAGATTCTTTAGATTCTTTAGATTCTTTAGATTCTTTAGATTCTTTAGATTCTTTAGATTCTTTAGATTCTTTAGATTCTTTAGATTCTTTAGATCCTTTAGATTCTTTAGATTCTTTAGTTACTTTTGATTCTTTAGATTAATAGATTTTTTAGATTCCTTGGATTTTTTAGATTCCTTGGATTTTTTAGATTGTTTAGTTTCTTTAGATTTTTTAGATTCTTTAGATTTTTAGATTCTTTAGATTCTTTGGATTCTTTGGATTCTTTAGATTCTTTAGATTCTTTAGATTCTTTAGATTCTTTAGATTCTTTAGATTCTTTAGATTCTTTAGATTCTTTAGATTCTTTAGATTCTTTAGATTCTTTAGATTCTTTAGATTCTTTAGATTCTTTAGATTCTTTAGATTCTTTAGATTCTTTAGATTCTTTAGATTCTTTAGATTCTTTAGATTCTTTAGATTCTTTAGATTCTTTAGATTCTTTAGATTCTTTAGATTCTTTATATTCTTTAGATTCTTTAGATTCTTTAGATTCTTTAGATACTTTAGATTCTTTAGATTCTTTAGATTCTTTAGATTCTATAGATTCTTTAGATTCTTTAGTTTCTTTAAATTCCTTAGATGCTTTAGATTCTTTAGATTCTTTAGATTCCTTAGATTCTTTAGATTCTTTAGATTCTTTAGATTCTTTAGATTCTTTAGATTCTTTAGATTCTTTAGATTCTTTAGATTCTTTAGATTCTTTAGATTCTTTAGATTCTTTAGATTCTTTAGATTCTTTAGATTCTTTAGATTCTTTAGATTCTTTAGATTCTTTAGATTCTTTAGATTCTTTAGATTCTTTAGATTCTTTAGATTCTTTAGATTCTTTAGATTCTTTAGATTCTTTAGATTCTTTAGATTCTTTAGATTCTTTAGATTTTTTAGATTCTTTAGATTCTTTAGATTCTTTAGATTCTTTAGATTCTTTAGATTCTTTAGATTCTTTAGATTCTTTAGATTCTTTATATTCTTTAGATTCTTTAGATTCTTTAGATTCTTTAGATTCTTTAGATTCTTTAGATTCTTTAGATTCTTTAGATTCTTTAGATTCTTTAGATTCTTTAGATTCTTTAGATTCTTTAGATTCTTTAGATTCTTTAGATTCTTTAGATTCTTTAGATTCTTTAGATTCTTTAGATTCTTTAGATTCTTTAGATCCTTTAGATTCTTTAGATTCTTTAGATTCTTTAGTTTCTTTAGATTCTTTAGATTCTTTAGATTCTTTAGATTCTTTAGATTCTTTAGATTCTTTAGATTCTTTAGATTCTTTAGATTCTTTAGATTCTTTAGATTCTTTAGATTCTTTAGATTCTTTAGATTCTTTAGATCCTTTAGATTCTTTAGATTCTTTAGTTACTTTTGATTCTTTAGATTAATAGATTTTTTAGATTCCTTGGATTTTTTAGATTCCTTGGATTTTTTAGATTGTTTAGTTTCTGTAGATTTTTTAGATTCTTTAGATATTTAGATTCTTTAGATTCTTTGGATTCTTTGGATTCTTTAGATTCTTTAGATTCTTTAGATTCTTTAGATTCTTTACATTCTTTAGATTCTTTAGATTCTTTACATTCTTTAGATTCTTTAGATTCTTTAGATTCTTTAGATTCTTTAGATTCTTTAGATTCTTTAGATTCTTTAGATTCTTTAGATTCTTTAAATTCTTTAGATTCTTTAGATTCTTTAGATTCTTTCGATTCTTTAGATTCTTTAGATTCTTTAGATTCTTTAGATTCTTTAGATTCTTTAGATTCTTTAGATTCTTTAGATTCTTTATATTCTTTAGATTCTTTAGATTCTTTAGATTCTTTAGATTCTTTAGATTCTTTAGATTCTTTAGATTCTTTAGATTCTTTAGATTCTTTAGATTCTTTAGATTCTTTAGATTCTTTAGATTCTTTAGATTCTTTAGATTCTTTAGATTCTTTAGATTCTTTAGATTCTTTAGATTCTTTAGATTCTTTAGATTCTTTAGATTCTTTAGATTCTTTAGTTTCTTTAGATTCTTTAGATTTTTTAGATTCTTTAGATTCTTTAGATTCTTTAGATTCTTTAGATTCTTTAGATTCTTTAGATTCTTTAGATTCTTTAGATTCTTTAGATTCTTTAGATTCTTTAGATTCTTTAGATTCTTTAGATTCTTTAGATTCTTTAGATTCTTTAGATTCTTTAGATCCTTTAGATTCTTTAGATTCTTTAGTTACTTTTGATTCTTTAGATTAATAGATTTTTTAGATTCCTTGGATTTTTTAGATTCCTTGGATTTTTTAGATTGTTTAGTTTCTTTAGATTTTTTAGATTCTTTAGATTTTTAGATTCTTTAGATTCTTTGGATTTTTTGGATTCTTTAGATTCTTTAGATTCTTTAGATTCTTTAGATTCTTTAGATTCTTTAGATTCTTTAGATTCTTTAGATTCTTTAGATTCTTTAGATTCTTTAGATTCTTTAGATTCTTTAGATTCTTTAGATTCTTTAGATTCTTTAGATTCTTTAGATTCTTTAGATTCTTTAGATTCTTTAGATTCTTTAGATTCTTTAGATTCTTTAGATTCTTTAGATTCTTTAGATTCTTTAGATTCTTTAGATTCTTTAGATTCTTTAGATTCTTTAGATTCTTTAGATTCTTTAGATTCTTTAGATTCTTTAGATTCTTTAGATTCTTTAGATTCTTTAGATTCTTTAGATTCTTTAGATTCTTTAGATTCTTTAGATTCTTTAGATTCCTTAGATTCTTTAGATTCTCTAGATTCTTTAGATTCTTTAGATTCTTTAGATTCTTTAGATTCTTTAGATTCTTTAGATTCTTTAGATTCTTTAGATTCTTTAGATTCTTTAGATTCTTTAGATTCTTTAGATTCTTTAGATTCTTTAGATTCTTTAGATTCTTTAGATTCTTTAGATTCTTTAGATTCTTTAGATTCTTTAGATTCTTTAGATTCTTTAGATTCTTTAGATTCTTTAGATTCTTTAGATTCTTTAGATTCTTTAGATTCTTTAGATTCTTTAGATTCTTTAGATTCTTTAGATTCTTTAGATTCTTTAGATTCTTTAGATTCTTTAGATTCTTTAGATTCTTTAGATTCTTTAGATTCTTTAGATTCTTTAGATTCTTTAGATTCTTTAGATTCTTTAGATTCTTTAGATTCTTTAGATTCTTTAGATTCTTTAGATTCTTTAGAATCTTTAGATTCTTTAGAATCTTTAGATTCTTTAGATTCTTTAGATTCTTTAGATTCTTTAGATTCTTTAGATTCTTTAGATTCTTTAGATTCTTTAGATTCTTTAGATTCTTTAGATTCTTTAGATTCTTTAGATTCTTTAGATTCTTTAGATTCTTTATATTCTTTAGATTCTTTAGATTCTTTAGATTCTTTAGATTCTTTAGATTCTTTAGATTCTTTAGATTCTTTAGATTCTTTAGATTCTTTAGATTCTTTAGATTCTTTAGATTCTTTAGATTCTTTAGATTCTTTAGATTCTTTAGATCCTTTAGATTCTTTAGATTCTTTAGATTCTTTAGTTTCTTTAGATTCTTTAGATTCTTTAGATTCTTTAGATTCTTTAGATTCTTTAGATTCTTTAGATTCTTTAGATTCTTTAGATTCTTTAGATTCTTTAGATTCTTTAGATTCTTTAGATTCTTTAGATCCTTTAGATTCTTTAGATTCTTTAGTTACTTTTGATTCTTTAGATTAATAGATTTTTTAGATTCCTTGGATTTTTTAGATTCCTTGGATTTTTTAGATTGTTTAGTTTCTGTAGATTTTTTAGATTCTTTAGATATTTAGATTCTTTAGATTCTTTGGATTCTTTGGATTCTTTAGATTCTTTAGATTCTTTAGATTCTTTAGATTCTTTACATTCTTTAGATTCTTTAGATTCTTTAGATTCTTTAGATTCTTTAGATTCTTTAGATTCTTTAGATTCTTTAGATTCCTTAGATTCTTTAGATTCTTTAGATTCTTTAGATTCTTTAGATTCTTTAGATTCTTTAGATTCTTTAGATTCTTTAGATTCTTTAGATTCTTTAGATTCTTTAGATTCTTTAGATTCTTTAGATTCTTTAGATTCTTTAGATTCTTTAGTTTCTTTAGATTCTTTAGATTCTTTAGATTCTTTAGATTCTTCAGATTCTTTAGATTCTTTAGATTCTTTAGATTCCTTAGATTCTTTAGATTCTCTAGATTCTTTATATTCTTTAGATTCTTTAGATTCTTTAGATTCTTTAGATTCTTTAGATTCTTTAGATTCTTTAGATTCTTTAGATTCTTTAGATTCTTTAGATTCTTTAGATTCTTTAGATTCTTTAGAAACTTTAGATTCTTTACATTCTTTAGATTCTTTAGATTCTTCAGATTCTTTAGATTCTTTAGATTCTTTAGATTCCTTAGATTCTTTAGATTCTCTAGATTCTTTATATTCTTTAGATTCTTTAGATTCTTTAGATTCTTTAGATTCTTTAGATTCTTTAGATTCTTTAGATTCTTTAGATTCTTTAGATTCTTTAGATTCTTTAGATTCTTTAGATCCTTTAGATTCTTTAGATTCTTTAGATTCTTTAGTTTCTTTAGATTCTTTAGATTCTTTAGATTCTTTAGATTCTTTAGATTCTTTAGATTCTTTAGATTCTTTAGATTCTTTAGATTCTTTAGTTTCTTTAGATTCTTTAGATTCTTTAGATTCTTTAGATTCTTCAGATTCTTTAGATTCTTTAGATTCTTTAGATTCCTTAGATTCTTTAGATTCTCTAGATTCTTTATATTCTTTAGATTCTTTAGATTCTTTAGATTCTTTAGATTCTTTAGATTCTTTAGATTCTTTAGATTCTTTAGATTCTTTAGATTCTTTAGATTCTTTAGATTCTTTAGTTTCTTTAGATTCTTTAGATTCTTTAGATTCTTTAGATTCTTCAGATTCTTTAGATTCTTTAGATTCTTTAGATTCTTTAGATTCTTTAGATTCTTTAGATTCTTTAGATTCTTTAGATTCTTTAGATTCTTTAGATTCTTTAGATTCTTTAGATTCTTTAGATTCTTTAGATTCTTTAGATTCTTTAGATTCTTTAGATTATTTAGATTATTTAGATTCTTTAGATTCTTTAGATTCTTTAGATTCTTTAGATTCTTTAGATTCTTTAGATTCTTTAGATTCTTTAGATTCTTTAGATTCTTTAGATTCTTTAGATTCTTTAGATTCTTTAGATTCTTTAGATTCTTTAGATTCTTTAGATTCTTTAGATTCTTTAGATTCTTTAGATTCTTTAGATTCTTTAGATTCTTTAGATTCTTTAGATTCTTTATATTCTTTATATTCTTTAGATTCTTTAGATTCTTTAGATTCTTTAGATTCTTTAGATTCTTTAGATTATTTAGATTCTTTAGATTCTTTAGATTCTTTAGATTCTTTAGATTCTTTAGATTCTTTAGATACTTTAGATTCTTTAGATTCTTTAGATTCTTTAGATTCTTTAGATTCTTTAGATTTTTTAGTTTCTTTAGATTCTTTAGATTCTTTAGATTCTTTAGATTCTTTAGATTCTTTAGATTCTTTAGATTCTTTAGATTCTTTAGATTCTTTAGATTCTTTAGATTCTTTAGATTCTTTAGATTCTTTAGATTCTTTAGATTCTTTAGATCCTTTAGATTCTTTAGATTCTTTAGTTACTTTTGATTCTTTAGATTAATAGATTTTTTAGATTCCTTGGATTTTTTAGATTCCTTGGATTTTTTAGATTGTTTAGTTTCTTTAGATTTTTTAGATTCTTTAGATTTTTAGATTCTTTAGATTCTTTGGATTCTTTGGATTCTTTGGATTATTTAGATTCTTTAGATTCTTTAGATTCTTTAGATTCTTTAGATTCTTTAGATTCTTTAGATTCTTTAGATTCTTTAGATTCTTTAGATTCTTTAGATTTTTTAGATTCTTTAGATTCTTTAGATTCTTTAGATTCTTTAGATTCTTTAGATTATTTAGATTCTTTAAATGCTTTAGATTCTTTAGATTCTTTAGATTCTTTAGATTTTTTAGATTCGTTAGATTCTTTAGATTCTTTAGATTCCTTAGATTCTTTAGATTCTCTAGACTTTTTGGATTCTTTAGATTCTTTAGATTCTTTAGATTCTTTAGATTCTTTAGATTCTTTAGATTCTTTAGATTCTTTAGATTCTTTAGATTCTTTAGATTCTTTAGATTCTTTAGATTCTTTATATTCTTTAGATTCTTTAGATTCTTTAGATTCTTTAGATTCTTTAGATTCTTTAGATTCTTGAGATTCTTTAGATTCTTTAGATTCTTTAGTTTCTTTAAATTCCTTAGATGCTTTAGATTCTTTAGATTCTTTAGATTCCTTAGATTCTTTAGATTAATAGATTTTTTAGATTCCATGTATTCTTTAGATTCTTTAGATTCTTTAGATTTTTTAGATTCTTTAGATTCTTTAGATTCTTTAGATTCTTTAGATTCTTTAGATTCTTTAGATTCTTTAGATTCTTTAGATTCTTTAGATTCTTTAGATTCTTTAGATTCTTTAGATTCTTTAGATTCTTTAGATTCTTTAGATTCTTTAGATTCTTTAGATTCTTTAGATTCTTTAGATTCTTTAGATTCTTTAGATTCTTTAGATTCTTTAGATTCTTTAGATTCTTTAGATCCTTTAGATTCTTTAGATTCTTTAGTTACTTTTGATTCTTTAGATTAATAGATTTTTTAGATTCCTTGGATTTTTTAGATTCCTTGGATTTTTTAGATTGTTTAGTTTCTGTAGATTTTTTAGATTCTTTAGATATTTAGATTCTTTAGATTCTTTGGATTCTTTGGATTCTTTAGATTCTTTAGATTCTTTAGATTCTTTAGATTCTTTACATTCTTTAGATTCTTTAGATTCTTTAGATTCTTTAGATTCTTTAGATTCTTTAGATTCTTTAGATTCTTTATATTCCTTAGATTCTTTAGATTCTTTAGATTCTTTAGATTCTTTAGATTCTTTAGATTCTTTAGATTCTTTAGATTCTTTAGATTCTTTAGATTCTTTAGATTCTTTAGATTCTTTAGATTCTTTAGATTCTTTAGATTCTTTAGTTTCTTTAGATTCTTTAGATTCTTTAGATTCTTTAGATTCTTCAGATTCTTTAGATTCTTTAGATTCTTTAGATTCCTTAGATTCTTTAGATTCTCTAGATTCTTTATATTCTTTAGATTCTTTAGATTCTTTAGATTCTTTAGATTCTTTAGATTCTTTAGATTCTTTAGATTCTTTAGATTCTTTAGATTCTTTAGATTCTTTAGATTCTTTAGATTCTTTAGATTCTTTAGAAACTTTAGATTCTTTACATTCTTTAGATTCTTTAGATTCTTCAGATTCTTTAGATTCTTTAGATTCTTTAGATTCCTTAGATTCTTTAGATTCTCTAGATTCTTTATATTCTTTAGATTCTTTAGATTCTTTAGATTCTTTAGATTCTTTAGATTCTTTAGATTCTTTAGATTCTTTAGATTCTTTAGATTCTTTAGATTCTTTAGATTCTTTAGATTCTTTAGATCCTTTAGATTCTTTAGATTCTTTAGATTCTTTAGTTTCTTTAGATTCTTTAGATTCTTTAGATTCTTTAGATTCTTTAGATTCTTTAGATTCTTTAGATTCTTTAGATTCTTTAGATTCTTTAGATTCTTTAGTTTCTTTAGATTCTTTAGATTCTTTAGATTCTTTAGATTCTTCAGATTCTTTAGATTCTTTAGATTCTTTAGATTCCTTAGATTCTTTAGATTCTCTAGATTCTTTATATTCTTTAGATTCTTTAGATTCTTTAGATTCTTTAGATTCTTTAGATTCTTTAGATTCTTTAGATTCTTTAGATTCTTTAGATTCTTTAGATTCTTTAGTTTCTTTAGATTCTTTAGATTCTTTAGATTCTTTAGATTCTTCAGATTCTTTAGATTCTTTAGATTCTTTAGATTCTTTAGATTCTTTAGATTCTTTAGATTCTTTAGATTCTTTAGATTCTTTAGATTCTTTAGATTCTTTAGATTCTTTAGATTCTTTAGATTCTTTAGATTCTTTAGATTCTTTAGATTCTTTAGATTATTTAGATTATTTAGATTCTTTAGATTCTTTAGATTCTTTAGATTCTTTAGATTCTTTAGATTCTTTAGATTCTTTAGATTCTTTAGATTCTTTAGATTCTTTAGATTCTTTAGATTCTTTAGATTCTTTAGATTCTTTAGATTCTTTAGATTCTTTAGATTCTTTAGATTCTTTAGATTCTTTAGATTCTTTAGATTCTTTAGATTCTTTATATTCTTTATATTCTTTAGATTCTTTAGATTCTTTAGATTCTTTAGATTCTTTAGATTCTTTAGATTCTTTAGATTATTTAGATTCTTTAGATTCTTTAGATTCTTTAGATTCTTTAGATTCTTTAGATTTTTTAGTTTCTTTAGATTCTTTAGATTCTTTAGATTCTTTAGATTCTTTAGATTCTTTAGATTCTTTAGATTCTTTAGATTCTTTAGATTCTTTAGATTCTTTAGATTCTTTAGATTCTTTAGATTCTTTAGATTCTTTAGATTCTTTAGATCCTTTAGATTCTTTAGATTCTTTAGTTACTTTTGATTCTTTAGATTAATAGATTTTTTAGATTCCTTGGATTTTTTAGATTCCTTGGATTTTTTAGATTGTTTAGTTTCTTTAGATTTTTTAGATTCTTTAGATTTTTAGATTCTTTAGATTCTTTGGATTCTTTGGATTCTTTGGATTATTTAGATTCTTTAGATTCTTTAGATTCTTTAGATTCTTTAGATTCTTTAGATTCTTTAGATTCTTTAGATTCTTTAGATTCTTTAGATTTTTTAGATTCTTTAGATTCTTTAGATTCTTTAGATTCTTTAGATTCTTTAGATTATTTAGATTCTTTAAATGCTTTAGATTCTTTAGATTCTTTAGATTCTTTAGATTTTTTAGATTCGTTAGATTCTTTAGATTCTTTAGATTCCTTAGATTCTTTAGATTCTCTAGACTTTTTGGATTCTTTAGATTCTTTAGATTCTTTAGATTCTTTAGATTCTTTAGATTCTTTAGATTCTTTAGATTCTTTAGATTCTTTAGATTCTTTAGATTCTTTAGATTCTTTAGATTCTTTAGATTCTTTATATTCTTTAGATTCTTTAGATTCTTTAGATTCTTTAGATTCTTTAGATTCTTTAGATTCTTTAGATTCTTGAGATTCTTTAGATTCTTTAGATTCTTTAGTTTCTTTAAATTCCTTAGATGCTTTAGATTCTTTAGATTCTTTAGATTCCTTAGATTCTTTAGATTAATAGATTTTTTAGATTCCATGTATTCTTTAGATTCTTTAGATTCTTTAGATTTTTTAGATTCTTTAGATTCTTTAGATTCTTTAGATTCTTTAGATTCTTTAGATTCTTTAGATTCTTTAGATTCTTTAGATTCTTTAGATTCTTTAGATTCTTTAGATTCTTTAGATTCTTTAGATTCTTTAGATTCTTTAGATTCTTTAGATTCTTTAGATTCTTTAGATTCTTTAGATTCTTTAGATTCTTTAGATTCTTTAGATTCTTTAGATTCTTTAGATTCTTTAGATTCTTTAGATTCTTTAGATCCTTTAGATTCTTTAGATTCTTTAGTTACTTTTGATTCTTTAGATTAATAGATTTTTTAGATTCCTTGGATTTTTTAGATTCCTTGGATTTTTTAGATTGTTTAGTTTCTTTAGATTTTTTAGATTCTTTAGATTTTTAGATTCTTTAGATTCTTTGGATTCTTTGGATACTTTAGATTCTTTAGATTCTTTAGATTCTTTAGATTCTTTAGATTCTTTAGATTCTTTAGATTCTTTAGATTCTTTAGATTCTTTAGATTCTTTAGATTCTTTAGATTCTTTAGATTCTTTAGATTCTTTAGATTCTTTAGATTCTTTAGATTCTTTAGATTCTTTAGATTCTTTAGATTCTTTAGATTCTTTAGATTCTTTAGTTTCTTTAGATTCTTTAGATTCTTTAGATTCTTTAGATTCTTTATATTCTTTAGATTCTTTAGATTCTTTAGATTCTTTAGATACTTTAGATTCTTTAGATTCTTTAGATTCTTTAGATTCTATAGATTCTTTAGATTCTTTAGTTTCTTTAAATTCCTTAGATGCTTTAGATTCTTTAGATTCTTTAGATTCCTTAGATTCTTTAGATTAATAGATTTTTTAGATTCCATGTATTCTTTAGATTCTTTAGATTCTTTAGATTCTTTAGATTCTTTAGATTCTTTAGATTCTTTAGATTCTTTAGATTCTTTAGAATCTTTAGATTCTTTAGATTCTTTAGATTCTTTAGATTCTTTAGATTCTTTAGATTCTTTAGATTCTTTAGATTCTTTAGATTCTTTAGATTCTTTAGATTCTTTAGATTCTTTAGATTCTTTAGATTCTTTAGAATCTTTAGATTCTTTAGATTCTTTAGATTCTTTAGATTCTTTAGATTCTTTAGATTCTTTAGATTCTTTAGATTCTTTAGATTCTTTAGATTCTTTAGATTCTTTAGATTCTTTAGATCCTTTAGATTCTTTAGATTCTTTAGTTACTTTTGATTCTTTAGATTAATAGATTTTTTAGATTCCTTGGATTTTTTAGATTCCTTGGATTTTTTAGATTGTTTAGTTTCTGTAGATTTTTTAGATTCTTTAGATATTTAGATTCTTTAGATTCTTTGGATTCTTTGGATTCTTTAGATTCTTTAGATTCTTTAGATTCTTTAGATTCTTTACATTCTTTAGATTCTTTAGATTCTTTAGATTCTTTAGATTCTTTAGATTCTTTAGATTCTTTAGATTCTTTAGATTCTTTAGATTCTTTAGATTCTTTAGATTCTTTAGATTCTTTAGATTCTTTAGATTCTTTCGATTCTTTAGATTCTTTAGATTCTTTAGATTCTTTAGATTCTTTAGATTCTTTAGATTCTTTAGATTCTTTAGATTCTTTAGATTCTTTAGATTCTTTAGATTCTTTAGATTCTTTAGATTCTTTAGATTCTTTAGATTCTTTAGATTCTTTAGATTCTTTAGATTCTTTAGATTCTTTAGATTCTTTAGATTCTTTAGATTCTTTAGATTCTTTAGATTCTTTAGATTCTTTAGATTCTTTAGATTCTTTAGATTCTTTAGATTCTTTAGATTCTTTAGATTCTTTAGATTCTTTAGATTCTTTAGATTCTTCAGATTCTTTAGATTCTTTAGATTCTTTAGATTCCTTAGATTCTTTAGATTCTCTAGATTCTTTAGATTCTTTAGATTCTTTAGATTCTTTAGATTCTTTAGATTCTTTAGATTCTTTAGATTCTTTAGATTCTTTAGATTCTTTAGATTCTTTAGATTCTTTAGATTCTTTAGATTCTTTAGATTCTTTAGAAACTTTAGATTCTTTACATTCTTTAGATTCTTTAGATTCTTCAGATTCTTTAGATTCTTTAGATTCTTTAGATTCTTTAGATTCTTTAGATTCTTTAGATTCTTTAGATTCTTTAGATTCTTTAGATTCTTTAGATTCTTTAGATTCTTTAGATTCTTTAGATTCTTTAGATTCTTTAGATTCTTTAGATTCTTTAGATTCTTTAGATTCTTTAGATTCTTTAGATTCTTTAGATTCTTTAGATTCTTTAGATTCTTTAGATTCTTTAGATTCTTTAGATTCTTTAGATTCTTTAGATTCTTTAGATTCTTTAGATTCTTTAGATTATTTAGATTCTTTAGATTATTTAGATTCTTTAGATTCTTTAGATTCTTTAGATTCTTTAGATTCTTTAGATTCTTTAGATTCTTTAGATTCTTTAGATTCTTTAGATTCTTTAGATTCTTTAGATTCTTTAGATTCTTTAGATTCTTTAGATTCTTTAGATTCTTTATATTCTTTATATTCTTTAGATTCTTTAGATTCTTTAGATTCTTTAGATTCTTTAGATTCTTTAGATTATTTAGATTCTTTAGATTATTTAGATTCTTTAGATTCTTTAGATTCTTTAGATTCTTTAGATTCTTTAGATTCTTTAGATACTTTAGATTCTTTAGATTCTTTAGATTCTTTAGATTCTTTAGATTCTTTAGATTCTTTAGATTTTTTAGTTTCTTTAGATTCTTTAGATTCTTTAGATTCTTTAGATTCTTTAGATTCTTTAGATTCTTTAGATTCTTTAGATTCTTTAGATTCTTTAGATTCTTTAGATTCTTTAGATTCTTTAGATTCTTTAGATTCTTTAGATTCTTTAGATTCTTTAGATTCTTTAGATCCTTTAGATTCTTTAGATTCTTTAGTTACTTTTGATTCTTTAGATTAATAGATTTTTTAGATTCCTTGGATTTTTTAGATTCCTTGGATTTTTTAGATTGTTTAGTTTCTTTAGATTTTTTAGATTCTTTAGATTTTTAGATTCTTTAGATTCTTTGGATTCTTTGGATTCTTTGGATTATTTAGATTCTTTAGATTCTTTAGATTCTTTAGATTCTTTAGATTCTTTAGATTCTTTAGATTCTTTAGATTTTTTAGATTCTTTAGATTTTTTAGATTCTTTAGATTCTTTAGATTCTTTAGATTCTTTAGATTCTTTAGATTCTTTAGATTCTTTAGATTCTTTAGATTCTTTAGATTATTTAGATTCTTTAAATGCTTTAGATTCTTTAGATTCTTTAGATTCTTTAGATTTTTTAGATTCGTTAGATTCTTTAGATTCTTTAGATTCCTTAGATTCTTTAGATTCTCTAGACTTTTTGGATTCTTTAGATTCTTTAGATTCTTTAGATTCTTTAGATTCTTTAGATTCTTTAGATTCTTTAGATTCTTTAGATTCTTTAGATTCTTTAGATTCTTTAGATTCTTTAGATTCTTTAGATTCTTTAGATTCTTTAGATTCTTTATATTCTTTAGATTCTTTAGATTCTTTAGATTCTTTAGATTCTTTAGATTCTTTAGATTCTTGAGATTCTTTAGATTCTTTAGATTCTTTAGTTTCTTTAAATTCCTTAGATGCTTTAGATTCTTTAGATTCTTTAGATTCCTTAGATTCTTTAGATTAATAGATTTTTTAGATTCCATGTATTCTTTAGATTCTTTAGATTCTTTAGATTTTTTAGATTCTTTAGATTCTTTAGATTCTTTAGATTCTTTAGATTCTTTAGATTCTTTAGATTCTTTAGATTCTTTAGATTCTTTAGATTCTTTAGATTCTTTAGATTCTTTAGATTCTTTAGATTCTTTAGATTCTTTAGATTCTTTAGATTCTTTAGATTCTTTAGATTCTTTAGATTCTTTAGATTCTTTAGATTCTTTAGATTCTTTAGATTCTTTAGATTCTTTAGATTCTTTAGATTCTTTAGATTCTTTAGATTCTTTAGATTCTTTAGATCCTTTAGATTCTTTAGATTCTTTAGTTACTTTTGATTCTTTAGATTAATAGATTTTTTAGATTCCTTGGATTTTTTAGATTGTTTAGTTTCTTTAGATTTTTTAGATTCTTTAGATTTTTAGATTCTTTAGATTCTTTGGATTCTTTGGATTCTTTAGATTCTTTAGATTCTTTAGATTCTTTAGATTCTTTAGATTCTTTAGATTCTTTAGATTCTTTAGATTCTTTAGATTCTTTAGATTCTTTAGATTCTTTAGATTCTTTAGATTCTTTAGATTCTTTAGATTCTTTAGATTCTTTAGATTCTTTAGATTCTTTAGATTCTTTAGATTCTTTAGATTCTTTAGATTCTTTAGATTCTTTAGATTCTTTAGATTCTTTAGATTCTTTAGATTCTTTATATTCTTTAGATTCTTTAGATTCTTTAGATTCTTTAGATACTTTAGATTCTTTAGATTCTTTAGATTCTTTAGATTCTATAGATTCTTTAGATTCTTTAGTTTCTTTAAATTCCTTAGATGCTTTAGATTCTTTAGATTCTTTAGATTCCTTAGATTCTTTAGATTAATAGATTTTTTAGATTCCATGTATTCTTTAGATTCTTTAGATTCTTTAGATTCTTTAGATTCTTTAGATTCTTTAGATTCTTTAGATTCTTTAGATTCTTTAGATTCTTTAGATTCTTTAGAATCTTTAGATTCTTTAGATTCTTTAGATTCTTTAGATTCTTTAGATTCTTTAGATTCTTTAGATTCTTTAGATTCTTTAGATTCTTTAGATTCTTTAGATTCTTTAGATTCTTTAGATTCTTTAGATTCTTTAGATTCTTTAGATTCTTTAGATTCTTTAGATTCTTTAGATTCTTTAAATTCTTTAGATTCTTTAGATTCTTTAGATTCTTTAGATTCTTTAGATTCTTTAGATTCTTTATATTCTTTAGATTCTTTAGATTCTTTAGATTCTTTAGATACTTTAGATTCTTTAGATTCTTTAGATTCTTTAGATTCTATAGATTCTTTAGATTCTTTAGTTTCTTTAAATTCCTTAGATGCTTTAGATTCTTTAGATTCTTTAGATTCCTTAGATTCTTTAGATTAATAGATTTTTTAGATTCCATGTATTCTTTAGATTCTTTAGACTCTTTAGATTCTTTAGATTCTTTAGATTCTTTAGAATCTTTATATTCTTTAGATTCTTTAGATTCTTTAGATTCTTTAGATACTTTAGATTCTTTAGATTCTTTAGATTCTTTAGATTCTATAGATTCTTTAGATTCTTTAGTTTCTTTAAATTCCTTAGATGCTTTAGATTCTTTAGATTCTTTAGATTCCTTAGATTCTTTAGATTAATAGATTTTTTAGATTCCATGTATTCTTTAGATTCTTTAGATTCTTTAGATTCTTTAGATTCTTTAGATTCTTTAGATTCTTTAGATTCTTTAGATTCTTTAGATTCTTTAGATTCTTTAGATTCTTTAGATTCTTTAGATTCTTTAGATCCTTTAGATTCTTTAGATTCTTTAGTTACTTTTGATTCTTTAGATTAATAGATTTTTTAGATTCCTTGGATTTTTTAGATTCCTTGGATTTTTTAGATTGTTTAGTTTCTTTAGATTTTTTAGATTCTTTAGATTTTTAGATTCTTTAGATTCTTTGGATTCTTTGGATTCTTTGGATTATTTAGATTCTTTAGATTCTTTAGATTCTTTAGATTCTTTAGATTCTTTAGATTCTTTAGATTCTTTAGATTCTTTAGATTCTTTAGATTCTTTAGATTCTTTAGATTATTTAGATTCTTTAAATGCTTTAGATTCTTTAGATTCTTTAGATTCTTTAGATTTTTTAGATTCGTTAGATTCTTTAGATTCTTTAGATTCCTTAGATTCTTTAGATTCTCTAGACTTTTTGGATTCTTTAGACTCTTTAGATTCTTTAGATTCTTTAGATTCTTTAGATTCTTTAGATTCTTTAGATTCTTTAGATTCTTTAGATTCTTTAGATTCTTTAGATTCTTTAGATTCTTTAGATTCTTTAGATTCTTTAGATTCTTTATATTCTTTAGATTCTTTAGATTCTTTAGATTCTTTAGATTCTTTAGATTCTTTAGATTCTTGAGATTCTTTAGATTCTTTAGATTCTTTAGTTTCTTTAAATTCCTTAGATGCTTTAGATTCTTTAGATTCTTTAGATTCCTTAGATTCTTTAGATTAATAGATTTTTTAGATTCCATGTATTCTTTAGATTCTTTAGATTCTTTAGATTTTTTAGATTCTTTAGATTCTTTAGATTCTTTAGATTCTTTAGATTCTTTAGATTCTTTAGATTCTTTAGATTCTTTAGATTCTTTAGATTCTTTAGATTCTTTAGATTCTTTAGATTCTTTAGATTCTTTAGATTCTTTAGATTCTTTAGATTCTTTAGATTCTTTAGATTCTTTAGATTCTTTAGATTCTTTAGATTCTTTAGATTCTTTAGATTCATTAGATTCTTTAGATCCTTTAGATTCTTTAGATTCTTTAGTTACTTTTGATTCTTTAGATTAATAGATTTTTTAGATTCCTTGGATTTTTTAGATTCCTTGGATTTTTTAGATTGTTTAGTTTCTTTAGATTTTTTAGATTCTTTAGATTTTTAGATTCTTTAGATTCTTTGGATTCTTTGGATTCTTTAGATTCTTTAGATTCTTTAGATTCTTTAGATTCTTTAGATTCTTTAGATTCTTTAGATTCTTTAGATTCTTTAGATTCTTTAGATTCTTTAGATTCTTTAGATTCTTTAGATTCTTTAGATTCTTTAGATTCTTTAGATTCTTTAGATTCTTTAGATTCTTTAGATTCTTTAGATTCTTTAGATTCTTTATATTCTTTAGATTCTTTAGATTCTTTAGATTCTTTAGATACTTTAGATTCTTTAGATTCTTTAGATTCTTTAGATTCTATAGATTCTTTAGATTCTTTAGTTTCTTTAAATTCCTTAGATGCTTTAGATTCTTTAGATTCTTTAGATTCCTTAGATTCTTTAGATTAATAGATTTTTTAGATTCCATGTATTCTTTAGATTCTTTAGATTCTTTAGATTCTTTAGATTCTTTAGATTCTTTAGATTCTTTAGATTCTTTAGATTCTTTAGATTCTTTAGATTCTTTAGAATCTTTAGATTCTTTAGATTCTTTAGATTCTTTAGATTCTTTAGATTCTTTAGATTCTTTAGATTCTTTAGATTCTTTAGATTCTTTAGATTCTTTAGATTCTTTAGATTCTTTAGATTCTTTAGATTCTTTAGATTCTTTAGATTCTTTAGATTCTTTAGATTCTTTAGATTCTTTAGATTCTTTAGATTCATTATATTCTTTAGATTCTTTAGATTCTTTAGATTCTTTAGATACTTTAGATTCTTTAGATTCTTTAGATTCTTTAGATTCTATAGATTCTTTAGATTCTTTAGTTTCTTTAAATTCCTTAGATGCTTTAGATTCTTTAGATTCTTTAGATTCCTTAGATTCTTTAGATTAATAGATTTTTTAGATTCCATGTATTCTTTAGATTCTTTAGATTCTTTAGATTCTTTAGATTCTTTAGATTCTTTAGATTCTTTAGATTCTTTAGATTCTTTAGATTCTTTAGATTCTTTAGATTCTTTAGAATCTTTAGATTCTTTAGATTCTTTAGATTCTTTAGATTCTTTAGATTCTTTAGATTCTTTAGATTCTTTAGATTCTTTAGATTCTTTAGATTCTTTAGATTCTTTAGATCCTTTAGATTCTTTAGATTCTTTAGATTCTTTAGATTCTTTAGATTCTTTAGATTCTTTAGATTCTTTAGATTCTTTAGATTCTTTAGATTCTTTATATTCTTTATATTCTTTAGATTCTTTAGATTCTTTAGATTCTTTAGATACTTTAGATTTTTTAGATTCTTTAGATTCTTTAGATTCTATAGATTCTTTAGATTCTTTAGTTTCTTTAAATTCCTTAGATGCTTTAGATTCTTTAGATTCTTTAGATTCCTTAGATTCTTTAGATTAATAGATTTTTTAGATTCCATGTATTCTTTAGATTCTTTAGATTCTTTAGATTCTTTAGAATCTTTAGATTCTTTAGATTCTTTAGATTCTTTAGATTCTTTAGATTCTTCAGATTCTTTAGATTCTTTAGATTCTTTAGATTCCTTAGATTCTTTAGATTCTCTAGATTCTTTAGATTCTTTAGATTCTTTAGATTCTTTAGATTCTTTAGATTCTTTAGATTCTTTAGATTCTTTAGATTCTTTAGATTCTTTAGATTCTTTAGATTCTTTAGATTCTTTAGATTCTTTAGATTCTTTAGATTCTTTAGATTCTTTAGATTCTTTAGATTCTTTAGATTCTTTAGATTCTTTAGATTCTTTAGAAACTTTAGATTCTTTACATTCTTTAGATTCTTTAGATTCTTCAGATTCTTTAGATTCTTTAGATTCTTTAGATTCTTTAGATTCTTTAGATTCTTTAGATTCTTTAGATTCTTTAGATTCTTTAGATTTTTTAGATTCTTTAGATTCTTTAGATTCTTTAGATTCTTTAGATTCTTTAGATTCTTTAGATTCTTTAGATTCTTTAGATTCTTTAGATTCTTTAGATTCTTTAGATTCTTTAGATTCTTTAGATTCTTTAGATTCTTTAGATTATTTAGATTATTTAGATTATTTAGATTCTTTAGATTCTTTAGATTCTTTAGATTCTTTAGATTCTTTAGATTCTTTAGATTCTTTAGATTCTTTAGATTCTTTAGATTCTTTAGATTCTTTAGATTCTTTAGATTCTTTAGATTCTTTAGATTCTTTAGATTCTTTAGATTCTTTATATTCTTTATATTCTTTAGATTCTTTAGATTCTTTAGATTCTTTAGATTCTTTAGATTCTTTAGATTCTTTAGATTCTTTAGATTCTTTAGATTCTTTAGATTCTTTAGATTCTTTAGATTATTTAGATTCTTTAAATGCTTTAGATTCTTTAGATTCTTTAGATTCTTTAGATTTTTTAGATTCGTTAGATTCTTTAGATTCTTTAGATTCCTTAGATTCTTTAGATTCTCTAGACTTTTTGGATTCTTTAGATTCTTTAGATTCTTTAGATTCTTTAGATTCTTTAGATTCTTTAGATTCTTTAGATTCTTTAGATTCTTTAGATTCTTTAGATTCTTTAGATTCTTTAGATTCTTTAGATTCTTTAGATTCTTTAGATTCTTTATATTCTTTAGATTCTTTAGATTCTTTAGATTCTTTAGATTCTTTAGATTCTTTAGATTCTTGAGATTCTTTAGATTCTTTAGATTCTTTAGTTTCTTTAAATTCCTTAGATGCTTTAGATTCTTTAGATTTTTTAGATTCCTTAGATTCTTTAGATTAATAGATTTTTTAGATTCCATGTATTCTTTAGATTCTTTAGATTCTTTAGATTTTTTAGATTCTTTAGATTCTTTAGATTCTTTAGATTCTTTAGATTCTTTAGATTCTTTAGATTCTTTAGATTCTTTAGATTCTTTAGATTCTTTAGATTCTTTAGATTCTTTAGATTCTTTAGATTCTTTAGATTCTTTAGATTCTTTAGATTCTTTAGATTCTTTAGATTCTTTAGATTCTTTAGATTCTTTAGATTCTTTAGATTCTTTAGATTCTTTAGATTCTTTAGATTCTTTAGATTCTTTAGATTCTTTAGATTCTTTAGATTCTTTAGATCCTTTAGATTCTTTAGATTCTTTAGTTACTTTTGATTCTTTAGATTAATAGATTTTTTAGATTCCTTGGATTTTTTAGATTCCTTGGATTTTTTAGATTGTTTAGTTTCTTTAGATTTTTTAGATTCTTTAGATTTTTAGATTCTTTAGATTCTTTGGATTCTTTGGATTCTTTAGATTCTTTAGATTCTTTAGATTCTTTAGATTCTTTAGATTCTTTAGATTCTTTAGATTCTTTAGATTCTTTAGATTCTTTAGATTCTTTAGATTCTTTAGATTCTTTAGATTCTTTAGATTCTTTAGATTCTTTAGATTCTTTAGATTCTTTAGATTCTTTAGATTCTTTAGATTCTTTAGATTCTTTAGATTCTTTAGATTCTTTAGATTCTTTAGATTCTTTATATTCTTTAGATTCTTTAGATTCTTTAGATTCTTTAGATACTTTAGATTCTTTAGATTCTTTAGATTCTTTAGATTCTATAGATTCTTTAGATTCTTTAGTTTCTTTAAATTCCTTAGATGCTTTAGATTCTTTAGATTCTTTAGATTCCTTAGATTCTTTAGATTAATAGATTTTTTAGATTCCATGTATTCTTTAGATTCTTTAGATTCTTTAGATTCTTTAGATTCTTTAGATTCTTTAGATTCTTTAGATTCTTTAGATTCTTTAGATTCTTTAGATTCTTTAGAATCTTTAGATTCTTTAGATTCTTTAGATTCTTTAGATTCTTTAGATTCTTTAGATTCTTTAGATTCTTTAGATTCTTTAGATTCTTTAGATTCTTTAGATTCTTTAGATTCTTTAGATTCTTTAGATTCTTTAGATTCTTTAGATTCTTTAGATTCTTTAGATTCTTTAAATTCTTTAGATTCTTTAGATTCTTTAGATTCTTTAGATTCTTTAGATTCTTTAGATTCTTTATATTCTTTAGATTCTTTAGATTCTTTAGATTCTTTAGATACTTTAGATTCTTTAGATTCTTTAGATTCTTTAGATTCTATAGATTCTTTAGATTCTTTAGTTTCTTTAAATTCCTTAGATGCTTTAGATTCTTTAGATTCTTTAGATTCCTTAGATTCTTTAGATTAATAGATTTTTTAGATTCCATGTATTCTTTAGATTCTTTAGACTCTTTAGATTCTTTAGATTCTTTAGATTCTTTAGAATCTTTATATTCTTTAGATTCTTTAGATTCTTTAGATTCTTTAGATACTTTAGATTCTTTAGATTCTTTAGATTCTTTAGATTCTATAGATTCTTTAGATTCTTTAGTTTCTTTAAATTCCTTAGATGCTTTAGATTCTTTAGATTCTTTAGATTCCTTAGATTCTTTAGATTAATAGATTTTTTAGATTCCATGTATTCTTTAGATTCTTTAGATTCTTTAGATTCTTTAGATTCTTTAGATTCTTTAGATTCTTTAGATTCTTTAGATTCTTTAGATTCTTTAGATTCTTTAGATTCTTTAGATTCTTTAGATTCTTTAGATCCTTTAGATTCTTTAGATTCTTTAGTTACTTTTGATTCTTTAGATTAATAGATTTTTTAGATTCCTTGGATTTTTTAGATTCCTTGGATTTTTTAGATTGTTTAGTTTCTTTAGATTTTTTAGATTCTTTAGATTTTTAGATTCTTTAGATTCTTTGGATTCTTTGGATTCTTTGGATTATTTAGATTCTTTAGATTCTTTAGATTCTTTAGATTCTTTAGATTCTTTAGATTCTTTAGATTCTTTAGATTCTTTAGATTCTTTAGATTCTTTAGATTCTTTAGATTCTTTAGATTATTTAGATTCTTTAAATGCTTTAGATTCTTTAGATTCTTTAGATTCTTTAGATTTTTTAGATTCGTTAGATTCTTTAGATTCTTTAGATTCCTTAGATTCTTTAGATTCTCTAGACTTTTTGGATTCTTTAGACTCTTTAGATTCTTTAGATTCTTTAGATTCTTTAGATTCTTTAGATTCTTTAGATTCTTTAGATTCTTTAGATTCTTTAGATTCTTTAGATTCTTTAGATTCTTTAGATTCTTTAGATTCTTTAGATTCTTTAGATTCTTTAGATTCTTTATATTCTTTAGATTCTTTAGATTCTTTAGATTCTTTAGATTCTTTAGATTCTTTAGATTCTTGAGATTCTTTAGATTCTTTAGATTCTTTAGTTTCTTTAAATTCCTTAGATGCTTTAGATTCTTTAGATTCTTTAGATTCCTTAGATTCTTTAGATTAATAGATTTTTTAGATTCCATGTATTCTTTAGATTCTTTAGATTCTTTAGATTTTTTAGATTCTTTAGATTCTTTAGATTCTTTAGATTCTTTAGATTCTTTAGATTCTTTAGATTCTTTAGATTCTTTAGATTCTTTAGATTCTTTAGATTCTTTAGATTCTTTAGATTCTTTAGATTCTTTAGATTCTTTAGATTCTTTAGATTCTTTAGATTCTTTAGATTCTTTAGATTCTTTAGATTCTTTAGATTCTTTAGATTCTTTAGATTCATTAGATTCTTTAGATCCTTTAGATTCTTTAGATTCTTTAGTTACTTTTGATTCTTTAGATTAATAGATTTTTTAGATTCCTTGGATTTTTTAGATTCCTTGGATTTTTTAGATTGTTTAGTTTCTTTAGATTTTTTAGATTCTTTAGATTTTTAGATTCTTTAGATTCTTTGGATTCTTTGGATTCTTTAGATTCTTTAGATTCTTTAGATTCTTTAGATTCTTTAGATTCTTTAGATTCTTTAGATTCTTTAGATTCTTTAGATTCTTTAGATTCTTTAGATTCTTTAGATTCTTTAGATTCTTTAGATTCTTTAGATTCTTTAGATTCTTTAGATTCTTTAGATTCTTTAGATTCTTTAGATTCTTTAGATTCTTTATATTCTTTAGATTCTTTAGATTCTTTAGATTCTTTAGATACTTTAGATTCTTTAGATTCTTTAGATTCTTTAGATTCTATAGATTCTTTAGATTCTTTAGTTTCTTTAAATTCCTTAGATGCTTTAGATTCTTTAGATTCTTTAGATTCCTTAGATTCTTTAGATTAATAGATTTTTTAGATTCCATGTATTCTTTAGATTCTTTAGATTCTTTAGATTCTTTAGATTCTTTAGATTCTTTAGATTCTTTAGATTCTTTAGATTCTTTAGATTCTTTAGATTCTTTAGATTCTTTAGAATCTTTAGATTCTTTAGATTCTTTAGATTCTTTAGATTCTTTAGATTCTTTAGATTCTTTAGATTCTTTAGATTCTTTAGATTCTTTAGATTCTTTAGATTCTTTAGATTCTTTAGATTCTTTAGATTCTTTAGATTCTTTAGATTCTTTAGATTCTTTAGATTCTTTAGATTCTTTAGATTCTTTAGATTCATTATATTCTTTAGATTCTTTAGATTCTTTAGATTCTTTAGATACTTTAGATTCTTTAGATTCTTTAGATTCTTTAGATTCTATAGATTCTTTAGATTCTTTAGTTTCTTTAAATTCCTTAGATGCTTTAGATTCTTTAGATTCTTTAGATTCCTTAGATTCTTTAGATTAATAGATTTTTTAGATTCCATGTATTCTTTAGATTCTTTAGATTCTTTAGATTCTTTAGATTCTTTAGATTCTTTAGATTCTTTAGATTCTTTAGATTCTTTAGATTCTTTAGATTCTTTAGATTCTTTAGAATCTTTAGATTCTTTAGATTCTTTAGATTCTTTAGATTCTTTAGATTCTTTAGATTCTTTAGATTCTTTAGATTCTTTAGATTCTTTAGATTCTTTAGATTCTTTAGATCCTTTAGATTCTTTAGATTCTTTAGATTCTTTAGATTCTTTAGATTCTTTAGATTCTTTAGATTCTTTAGATTCTTTAGATTCTTTAGATTCTTTATATTCTTTATATTCTTTAGATTCTTTAGATTCTTTAGATTCTTTAGATACTTTAGATTTTTTAGATTCTTTAGATTCTTTAGATTCTATAGATTCTTTAGATTCTTTAGTTTCTTTAAATTCCTTAGATGCTTTAGATTCTTTAGATTCTTTAGATTCCTTAGATTCTTTATATTAATAGATTTTTTAGATTCCATGTATTCTTTAGATTCTTTAGATTCTTTAGATTCTTTAGAATCTTTAGATTCTTTAGATTCTTTAGATTCTTTAGATTCTTTAGATTCTTCAGATTCTTTAGATTCTTTAGATTCTTTAGATTCCTTAGATTCTTTAGATTCTCTAGATTCTTTAGATTCTTTAGATTCTTTAGATTCTTTAGATTCTTTAGATTCTTTAGATTCTTTAGATTCTTTAGATTCTTTAGATTCTTTAGATTCTTTAGATTCTTTAGATTCTTTAGATTCTTTAGATTCTTTAGATTCTTTAGATTCTTTAGATTCTTTAGATTCTTTAGATTCTTTAGATTCTTTAGATTCTTTAGATTCTTTAGAAACTTTAGATTCTTTACATTCTTTAGATTCTTTAGATTCTTCAGATTCTTTAGATTCTTTAGATTCTTTAGATTCTTTAGATTCTTTAGATTCTTTAGATTCTTTAGATTCTTTAGATTCTTTAGATTTTTTAGATTCTTTAGATTCTTTAGATTCTTTAGATTCTTTAGATTCTTTAGATTCTTTAGATTCTTTAGATTCTTTAGATTCTTTAGATTCTTTAGATTCTTTAGATTCTTTAGATTCTTTAGATTCTTTAGATTATTTAGATTATTTAGATTCTTTAGATTCTTTAGATTCTTTAGATTCTTTAGATTCTTTAGATTCTTTAGATTCTTTAGATTCTTTAGATTCTTTAGATTCTTTAGATTCTTTAGATTCTTTAGATTCTTTAGATTCTTTAGATTCTTTAGATTCTTTAGATTCTTTATATTCTTTATATTCTTTAGATTCTTTAGATTCTTTAGATTCTTTAGATTCTTTAGATTCTTTAGATTCTTTAGATTCTTTAGATTCTTTAGATTCTTTAGATTCTTTAGATTCTTTAGATTCTTTAGATTCTTTAGATTCTTTAGATTCTTTAGATTCTTTAGATTCTTTAGATTCTTTAGATTCTTTAGATTCTTTAGATTCTTTAGATTCTTTAGATTATTTAGATTCTTTAGATTCTTTAGATTCTTTAGATTCTTTAGATTCTTTAGATTCTTTAGATTCTTTAGATTCTTTAGATTCTTTAGATTCTTTAGATTCTTTAGATTCTTTAGATTCTTTAGATTCTTTAGATTCTTTAGATTCTTTAGATTCTTTAGATTCTTTATATTCTTTATATTCTTTAGATTCTTTAGATTCTTTAGATTCTTTAGATTCTTTAGATTCTTTAGATTCTTTAGATTCTTTAGATTCCTTAGATTCTTTAGATTCTCTAGATTCTTTAGATTCTTTAGATTCTTTAGATTCTTTAGATTCTTTAGATTCTTTAGATTCTTTAGATTCTTTAGATTCTTTAGATTCTTTAGATTCTTTAGATTCTTTAGATTCTTTAGATTCTTTAGATTCTTTAGAAACTTTAGATTCTTTACATTCTTTAGATTCTTTAGATTCTTCAGATTCTTTAGATTCTTTAGATTCTTTAGATTCTTTAGATTCTTTAGATTCTTTAGATTCTTTAGATTCTTTAGATTCTTTAGATTCTTTAGATTCTTTAGATTCTTTAGATTCTTTAGATTCTTTAGATTCTTTAGATTCTTTAGATTCTTTAGATTCTTTAGATTCTTTAGATTCTTTAGATTCTTTAGATTCTTTAGATTCTTTAGATTCTTTAGATTCTTTAGATTCTTTAGATTCTTTAGATTCTTTAGATTCTTTAGATTATTTAGATTCTTTAGATTCTTTAGATTCTTTAGATTCTTTAGATTCTTTAGATTCTTTAGATTCTTTAGATTCTTTAGATTCTTTAGATTCTTTAGATTCTTTAGATTCTTTAGATTCTTTAGATTCTTTAGATTCTTTAGATTCTTTAGATTCTTTAGATTCTTTATATTCTTTATATTCTTTAGATTCTTTAGATTCTTTAGATTCTTTAGATTCTTTAGATTCTTTAGATTATTTAGATTCTTTAGATTATTTAGATTCTTTAGATTCTTTAGATTCTTTAGATTCTTTAGATTCTTTAGATTCTTTAGATACTTTAGATTCTTTAGATTCTTTAGATTCTTTAGATTCTTTAGATTCTTTAGATTCTTTAGATTTTTTAGTTTCTTTAGATTCTTTAGATTCTTTAGATTCTTTAGATTCTTTAGATTCTTTAGATTCTTTAGATTCTTTAGATTCTTTAGATTCTTTAGATTCTTTAGATTCTTTAGATTCTTTAGATTCTTTAGATTCTTTAGATTCTTTAGATTCTTTAGATTCTTTAGATCCTTTAGATTCTTTAGATTCTTTAGTTACTTTTGATTCTTTAGATTAATAGATTTTTTAGATTCCTTGGATTTTTTAGATTCCTTGGATTTTTTAGATTGTTTAGTTTCTTTAGATTTTTTAGATTCTTTAGATTTTTAGATTCTTTAGATTCTTTGGATTCTTTGGATTCTTTGGATTATTTAGATTCTTTAGATTCTTTAGATTCTTTAGATTCTTTAGATTCTTTAGATTCTTTAGATTCTTTAGATTTTTTAGATTCTTTAGATTTTTTAGATTCTTTAGATTCTTTAGATTCTTTAGATTCTTTAGATTCTTTAGATTCTTTAGATTCTTTAGATTCTTTAGATTCTTTAGATTATTTAGATTCTTTAAATGCTTTAGATTCTTTAGATTCTTTAGATTCTTTAGATTTTTTAGATTCGTTAGATTCTTTAGATTCTTTAGATTCCTTAGATTCTTTAGATTCTCTAGACTTTTTGGATTCTTTAGATTCTTTAGATTCTTTAGATTCTTTAGATTCTTTAGATTCTTTAGATTCTTTAGATTCTTTAGATTCTTTAGATTCTTTAGATTCTTTAGATTCTTTAGATTCTTTAGATTCTTTAGATTCTTTATATTCTTTAGATTCTTTAGATTCTTTAGATTCTTTAGATTCTTTAGATTCTTTAGATTCTTGAGATTCTTTAGATTCTTTAGATTCTTTAGTTTCTTTAAATTCCTTAGATGCTTTAGATTCTTTAGATTCTTTAGATTCCTTAGATTCTTTAGATTAATAGATTTTTTAGATTCCATGTATTCTTTAGATTCTTTAGATTCTTTAGATTTTTTAGATTCTTTAGATTCTTTAGATTCTTTAGATTCTTTAGATTCTTTAGATTCTTTAGATTCTTTAGATTCTTTAGATTCTTTAGATTCTTTAGATTCTTTAGATTCTTTAGATTCTTTAGATTCTTTAGATTCTTTAGATTCTTTAGATTCTTTAGATTCTTTAGATTCTTTAGATTCTTTAGATTCTTTAGATTCTTTAGATTCTTTAGATTCTTTAGATTCTTTAGATTCTTTAGATTCTTTAGATTCTTTAGATTCTTTAGATTCTTTAGATCCTTTAGATTCTTTAGATTCTTTAGTTACTTTTGATTCTTTAGATTAATAGATTTTTTAGATTCCTTGGATTTTTTAGATTCCTTGGATTTTTTAGATTGTTTAGTTTCTTTAGATTTTTTAGATTCTTTAGATTTTTAGATTCTTTAGATTCTTTGGATTCTTTGGATTCTTTAGATTCTTTAGATTCTTTAGATTCTTTAGATTCTTTAGATTCTTTAGATTCTTTAGATTCTTTAGATTCTTTAGATTCTTTAGATTCTTTAGATTCTTTAGATTCTTTAGATTCTTTAGATTCTTTAGATTCTTTAGATTCTTTAGATTCTTTAGATTCTTTAGATTCTTTAGATTCTTTAGATTCTTTAGATTCTTTAGATTCTTTAGATTCTTTAGATTCTTTATATTCTTTAGATTCTTTAGATTCTTTAGATTCTTTAGATACTTTAGATTCTTTAGATTCTTTAGATTCTTTAGATTCTATAGATTCTTTAGATTCTTTAGTTTCTTTAAATTCCTTAGATGCTTTAGATTCTTTAGATTCTTTAGATTCCTTAGATTCTTTAGATTAATAGATTTTTTAGATTCCATGTATTCTTTAGATTCTTTAGATTCTTTAGATTCTTTAGATTCTTTAGATTCTTTAGATTCTTTAGATTCTTTAGATTCTTTAGATTCTTTAGAATCTTTAGATTCTTTAGATTCTTTAGATTCTTTAGATTCTTTAGATTCTTTAGATTCTTTAGATTCTTTAGATTCTTTAGATTCTTTAGATTCTTTAGATTCTTTAGATTCTTTAGATTCTTTAGATTCTTTAGATTCTTTAGATTCTTTAGATTCTTTAGATTCTTTAGATTCTTTAGATTCTTTAGATTCTTTAGATTCTTTAGATTCTTTAGATTCTTTAGATTCTTTAGATTCTTTATATTCTTTAGATTCTTTAGATTCTTTAGATTCTTTAGATACTTTAGATTCTTTAGATTCTTTAGATTCTTTAGATTCTATAGATTCTTTAGATTCTTTAGTTTCTTTAAATTCCTTAGATGCTTTAGATTCTTTAGATTCTTTAGATTCCTTAGATTCTTTAGATTAATAGATTTTTTAGATTCCATGTATTCTTTAGATTCTTTAGACTCTTTAGATTCTTTAGATTCTTTAGATTCTTTAGAATCTTTATATTCTTTAGATTCTTTAGATTCTTTAGATTCTTTAGATTCTTTAGATACTTTAGATTCTTTAGATTCTTTAGATTCTTTAGATTCTATAGATTCTTTAGATTCTTTAGTTTCTTTAAATTCCTTAGATGCTTTAGATTCTTTAGATTCTTTAGATTCCTTAGATTCTTTAGATTAATAGATTTTTTAGATTCCATGTATTCTTTAGATTCTTTAGATTCTTTAGATTCTTTAGATTCTTTAGATTCTTTAGATTCTTTAGATTCTTTAGATTCTTTAGATTCTTTAGATTCTTTAGATTCTTTAGATTCTTTAGATTCTTTAGATTCTTTAGATCCTTTAGATTCTTTAGATTCTTTAGTTACTTTTGATTCTTTAGATTAATAGATTTTTTAGATTCCTTGGATTTTTTAGATTCCTTGGATTTTTTAGATTGTTTAGTTTCTTTAGATTTTTTAGATTCTTTAGATTTTTAGATTCTTTAGATTCTTTGGATTCTTTGGATTCTTTGGATTATTTAGATTCTTTAGATTCTTTAGATTCTTTAGATTCTTTAGATTCTTTAGATTCTTTAGATTCTTTAGATTCTTTAGATTCTTTAGATTCTTTAGATTCTTTAGATTATTTAGATTCTTTAAATGCTTTAGATTCTTTAGATTCTTTAGATTCTTTAGATTTTTTAGATTCGTTAGATTCTTTAGATTCTTTAGATTCCTTAGATTCTTTAGATTCTCTAGACTTTTTGGATTCTTTAGACTCTTTAGATTCTTTAGATTCTTTAGATTCTTTAGATTCTTTAGATTCTTTAGATTCTTTAGATTCTTTAGATTCTTTAGATTCTTTAGATTCTTTAGATTCTTTAGATTCTTTAGATTCTTTAGATTCTTTAGATTCTTTAGATTCTTTAGATTCTTTATATTCTTTAGATTCTTTAGATTCTTTAGATTCTTTAGATTCTTTAGATTCTTTAGATTCTTGAGATTCTTTAGATTCTTTAGATTCTTTAGTTTCTTTAAATTCCTTAGATGCTTTAGATTCTTTAGATTCTTTAGATTCCTTAGATTCTTTAGATTAATAGATTTTTTAGATTCCATGTATTCTTTAGATTCTTTAGATTCTTTAGATTTTTTAGATTCTTTAGATTCTTTAGATTCTTTAGATTCTTTAGATTCTTTAGATTCTTTAGATTCTTTAGATTCTTTAGATTCTTTAGATTCTTTAGATTCTTTAGATTCTTTAGATTCTTTAGATTCTTTAGATTCTTTAGATTCTTTAGATTCTTTAGATTCTTTAGATTCTTTAGATTCTTTAGATTCTTTAGATTCTTTAGATTCTTTAGATTCTTTAGATTCTTTAGATTCATTAGATTCTTTAGATCCTTTAGATTCTTTAGATTCTTTAGTTACTTTTGATTCTTTAGATTAATAGATTTTTTAGATTCCTTGGATTTTTTAGATTCCTTGGATTTTTTAGATTGTTTAGTTTCTTTAGATTTTTTAGATTCTTTAGATTTTTAGATTCTTTAGATTCTTTGGATTCTTTGGATTCTTTAGATTCTTTAGATTCTTTAGATTCTTTAGATTCTTTAGATTCTTTAGATTCTTTAGATTCTTTAGATTCTTTAGATTCTTTAGATTCTTTAGATTCTTTAGATTCTTTAGATTCTTTAGATTCTTTAGATTCTTTAGATTCTTTAGATTCTTTAGATTCTTTAGATTCTTTAGATTCTTTAGATTCTTTATATTCTTTAGATTCTTTAGATTCTTTAGATTCTTTAGATACTTTAGATTCTTTAGATTCTTTAGATTCTTTAGATTCTATAGATTCTTTAGATTCTTTAGTTTCTTTAAATTCCTTAGATGCTTTAGATTCTTTAGATTCTTTAGATTCCTTAGATTCTTTAGATTAATAGATTTTTTAGATTCCATGTATTCTTTAGATTCTTTAGATTCTTTAGATTCTTTAGATTCTTTAGATTCTTTAGATTCTTTAGATTCTTTAGATTCTTTAGATTCTTTAGATTCTTTAGATTCTTTAGAATCTTTAGATTCTTTAGATTCTTTAGATTCTTTAGATTCTTTAGATTCTTTAGATTCTTTAGATTCTTTAGATTCTTTAGATTCTTTAGATTCTTTAGATTCTTTAGATTCTTTAGATTCTTTAGATTCTTTAGATTCTTTAGATTCTTTAGATTCTTTAGATTCTTTAGATTCTTTAGATTCTTTAGATTCTTTAGATTCTTTAGATTCATTATATTCTTTAGATTCTTTAGATTCTTTAGATTCTTTAGATACTTTAGATTCTTTAGATTCTTTAGATTCTTTAGATTCTATAGATTCTTTAGATTCTTTAGTTTCTTTAAATTCCTTAGATGCTTTAGATTCTTTAGATTCTTTAGATTCCTTAGATTCTTTAGATTAATAGATTTTTTAGATTCCATGTATTCTTTAGATTCTTTAGATTCTTTAGATTCTTTAGATTCTTTAGATTCTTTAGATTCTTTAGATTCTTTAGATTCTTTAGATTCTTTAGATTCTTTAGATTCTTTAGAATCTTTAGATTCTTTAGATTCTTTAGATTCTTTAGATTCTTTAGATTCTTTAGATTCTTTAGATTCTTTAGATTCTTTAGATTCTTTAGATTCTTTAGATTCTTTAGATTCTTTAGATTCTTTAGATTCTTTAGATTCTTTAGATTCTTTAGATTCTTTAGATTCTTTAGATTCTTTAGATTCTTTAGATTCTTTAGATTCTTTATATTCTTTATATTCTTTAGATTCTTTAGATTCTTTAGATTCTTTAGATACTTTAGATTCTTTAGATTCTTTAGATTCTTTAGATTCTATAGATTCTTTAGATTCTTTAGTTTCTTTAAATTCCTTAGATGCTTTAGATTCTTTAGATTCTTTAGATTCCTTAGATTCTTTAGATTAATAGATTTTTTAGATTCCATGTATTCTTTAGATTCTTTAGATTCTTTAGATTCTTTAGAATCTTTAGATTCTTTAGATTCTTTAGATTCTTTAGATTCTTTAGATTCTTTAGATTCTTTAGATTCTTTAGATTTTTTAGATTCTTTAGATTCTTTAGATTCTTTAGATTCTTTAGATTCTTTAGATTCTTTAGATTCTTTAGATTCTTTAGATTCTTTAGATTCTTTAGATTCTTTAGATTCTTTAGATTCTTTAGATTCTTTAGATTCTTTAGATTCTTTAGATTCTTTAGATTCTTTAGATCCTTTAGATTCTTTAGATTCTTTAGATTCTTTAGTTTCTTTAGATTCTTTAGATTCTTTAGATTCTTTAGATTCTTTAGATTCTTTAGATTCTTTAGATTCTTTAGATTCTTTAGATTCTTTAGATTCTTTAGATTCTTTAGATTCTTTAGATTCTTTAGATTCTTTAGATTCTTTAGATTCTTTAGATCCTTTAGATTCTTTAGATTCTTTAGTTACTTTTGATTCTTTAGATTAATAGATTTTTTAGATTCCTTGGATTTTTTAGATTCCTTGGATTTTTTAGATTGTTTAGTTTCTGTAGATTTTTTAGATTCTTTAGATATTTAGATTCTTTAGATTTTTTGGATTCTTTGGATTCTTTAGATTCTTTAGATTCTTTAGATTCTTTAGATTCTTTAGATTCTTTACATTCTTTAGATTCTTTAGATTCTTTAGATTCTTTAGATTCTTTAGATTCTTTAGATTCTTTAGATTCTTTAGATTCTTTAGATTCTTTAGATTCTTTAGATTCTTTAGATTCTTTAGATTCTTTAGATTCTTTAGATTCTTTAGATTCTTTAGATTCTTTCGATTCTTTAGATTCTTTAGATTCTTTAGATTCTTTAGATTCTTTAGATTCTTTAGATTCTTTAGATTCTTTAGATTCTTTAGATTCTTTAGATTCTTTAGATTCTTTAGATTCTTTAGATTCTTTAGATTCTTTAGATTCTTTAGATTCTTTAGATTCTTTAGATTCTTTAGATTCTTTAGATTCTTTAGATTCTTTAGATTCTTTAGATTCTTTAGATTCTTTAGATTCTTTAGATTCTTTAGATTCTTTAGATTCTTCAGATTCTTTAGATTCTTTAGATTCTTTAGATTCCTTAGATTCTTTAGATTCTCTAGATTCTTTAGATTCTTTAGATTCTTTAGATTCTTTAGATTCTTTAGATTCTTTAGATTCTTTAGATTCTTTAGATTCTTTAGATTCTTTAGATTCTTTAGATTCTTTAGATTCTTTAGATTCTTTAGAAACTTTAGATTCTTTACATTCTTTAGATTCTTTAGATTCTTCAGATTCTTTAGATTCTTTAGATTCTTTAGATTCTTTAGATTCTTTAGATTCTTTAGATTCTTTAGATTCTTTAGATTCTTTAGATTCTTTAGATTCTTTAGATTCTTTAGATTCTTTAGATTCTTTAGATTCTTTAGATTCTTTAGATTCTTTAGATTTTTTAGATTCTTTAGATTCTTTAGATTCTTTAGATTCTTTAGATTCTTTAGATTCTTTAGATTCTTTAGATTCTTTAGATTCTTTAGATTCTTTAGATTCTTTAGATTCTTTAGATTCTTTAGATTATTTAGATTCTTTAGATTCTTTAGATTCTTTAGATTCTTTAGATTCTTTAGATTCTTTAGATTCTTTAGATTCTTTAGATTCTTTAGATTCTTTAGATTCTTTAGATTCTTTAGATTCTTTAGATTCTTTAGATTCTTTAGATTCTTTAGATTCTTTAGATTCTTTAGATTCTTTAGATTCTTTATATTCTTTATATTCTTTAGATTCTTTAGATTCTTTAGATTCTTTAGATTCTTTAGATTCTTTAGATTATTTAGATACTTTAGATTATTTAGATTCTTTAGATTCTTTAGATTCTTTAGATTCTTTAGATTCTTTAGATTCTTTAGATACTTTAGATTCTTTAGATTCTTTAGATTCTTTAGATTCTTTAGATTCTTTAGATTTTTTAGTTTCTTTAGATTCTTTAGATTCTTTAGATTCTTTAGATTCTTTAGATTCTTTAGATTCTTTAGATTCTTTAGATTCTTTAGATTCTTTAGATTCTTTAGATTCTTTAGATTCTTTAGATTCTTTAGATTCTTTAGATTCTTTAGATTCTTTAGATCCTTTAGATTCTTTAGATTCTTTAGTTACTTTTGATTCTTTAGATTAATAGATTTTTTAGATTCCTTGCATTTTTTAGATTCCTTGGATTTTTTAGATTGTTTAGTTTCTTTAGATTTTTTAGATTCTTTAGATTTTTAGATTCTTTAGATTCTTTGGATTCTTTGGATTCTTTGGATTATTTAGATTCTTTAGATTCTTTAGATTCTTTAGATTCTTTAGATTCTTTAGATTCTTTAGATTCTTTAGATTCTTTAGATTCTTTAGATTCTTTAGATTCTTTAGATTTTTTAGATTCTTTAGATTCTTTAGATTCTTTAGATTCTTTAGATTCTTTAGATTATTTAGATTCTTTAAATGCTTTAGATTCTTTAGATTCTATAGATTCTTTAGATTTTTTAGATTCGTTAGATTCTTTAGATTCTTTAGATTCCTTAGATTCTTTAGATTCTCTAGACTTTTTGGATTCTTTAGATTCTTTAGATTCTTTAGATTCTTTAGATTCTTTAGATTCTTTAGATTCTTTAGATTCTTCAGATTCTTTAGATTCTTTAGATTCTTTAGATTATTTAGATTCTTTAGATTCTTTAGATTCTTTAGATTCTTTAGATTCTTTATATTCTTTAGATTCTTTAGATTCTTTAGATTCTTTAGATTCTTTAGATTCTTTAGATTCTTGAGATTCTTTAGATTCTTTAGATTCTTTAGTTTCTTTAAATTCCTTAGATGCTTTAGATTCTTTAGATTCTTTAGATTCCTTAGATTCTTTAGATTAATAGATTTTTTAGATTCCATGTATTCTTTAGATTCTTTAGATTCTTTAGATTTTTTAGATTCTTTAGATTCTTTAGATTCTTTAGATTCTTTAGATTCTTTAGATTCTTTAGATTCTTTAGATTCTTTAGATTCTTTAGATTCTTTAGATTCTTTAGATTCTTTAGATTCTTTAGATTCTTTAGATTCTTTAGATTCTTTAGATTCTTTAGATTCTTTAGATTCTTTAGATTCTTTAGATTCTTTAGATTCTTTAGATTCTTTAGATTCTTTAGATCCTTTAGATTCTTTAGATTCTTTAGTTACTTTTGATTCTTTAGATTAATAGATTTTTTAGATTCCTTGGATTTTTTAGATTCCTTGGATTTTTTAGATTGTTTAGTTTCTTTAGATTTTTTAGATTCTTTAGATTTTTAGATTCTTTAGATTCTTTGGATTCTTTGGATTCTTTAGATTCTTTAGATTCTTTAGATTCTTTAGATTCTTTAGATTCTTTAGATTCTTTAGATTCTTTAGATTCTTTAGATTCTTTAGATTCTTTAGATTCTTTAGATTCTTTAGATTCTTTAGATTCTTTAGATTCTTTAGATTCTTTAGATTCTTTAGATTCTTTAGATTCTTTAGATTCTTTAGATTCTTTAGATTCTTTAGATTCTTTATATTCTTTAGATTCTTTAGATTCTTTAGATTCTTTAGATACTTTAGATTCTTTAGATTCTTTAGATTCTTTAGATTCTATAGATTCTTTAGATTCTTTAGTTTCTTTAAATTCCTTAGATGCTTTAGATTCTTTAGATTCTTTAGATTCCTTAGATTCTTTAGATTAATAGATTTTTTAGATTCCATGTATTCTTTAGATTCTTTAGATTCTTTAGATTCTTTAGATTCTTTAGATTCTTTAGATTCTTTAGATTCTTTAGATTCTTTAGATTCTTTAGATTCTTTAGATTCTTTAGATTCTTTAGAATCTTTAGATTCTTTAGATTCTTTAGATTCTTTAGATTCTTTAGATTCTTTAGATTCTTTAGATTCTTTAGATTCTTTAGATTCTTTAGATTCTTTAGATTCTTTAGATTCTTTAGATTCTTTAGATTCTTTAGATTCTTTAGATTCTTTAGATTCTCTAGATTCTTTAGATTCTTTAGATTCTTTAGATTCTTTATATTCTTTAGATTCTTTAGATTCTTTAGATTCTTTAGATACTTTAGATTCTTTAGATTCTTTAGATTCTTTAGATTCTATAGATTCTTTAGATTCTTTAGTTTCTTTAAATTCCTTAGATGCTTTAGATTCTTTAGATTCTTTAGATTCCTTAGATTCTTTAGATTAATAGATTTTTTAGATTCCATGTATTCTTTAGATTCTTTAGATTCTTTAGATTCTTTAGAATCTTTATATTCTTTAGATTCTTTAGATTCTTTAGATTCTTTAGATACTTTAGATTCTTTAGATTCTTTAGATTCTTTAGATTCTATAGATTCTTTAGATTCTTTAGTTTCTTTAAATTCCTTAGATGCTTTAGATTCTTTAGATTCTTTAGATTCCTTAGATTCTTTAGATTAATAGATTTTTTAGATTCCATGTATTCTTTAGATTCTTTAGATTCTTTAGATTCTTTAGATTCTTTAGATTCTTTAGATTCTTTAGATTCTTTAGATTCTTTAGATTCTTTAGATTCTTTAGATTCTTTAGATTCTTTAGATTCTTTAGATTCTTTAGATTCTTTAGATCCTTTAGATTCTTTAGATTCTTTAGTTACTTTTGATTCTTTAGATTAATAGATTTTTTAGATTCCTTGGATTTTTTAGATTCCTTGGATTTTTTAGATTGTTTAGTTTCTTTAGATTTTTTAGATACTTTAGATTTTTAGATTCTTTAGATTCTGTGGATTCTTTGGATTCTTTGGATTATTTAGATTCTTTAGATTCTTTAGATTCTTTAGATTCTTTAGATTCTTTAGATTCTTTAGATTCTTTAGATTCTTTAGATTCTTTAGATTTTTTAGATTCTTTAGATTCTTTAGATTCTTTAGATTCTTTAGATTCTTTAGATTATTTAGATTCTTTAAATGCTTTAGATTCTTTAGATTCTTTAGATTCTTTAGATTTTTTAGATTCGTTAGATTCTTTAGATTCTTTAGATTCCTTAGATTCTTTAGATTCTCTAGACTTTTTGGATTCTTTAGATTCTTTAGATTCTTTAGATTCTTTAGATTCTTTAGATTCTTTAGATTCTTTAGATTCTTTAGATTCTTTAGATTCTTTAGATTCTTTAGATTCTTTAGATTCTTTAGATTCTTTAGATTCTTTAGATTCTTTATATTCTTTAGATTCTTTAGATTCTTTAGATTCTTTAGATTCTTTAGATTCTTTAGATTCTTGAGATTCTTTAGATTCTTTAGATTCTTTAGTTTCTTTAAATTCCTTAGATGCTTTAGATTCTTTAGATTCTTTAGATTCCTTAGATTCTCTAGATTAATAGATTTTTTAGATTCCATGTATTCTTTAGATTCTTTAGATTCTTTAGATTTTTTAGATTCTTTAGATTCTTTAGATTCTTTAGATTCTTTAGATTCTTTAGATTCTTTAGATTCTTTAGATTCTTTAGATTCTTTAGATTCTTTAGATTCTTTAGATTCTTTAGATTCTTTAGATTCTTTAGATTCTTTAGATTCTTTAGATTCTTTAGATTCTTTAGATTCTTTAGATTCTTTAGATTCTTTAGATTCTTTAGATTCTTTAGATTCTTTAGATCCTTTAGATTCTTTAGATTCTTTAGTTACTTTTGATTCTTTAGATTAATAGATTTTTTAGATTCCTTGGATTTTTTAGATTCCTTGGATTTTTTAGATTGTTTAGTTTCTTTAGATTTTTTAGATTCTTTAGATTTTTAGATTCTTTAGATTCTTTGGATTCTTTGGATTCTTTAGATTCTTTAGATTCTTTAGATTCTTTAGATTCTTTAGATTCTTTAGATTCTTTAGATTCTTTAGATTCTTTAGATTCTTTAGATTCTTTAGATTCTTTAGATTCTTTAGATTCTTTAGATTCTTTAGATTCTTTAGATTCTTTAGATTCTTTAGATTCTTTAGATTCTTTAGATTCTTTAGATTCTTTAGATTCTTTAGATTCTTTAGATTCTTTAGATTCTTTAGATTCTTTAGATTCTTTAGATTCTTTATATTCTTTAGATTCTTTAGATTCTTTAGATTCTTTAGATACTTTAGATTCTTTAGATTCTTTAGATTCTTTAGATTCTATAGATTCTTTAGATTCTTTAGTTTCTTTAAATTCCTTAGATGCTTTAGATTCTTTAGATTCTTTAGATTCCTTAGATTCTTTAGATTAATAGATTTTTTAGATTCCATGTATTCTTTAGATTCTTTAGATTCTTTAGATTCTTTAGATTCTTTAGATTCTTTAGATTCTTTAGATTCTTTAGATTCTTTAGATTCTTTAGATTCTTTAGAATCTTTAGATTCTTTAGATTCTTTAGATTCTTTAGATTCTTTAGATTCTTTAGATTCTTTAGATTCTTTAGATTCTTTAGATTCTTTAGATTCTTTAGATTCTTTAGATTCTTTAGATTCTTTAGATTCTTTAGATTCTTTAGATTCTTTAGATTCTTTAGATTCTTTAGATTCTTTAGATTCTTTAGATTCTTTAGATTCTTTATATTCTTTAGATTCTTTAGATTCTTTAGATTCTTTAGATACTTTAGATTCTTTAGATTCTTTAGATTCTTTAGATTCTATAGATTCTTTAGATTCTTTAGTTTCTTTAAATTCCTTAGATGCTTTAGATTCTTTAGATTCTTTAGATTCCTTAGATTCTTTAGATTAATAGATTTTTTAGATTCCATGTATTCTTTAGATTCTTTAGATTCTTTAGATTCTTTAGATTCTTTAGATTCTTTAGATTCTTTAGATTCTTTAGATTCTTTAGATTCTTTAGATTCTTTAGAATCTTTAGATTCTTTAGATTCTTTAGATTCTTTAGATTCTTTAGATTCTTTAGATTCTTTAGATTCTTTAGATTCTTTAGATTCTTTAGATTCTTTAGATTCTTTAGATTCTTTAGATTCTTTAGATTCTTTAGATTCTTTAGATTCTTTAGATTCTTTAGATTCTTTAGATTCTTTAGATTCTTTATATTCTTTATATTCTTTAGATTCTTTAGATTCTTTAGATTCTTTAGATACTTTAGATTCTTTAGATTCTTTAGATTCTTTAGATTCTATAGATTCTTTAGATTCTTTAGTTTCTTTAAATTCCTTAGATGCTTTAGATTCTTTAGATTCTTTAGATTCCTTAGATTCTTTAGATTAATAGATTTTTTAGATTCCATGTATTCTTTAGATTCTTTAGATTCTTTAGATTCTTTAGATTCTTTAGATTCTTTAGATTCTTTAGATTCTTTAGATTCTTTAGATTCTTTAGATTCTTTAGAATCTTTAGATTCTTTAGATTCTTTAGATTCTTTAGATTCTTTAGATTCTTTAGATTCTTTAGATTCTTTAGATTCTTTAGATTCTTTAGATTCTTTAGATTCTTTAGATTCTTTAGATTCTTTAGATTCTTTAGATTCTTTAGATTCTTTAGATTCTTTAGATTCTTTAGATTCTTTAGATTCTTTAGATTCTTTAGATTCTTTAGATTCTTTAGATTCTTTAGATTCTTTAGATTCTTTATATTCTTTAGATTCTTTAGATTCTTTAGATTCTTTAGATACTTTAGATTCTTTAGATTCTTTAGATTCTTTAGATTCTATAGATTCTTTAGATTCTTTAGTTTCTTTAAATTCCTTAGATGCTTTAGATTCTTTAGATTCTTTAGATTCCTTAGATTCTTTAGATTAATAGATTTTTTGGATTCCATGTATTCTTTAGATTCTTTAGATTCTTTAGATTCTTTAGATTCTTTAGATTCTTTAGATTCTTTAGATTCTTTAGATTTTTTAGATTCTTTAGATTCTTTAGATTCTTTAGATTCTTTAGAATCTTTAGATTCTTTAGATTCTTTAGATTCTTTAGATTCTTTAGATTCTTTAGATTCTTTAGATTCTTTAGATTTTTTAGATTCTTTAGATTCTTTAGATTCTTTAGATTCTTTAGATTCTTTAGATTCTTTAGATTCTTTAGATTCTTTAGATTCTTTAGATTCTTTAGATTCTTTAGATTCTTTAGATTCTTTAGATTCTTTAGATTCTTTAGATTCTTTAGATTCTTTAGATTTTTTAGATTCTTTAGATTCTTTAGATTCTTTAGATTCTTTAGATTCTTTAGATTCTTTAGATTCTTTAGATTCTTTAGATTCTTTAGATTCTTTAGATTCTTTAGATTCTTTAGATTCTTTATATTCTTTAGATTCTTTAGATTCTTTAGATTCTTTAGATTCTTTATATTTTTTAGATTCTTTAGATTCTTTAGATTCTTTAGATTCTTTAGATTCTTTAGATTCTTTAGATTCTTTAGATTTTTTAGATTCTTTAGATTCTTTAGATTCTTTAGATTCTTTAGATTCTTTAGATTCTTTAGATTCTTTAGATTCTTTAGATTCTTTAGATTCTTTAGATTCTTTAGATTCTTTAGATTCTTTAGATTCTTTATATTCTTTAGATTCTTTAGATTCTTTAGATTCTTTAGATTCTTTATATTTTTTAGATTCTTTAGATTCTTTAGATTTTTTAGATTCTTTAGATTCTTTAGATTCTTTAGATTCTTTAGATTCTTTAGATTCTTTAGATTCTTTAGATTCTTTAGATTCTTTAGATTCTTTAGATTCTTTAGATTCTTTAGATTCTTTAGATTCTTTAGATTCTTTAGATTCTTTAGATTCTTTAGATTCTTTAGATTCTTTAGATTCTTTAGATTCTTTAGATTCTTTAGATTCTTTAGATTCTTTAGATTCTTTAGATTCTTTAGATTCTTTAGATTCTTTAGATTCTTTAGATTCTTTAGATTCTTTAGATTCTTTAGATTCTTTAGATTCTTTAGATTCTTTAGATTCTTTAGATTCTTTAGATTCTTTAGATTCTTTAGATTCTTTAGATTCTTTATATTCTTTAGATTCTTTAGATTTTTTAGATTCTTTAGATTCTTTAGATTCTTTAGATTCTTTAGATTCTTTAGATTCTTTAGATTCTTTAGATTCTTTAGATTCTTTAGATTCTTTAGATTCTTTAGATTCTTTAGATTCTTTAGATTCTTTAGATTCTTTAGATTCTTTAGATTCTTTAGATTCTTTAGATTCTTTAGATTCTTTAGATTCTTTAGATTCTTTAGATTCTTTAGATTCTTTAGATTCTTTAGATTCTTTAGATTCTTTAGATTCTTTAGATTCTTTAGATTCTTTAGATTCTTTAGATTCTTTAGATTCTTTAGATTCTTTAGATTCTTTAGATTCTTTAGATTCTTTAGATTCTTTAGATTCTTTAGATTCTTTAGATTCGTTAGATTCTTTAGATTCTTTAGATTCTTTAGATTCTTTAGATTCTTTAGATTCTTTAGATTCTTTAGATTCTTTAGATTCTTTAGATTCTTTAGATTCTTTAGATTCTTTAGATTCTTTAGATTCTTTAGATTCTTTAGATTCTTTAGATTCTTTAGATTCTTTAGATTCTTTAGATTCTTTATATTCTTTATATTCTTTAGATTCTTTAGATTCTTTAGATTCTTTAGATTCTTTAGATTCTTTAGATTCTTTAGATTCTTTAGATTCTTTAGATTCTTTAGATTCTTTAGATTCTTTAGATTCTTTAGATTCTTTATATTCTTTAGATTCTTTATATTCTTTAGATTCTTTAGATTCTTTAGATTCTTTAGATTCTTTAGATTCTTTAGATTCTTTAGATTCTTTAGATTCTTTAGATTCTTTAGATTCTTTAGATTCTTTAGATTCTTTAGATTCTTTAGATTCTTTAGATTCTTTAGATTCTTTAGATCCTTTAGATCCTTTAGATTTTTTAGATTCTTTAGTTACTTTTGATTCTTTAGATTAATAGATTTTTTAGATTCCTTGGATTTTTTAGATTCCTTGGATTTTTTAGATTGTTTAGTTTCTTTAGATTTTTTAGATTCTTTAGATTTTTAGATTCTTTAGATTCTTTGGATTCTTTAGATTCTTTAGATTCTTTAGATTCTTTAGATTCTTTAGATTCTTTAGATTCTTTAGTTTCTTTAGATTCTTTAGATTCTTTAGATTCTTTAGATTCTTTAGATTCTTTAGATTCTTTAGATTCTTTAGATTCTTTAGATTCTTTAGATTCTTTAGATTCTTTAGATTCTTTAGATTCTTTAGATTCTTTAGATTCTTTAGATTCTTTAGATTCTTTAGATTCTTTAGATTCTTTAGATTCTTTAGATTCTTTAGATTCTTTAGATTCTTTAGATTCTTTAGATTCTTTAGATTCTTTAGATTCTTTAGATTCTTTAGATTCTTTAGATTCTTTAGATTCTTTAGATTCTTTAGATTCTTTAGATTCTTTAGATTCTTTAGATTCTTTAAGTTCTTTAGATTCATTAGATTCTTTAGATTCTTTAGATTTTTTAGATTCTTTAGATTCTTTAGATTCTTTAGATTCTTTAGATTCTTTAGATTCTTTAGATTCTTTAGATTCTTTAGATTCTTTAGATTCTTTAGATTCTTTAGATTCTTTAGATTCTTTAGATTCTTTAGATTCTTTAGATTCTTTAGATCCTTTAGATTCTTTAGATTCTTTAGTTACTTTTGATTCTTTAGATTAATAGATTTTTTAGATTCCTTGGATTTTTTAGATTGTTTAGTTTCTTTAGATTTTTTAGATTCTTTAGATTTTTAGATTCTTTAGATTCTTTGGATTCTTTGGATTCTTTAGATTCTTTAGATTCTTTAGATTCTTTAGATTCTTTAGATTCTTTAGATTCTTTAGATTCTTTAGATTCTTTAGATTCTTTAGATTCTTTAGATTCTTTAGATTCTTTAGATTCTTTAGATTCTTTAGATTCTTTAGATTCTTTATATTCTTTAGATTCTTTAGATTCTTTAGATTCTTTAGATACTTTAGATTCTTTAGATTCTTTAGATTCTTTAGATTCTTTAGATTCTATAGATTCTTTAGATTCTTTAGTTTCTTTAAATTCCTTAGATGCTTTAGATTCTTTAGATTCTTTAGATTCCTTAGATTCTTTAGATTAATAGATTTTTTAGATTCCATGTATTCTTTAGATTCTTTAGATTCTTTAGATTCTTTAGATTCTTTAGATTCTTTAGATTCTTTAGATTCTTTAGATTCTTTAGATTCTTTAGATTCTATAGATTCTTTAGATTCTTTAGATTCTTTAGATTCTTTAAATTTTTTAGATTCCTTAGATTCTTTAGATTCTCTAGACTTTTTAGATTCTTTAGATTCTTTAGATTCTTTAGATTCTTTAGATTCTTTAGATTCTTTAGATTCTTTAGATTCTTTAGATTCTTTAGATCCTTTAGATTCTTTAGATTCGTTAATTTCTTTTGATTCTTTACATTAATAGATTTTTTAGATTCCTTGGATTTTTTAGATTTTTTAGATTCTTTAGATTTTTTAGATTCTTTAGATTTTTTAGATTCTTTAGATTCTTTGGATTCTTTGGATTTTTTAGATTCTTTAGATTCTTTAGATTCTTTAGATTCTTTAGATTCTTTAGATTCTTTAGATTCTTTAGATTCTTTAGATTCTTTAGATTCTTTAGATTCTTTAGATTCTTTAGATTCTTTAGATTCTTTAGATTCTTTAGATTCTTTAGATTCTTTAGATTCTTTAGATTCTTTAGATTCTTTAGATTCTTTAGATTCTTTAGATTCTTTAGATTCCTTAGATTCTTTAGATTCTCTAGACTTTTTAGATTCTTTAGATTCTTTAGATTCTTTAGATTCTTTAGTTTCTTTAAATTCCTTAGATTCTTTAGATTCTTTAGATTCCTTAGACTCTTTAGATTAATAGGTTTTTTAGATTCCATGTATTCTTTAGATTTTTTAGATTCTCTAGATTCTTTAGATTCTTTAGATTTTTTAGATCTTTTAGATTCTTTAGATTCTTTAGATTCTTTAGATTCTTTAGATTCTTTAGATTCTTTAGATTCTTTAGGTTCTTTAGATTCTTTAAATTCTTTAGATTCATTAGATTCTTTAGATACTTTAGATTTTTTAGATTCTTTAGATTCTTTAGATTCTTTAGATTCTTTAGATTCTTTAGATTCTTTAGATTCTTTAGATTCTTTAGATTCTTTAGATTCTTTAGATTCTTTAGATTCTTTAGATTCTTTAGATCCTTTAGATTCTTTAGATTCTTTAGTTACTTTTGATTCTTTAGATTAATAGATTTTTTAGATTCCTTGGATTTTTTAGATTCCTTGGATTTTTTAGATTGTTTAGTTTCTTTAGATTTTTTAGATTCTTTAGATTTTTAGATTCTTTAGATTCTTTGGATTCTTTAGATTCTTTAGATTCTTTAGATTCTTTAGATTCTTTAGATTCTTTAGATTCTTTAGTTTCTTTAGATTCTTTAGATTCTTTAGATTCTTTAGATTCTTTAGATTCTTTAGATTCTTTAGATTCTTTAGATTCTTTAGATTCTTTAGATTCTTTAGATTCTTTAGATTCTTTAGATTCTTTAGATTCTTTAGATTCTTTAGATTCTTTAGATTTTTAGATTCTTTAGATTCTTTAGATTCTTTAGATTCTTTAGATTCTTTAGATTCTTTAGATTCTTTAGATTCTTTAGATTCGTTAGATTCTTTAGATTCTTTAGATTCTTTAGATTCTTTAGATTCTTTAGATTCTTTAGATTCTTTAGATTCTTTAGATTCTTTAGATTCTTTAGATTCTTTAAATTCTTTAGATTCATTAGATTCTTTAGATTCTTTAGATTTTTTAGATTCTTTAGATTCTTTAGATTCTTTAGATTCTTTAGATTCTTTAGATTCTTTAGATTCTTTAGATTCTTTAGATTCTTTAGATTCTTTAGATTCTTTAGATTCTTTAGATTCTTTAGATTCTTTAGATTCTTTAGATCCTTTAGATTCTTTAGATTCTTTAGTTACTTTTGATTCTTTAGATTAATAGATTTTTTAGATTCCTTGGATTTTTTAGATTGTTTAGTTTCTTTAGATTTTTTAGATTCTTTAGATTTTTAGATTCTTTAGATTCTTTGGATTCTTTGGATTCTTTAGATTCTTTAGATTCTTTAGATTCTTTAGATTCTTTAGATTCTTTAGATTCTTTAGATTCTTTAGATTCTTTAGATTCTTTAGATTCTTTAGATTCTTTAGATTCTTTAGATTCTTTAGATTCTTTAGATTCTTTATATTCTTTAGATTCTTTAGATTCTTTAGATTCTTTAGATACTTTAGATTCTTTAGATTCTTTAGATTCTTTAGATTCTTTAGATTCTATAGATTCTTTAGATTCTTTAGTTTCTTTAAATTCCTTAGATGCTTTAGATTCTTTAGATTCTTTAGATTCCTTAGATTCTTTAGATTAATAGATTTTTTAGATTCCATGTATTCTTTAGATTCTTTAGATTCTTTAGATTCTTTAGATTCTTTAGATTCTTTAGATTCTTTAGATTCTTTAGATTCTTTAGATTCTATAGATTCTTTAGATTCTTTAGATTCTTTAGATTCTTTAAATTCTTTAGATTCCTTAGATTCTTTAGATTCTCTAGACTTTTTAGATTCTTTAGATTCTTTAGATTCTTTAGATTCTTTAGATTCTTTAGATTCTTTAGATTCTTTAGATTCTTTAGATCCTTTAGATTCTTTAGATTCGTTAATTTCTTTTGATTCTTTACATTAATAGATTTTTTAGATTCCTTGGATTTTTTAGATTTTTTAGATTCTTTAGATTTTTTAGATTCTTTAGATTTTTTAGATTCTTTAGATTCTTTGGATTCTTTGGATTTTTTAGATTCTTTAGATTCTTTAGATTCTTTAGATTCTTTAGATTCTTTAGATTCTTTAGATTCTTTAGATTCTTTAGATTCTTTAGATTCTTTAGATTCTTTAGATTCTTTAGATTCTTTAGATTCTTTAGATTCTTTAGATTCTTTAGATTCTTTAGATTCTTTAGATTCTTTAGATTCTTTAGATTCCTTAGATTCTTTAGATTCTCTAGACTTTTTAGATTCTTTAGATTCTTTAGATTCTTTAGATTCTTTAGTTTCTTTAAATTCCTTAGATTCTTTAGATTCTTTAGATTCCTTAGATTCTTTAGATTAATAGGTTTTTTAGATTCCATGTATTCTTTAGATTTTTTAGATTCTCTAGATTCTTTAGATTCTTTAGATTTTTTAGATCTTTTAGATTCTTTAGATTCTTTAGATTCTTTAGATTCTTTAGATTCTTTAGATTCTTTAGATTCTTTAGATTCTTTAGATTCTTTAGGTTCTTTAGATTCTTTAAATTCTTTAGATTCATTAGATTCTTTAGATTCTTTAGATTTTTTAGATTCTTTAGATTCTTTAGATTCTTTAGATTCTTTAGATTCTTTAGATTCTTTAGATTCTTTAGATTCTTTAGATTCTTTAGATTCTTTAGATTCTTTAGATTCTTTAGATTCTTTAGATTCTTTAGATTCTTTAGATTCTTTAGATTCTTTAGATTCTTTAGATTCTTTAGATTCTTTAGATTCTTTAGATTCTTTAGATTCTTTAGATTCTTTAGATTCTTTAGATTCTTTAGATTCTTTAGATTCTTTAGATTCTTTAGATTCTTTAGATTCTTTAGATTCTTTAGATTCTTTAGATTCTTTAGATTCTTTAGATTCTTTAGATTCTTTAGATTCTTTAAGTTCTTTAGATTCATTAGATTCTTTAGATTCTTTAGATTTTTTAGATTCTTTAGATTCTTTAGATTCTTTAGATTCTTTAGATTCTTTAGATTCTTTAGATTCTTTAGATTCTTTAGATTCTTTAGATTCTTTAGATTCTTTAGATTCTTTAGATTCTTTAGATTCTTTAGATTCTTTAGATTCTTTAGATTCTTTAGATTCTTTAGATTCTTTAGATTCTTTAGATTCTTTAGATTCTTTAGATTCTTTAGATTCTTTAGATTCTTTAGATTCTTTAGATTCTTTAGATTCTTTAGATTTTTTAGATTCTTTAGATTCTTCAGATCCTTTAGATTCTTTAGATTCTTTAGATTCTTTAGATTCTTTAGATTGTTTAGATTCTGTAGATTCTTTAGATTCTTTAGATTCTTTAGATTCTTTAGATTCTTTAGATTTTTTAGATTCTTTAGATTCTTTAGATTCTTTAGATTCTTTAGATTCTTTAGATTCTTTAGATTCTTTAGATTGTTTAGATTGTTTAGATTGTTTAGATCCTTTAGATTCTTTAGATTCTTTAGATTCTTTAGATTCTTTAGATTCTTTAGATTCTTTAGATTCTTTAGATTCTTTAGATTCTTTAGATTCTTTAGATTCTTTAGATTCTTTAGATTCTTTAGATTATTTAGATTCTTTAGATTCTTTAGATTCTTTAGATTCTTCAGATCCTTTAGATTCTTTAGATTCTTTAGATTCTTTAGATTCTTTAGATTATTTAGATTCTGTAGATTCTTTAGATTCTTTAGATTCTTTAGATTCTTTAGATTCTTTAGATTCTTTAGATTCTTTAGATTCTTTAGATTCTTTAGATTCTTTAGATTCTTTAGATTCTTTAGATTCTTTAGATTCTTTAGATTCTTTAGATTCTTTAGATTCTTTAGATTCTTTAGATTCTTTAGATTCTTTAGATTCTTTAGATTCTTTAGATTCTTTAGATTCTTTAGATTCTTTAGATTCTTTAGATTCTTTAGATTCTTTAGATTCCTTAGATTCTTTGGATTCTTTGGATTCTATAGATTCTTTAGATTCTTTAGATTCTTTAGATTCTTTAGATTTTTAGATTCTTTAGATTCTTTAGATTCTTAAGATTCTTTACATTCTTTAGATTAGTTAGAATCTTTAGATTCTTTAGATTTTTTAGATTCTTTAAATTCTTTAGATTCTTTAGATTCTTTAGATTCTTTAGATTCTTTAGATTCTTTAGATTCTTTAGATTCTTTAGATTCTTTAGATTCTTTGGATTCTTTAGATTCTTTAGATTCTTTAGATACTTTAGATTCTTTAGATTCTTTAGTTTCTTTAAATTCCTTAGATTCTTTAGATTCTTTAGATTCCTTAGATTCTTTAGATTAATAGGTTTTTTAGATTCCATGTATTCTTTAGATTTTTTAGATTCTCTAGATTCTTTAGATTCTTTAGATTTTTTAGATCTTTTAGATTCTTTAGATTCTTTAGATTCTTTAGATTCTTTAGATTCTTTAGATTCTTTAGATTCTTTAGATTCTTTGGATTCTTTAGATTCTTTAGATTCTTTAGATTCTTTAGATTCTTTAGATTCTTTAGATTCTTTAGATTCTTTAGATTCTTTAGATTCTTTAGATTCTTTAGATTCTTTATATTCTTTAGATTCTTTAGATTCTTTAGATTTTTTAGATTTTTTAGATTCTTTAGATTCTTTAGATTCTTTAGATTCTTTAGATTCTTTAGATTCTTTAGATTCTTTAGATTCTTTAGATTCTTTAGATTCTTTAGATTCTTTAGATTCTTTAGATTCTTTAGATTCTTTAGATTCTTTAGATTCTTTAGATTCTTTAGATTCTTTAGATTCTTTAGATTCTTTAGATTCTTTAGATTCTTTAGATTCTTTAGATTCTTTAGATTCTTTAGATTCTTTAGATTCTTTAGATTCTTTAGATTCTTTAGATTCTTTAGATTCTTTAGATTCTTTAGATTCTTTAGATTCTTTAGATTCTTTAGATTCTTTAGATTCTTTAGATTCTTTAGATTCTTTAGATTCTTTAGATTCTTTAGATTGTTTAGATTGTTTAGATTGTTTAGATCCTTTAGATTCTTTAGATTCTTTAGATTTTTTAGATTCTTTAGATTCTTTAGATTCTTTAGATTCTTTAGATTCTTTAGATTCTTTAGATTCTTTAGATTCTTTAGATTCTTTAGATTCTTTAGATTCTTTAGATTCTTTAGATTCTTTAGATTCTTTAGATTCTTTAGATTCTTTAGATTCTTCAGATCCTTTAGATTCTTTAGATTCTTTAGATTCTTTAGATTCTTTAGATTCTTTAGATTCTTTAGATTATTTAGATTCTGTAGATTCTTTAGATTCTTTAGATTCTTTAGATTCTTTAGATTCTTTAGATTCTTTAGATTCTTTAGATTCTTTAGATTCTTTAGATTCTTTAGATTCTTTAGATTCTTTAGATTCTTTAGATTCTTTAGATTCTTTAGATTCTTTAGATTCTTTAGATTCTTTAGATTCTTTAGATTCTTTAGATTCCTTAGATTCTTTGGATTCTTTGGATTCTATAGATTCTTTAGATTCTTTAGATTCTTTAGATTCTTTAGATTTTTAGATTCTTTAGATTCTTTAGATTCTTAAGATTCTTTACATTCTTTAGATTAGTTAGAATCTTTAGATTCTTTAGATTTTTTAGATTCTTTAAATTCTTTAGATTCTTTAGATTCTTTAGATTCTTTAGATTCTTTAGATTCTTTAGATTCTTTAGATTCTTTAGATTCTTTAGATTCTTTAGATTCTTTAGATTCTTTAGATTCTTTAGATACTTTAGATTCTTTAGATTCTTTAGATTCTTTAGATTCTTTAGATTCTTTAGATTCTTTAGATTCTTTAGATTCTTTAGATTCTTTAGATTTTTTAGATTCTTTAGATTCTTTAGATTCTTTAGATTCTTTAGATTCTTTAGATTCTTTAGATTCTTTAGATTCTTTAGATTCTTTAGATTCTGTAGATTCTTTAGATTCTTTAGATTCTTTAGATTCTTTAGATTCTTTAGATTCTTTAGATTCTTTAGATTCTTTAGATTCTTTAGATTCTTTAGATTCTTTAGATTCTTTAGATTCTTTAGATTCTTTAGATTCTTTAGATTCTTTAGATTCTTTAGATTCTTTAGATTCTTTAGATTCTTTAGATTCTTTAGATTCTTTAGATTCTTTAGATTCTTTAGATTCTTTAGATTCTTTAGATTCTTTAGATTCTTTAGATTCTTTAGATTCTTTAGATTCTTTAGATTTTTTGGATTCTTTAGATTCTTTAGATTCTTTAGATTCTTTAGATTCTTTAGATTCTTTAGATTCTTTAGATTCTTTAGATTCTTTAGATTCTTTAGATTCTTTAGATTCTTTAGATTCTTTAGATTCTTTAGATTCTTTGGATTCTTTAGATTCTTTAGATTCTTTAGATTCTTTAGATTCTTTAGATTCTTTAGATTCTTTAGATTCTTTAGATTCTTTAGATTCTTTAGATTCTTTAGATTCTTTAGATTCTTTCAATTCTTTGGATTCTTTGGATTCTTTGGAGTCTTTAGATTCTTTAGATTCTTTAGATTCTTTAGATTCTTTAGATTCTTTAGATTCTTTAGATTCTTTAGATTCTTTAGATTCTTTAGATTCTTTAGATTCTTTAGATTCTTTAGATTCTTTAGATTCTTTAGATTCTTTAGATTCTTTAGATTCTTTAGATTCTTTAGATTCTTTAGATTCTTTAGATTCTTTAGATTCTTTAGATTCTTTGGATTCTTTAGATTCTTTAGATTCTTTAGATTCTTTAGATTTTTTAGATTCTTTAGATTTTTTATATTCTTTAGTTCCTTTAGTTTCTTTAGATTCTTTAAATTTTTTAGATTCATTAGATCCTTTAGATTTTTTAGATTCTTTAGATTCTTTAAATTTTTTAGATTCTTTAGTTTCTTTTGATCCTTTAGATTAATAGATTTTTTAGATTCCTTGTATTCTTTAGATTTTTTAGATTCTCTAGATTCTTTAGATATTTTAGATACTTAAATTCTTTAGATTCTGTAGATTCTTTAGATACTTTAGTTTCTTTTGATTCTTTAGATTAATAGATTTTTTAGATTCCTTGTATTCTTTAGATTTTTTAGATTCTCTAGATTCTTTAGTTTCTTTAGATTTTTTAGATTTTTTAGATTCTTTAGATTCTTTAGATTCTTTAGATTCTTTAGATTCTTTAGATTCTTTAGATTCTTTAGATTCTTTAGATTCTTTAGATTCTTTAGATTCTTTAGATTCTTTAGATTCTTTAGATTCTTTAGATTCTTTAGATTCTTTAGATTCTTTAGATTCTTTAGATTCTTTAGATTCTTTAGATTCTTTAGATTCTTTAGATTCTTTAGATTCTTTAGATTCTTTAGATTCTTTAGATTCTTTAGATTCTTTAGATTCTTTAGATTCTTTAGATTCTTTAGATTCTTTAGATTCTTTAGATTCTTTAGATTCTTTAGATTCTTTAGATTCTTTAGATTCTTTAGATTCTTTAGATTCTTTCAATTCTTTGGATTCTTTGGATTTTTTGGAGTCTTAGATTCTTTAGATTCTTTAGATTCTTTAGATTCTTTAGATTCTTTAGATTTTTTAGATTCTTTAGATTCTTTAGATTCTTTAGATTCTTTAGATTCTTTAGATTCTTTAGATTCTTTAGATTCTTTAGATTCTTTAGATTCTTTAGATTCTTTAGATTCTTTAGATTCTTTAGATTCTTTAGATTCTTTGGATTCTTTAGATTCTTTAGATTCTTTAGATTCTTTAGATTTTTTAGATTCTTTAGATTCTTTAGATTCTTTAGATTCTTTAGATTCTTTAGATTCTTTAGATTCTTTAGATTCTTTAGATTCTTTAGATTCTTTAGATTCTTTAGATTCTTTAGATTTTTTAGATTCTTTAGATTCTTCAGATCCTTTAGATTCTTTAGATTCTTTAGATTCTTTAGATTCTTTAGATTATTTAGATTCTGTAGATTCTTTAGATTCTTTAGATTCTTTAGATTCTTTAGATTCTTTAGATTCTTTAGATTCTTTAGATTCTTTAGATTCTTTAGATTCTTTAGATTGTTTAGATTGTTTAGATTGTTTAGATCCTTTAGATTCTTTAGATTCTTTAGATTCTTTAGATTCTTTAGATTCTTTAGATTCTTTAGATTCTTTAGATTCTTTAGATTCTTTAGATTCTTTAGATTCTTTAGATTCTTTAGATTCTTTAGATTCTTTAGATTCTTTAGATTCTTTAGATTCTTCAGATCCTTTAGATTCTTTAGATTCTTTAGATTCTTTAGATTCTTTAGATTATTTAGATTCTGTAGATTCTTTAGATTCTTTAGATTCTTTAGATTCTTTAGATTCTTTAGATTCTTTAGATTCTTTAGATTCTTTAGATTCTTTAGATTCTTTAGATTCTTTAGATTCTTTAGATTCTTTAGATTCTTTAGATTCTTTAGATTCTTTAGATTCTTTAGATTCTTTAGATTCTTTAGATTCTTTAGATTCTTTAGATTCTTTAGATTCTTTAGATTCTTTAGATTCTTTAGATTCTTTAGATTCTTTAGATTCTTTAGATTCTTTAGATTCTTTAGATTCCTTAGATTCTTTGGATTCTTTGGATTCTATAGATTCTTTAGATTCTTTAGATTCTTTAGATTCTTTAGATTTTTAGATTCTTTAGATTCTTTAGATTCTTAAGATTCTTTACATTCTTTAGATTAGTTAGAATCTTTAGATTCTTTAGATTTTTTAGATTCTTTAAATTCTTTAGATTCTTTAGATTCTTTAGATTCTTTAGATTCTTTAGATTCTTTAGATTCTTTAGATTCTTTAGATTCTTTAGATTCTTTAGATTCTTTAGATTCTTTGGATTCTTTAGATTCTTTAGATTCTTTAGATACTTTAGATTCTTTAGATTCTTTAGTTTCTTTAAATTCCTTAGATTCTTTAGATTCTTTAGATTCCTTAGATTCTTTAGATTAATAGGTTTTTTAGATTCCATGTATTCTTTAGATTTTTTAGATTCTCTAGATTCTTTAGATTCTTTAGATTTTTTAGATCTTTTAGATTCTTTAGATTCTTTAGATTCTTTAGATTCTTTAGATTCTTTAGATTCTTTAGATTCTTTAGATTCTTTGGATTCTTTAGATTCTTTAGATTCTTTAGATTCTTTAGATTCTTTAGATTCTTTAGATTCTTTAGATTCTTTAGATTCTTTAGATTCTTTAGATTCTTTAGATTCTTTAGATTCTTTAGATTCTTTAGATTCTTTATATTCTTTAGATTCTTTAGATTCTTTAGATTTTTTAGATTTTTTAGATTCTTTAGATTCTTTAGATTCTTTAGATTCTTTAGATTCTTTAGATTCTTTAGATTCTTTAGATTCTTTAGATTCTTTAGATTCTTTAGATTCTTTAGATTCTTTAGATTCTTTAGATTCTTTAGATTCTTTAGATTCTTTAGATTCTTTAGATTCTTTAGATTCTTTAGATTCTTTAGATTCTTTAGATTCTTTAGATTCTTTAGATTCTTTAGATTCTTTAGATTCTTTAGATTCTTTAGATTCTTTAGATTCTTTAGATTCTTTAGATTCTTTAGATTCTTTAGATTCTTTAGATTCTTTAGATTCTTTAGATTCTTTAGATTCTTTAGATTCTTTAGATTCTTTAGATTCTTTAGATTCTTTAGATTGTTTAGATTGTTTAGATTGTTTAGATCCTTTAGATTCTTTAGATTCTTTAGATTCTTTAGATTCTTTAGATTCTTTAGATTCTTTAGATTCTTTAGATTCTTTAGATTCTTTAGATTCTTTAGATTCTTTAGATTCTTTAGATTCTTTAGATTCTTTAGATTCTTTAGATTCTTTAGATTCTTTAGATTCTTTAGATTCTTTAGATTCTTTAGATTCTTTAGATTCTTTAGATTCTTCAGATCCTTTAGATTCTTTAGATTCTTTAGATTCTTTAGATTCTTTAGATTCTTTAGATTCTTTAGATTATTTAGATTCTGTAGATTCTTTAGATTCTTTAGATTCTTTAGATTCTTTAGATTCTTTAGATTCTTTAGATTCTTTAGATTCTTTAGATTCTTTAGATTCTTTAGATTCTTTAGATTCTTTAGATTCTTTAGATTCTTTAGATTCTTTAGATTCTTTAGATTCTTTAGATTCTTTAGATTCTTTAGATTCTTTAGATTCTTTAGATTCCTTAGATTCTTTGGATTCTTTGGATTCTATAGATTCTTTAGATTCTTTAGATTCTTTAGATTCTTTAGATTTTTAGATTCTTTAGATTCTTTAGATTCTTAAGATTCTTTACATTCTTTAGATTAGTTAGAATCTTTAGATTCTTTAGATTTTTTAGATTGTTTAAATTCTTTAGATTCTTTAGATTCTTTAGATTCTTTAGATTCTTTAGATTCTTTAGATTCTTTAGATTCTTTAGATTCTTTAGATTCTTTAGATTCTTTAGATTCTTTAGATTCTTTAGATTCTTTAGATACTTTAGATTCTTTAGATTCTTTAGATTCTTTAGATTCTTTAGATTCTTTAGATTCTTTAGATTCTTTAGATTTTTTAGTTTCTTTAGATTCTTTAGATTCTTTAGATTCTTTAGATTCTTTAGATTCTTTAGATTCTTTAGATTCTTTAGATTCTTTAGATTCTTTAGATTCTTTAGATTCTGTAGATTCTTTAGATTCTTTAGATTCTTTAGATTCTTTAGATTCTTTAGATTCTTTAGATTCTTTAGATTCTTTAGATTCTTTAGATTCTTTAGATTCTTTAGATTCTTTAGATTCTTTAGATTCTTTAGATTCTTTAGATTCTTTAGATTCTTTAGATTCTTTAGATTCTTTAGATTCTTTAGATTCTTTAGATTCTTTAGATTCTTTAGATTCTTTAGATTCTTTAGATTCTTTAGATTCTTTAGATTCTTTAGATTCTTTAGATTCTTTAGATTCTTTAGATTCTTTAGATTCTTTAGTTTCTTTAAATTCCTTAGATTCTTTAGATTCTTTAGATTCCTTAGATTCTTTAGATTAATAGGTTTTTTAGATTCCATGTATTCTTTAGATTTTTTAGATTCTCTAGATTCTTTAGATTGTTTAGATTTTTTAGATCTTTTAGATTCTTTAGATTCTTTAGATTCTTTAGATTCTTTAGATTCTTTAGATTCTTTAGATTCTTTAGATTCTTTGGATTCTTTAGATTCTTTAGATTCTTTAGATTCTTTAGATTCTTTAGATTCTTTAGATTCTTTAGATTCTTTAGATTCTTTAGATTCTTTAGATTCTTTAGATTCTTTAGATTCTTTAGATTCTTTAGATTCTTTATATTCTTTAGATTCTTTAGATTCTTTAGATTTTTTAGATTTTTTAGATTCTTTAGATTCTTTAGATTCTTTAGATTCTTTAGATTCTTTAGATTCTTTAGATTCTTTAGATTCTTTAGATTCTTTAGATTCTTTAGATTCTTTAGATTCTTTAGATTCTTTAGATTCTTTAGATTCTTTAGATTCTTTAGATTCTTTAGATTCTTTAGATTCTTTAGATTCTTTAGATTCTTTAGATTCTTTAGATTCTTTAGATTCTTTAGATTCTTTAGATTCTTTAGATTCTTTAGATTCTTTAGATTCTTTAGATTCTTTAGATTCTTTAGATTCTTTAGATTCTTTAGATTCTTTAGATTCTTTAGATTCTTTAGATTCTTTAGATTCTTTAGATTCTTTAGATTGTTTAGATTGTTTAGATTGTTTAGATCCTTTAGATTCTTTAGATTCTTTAGATTCTTTAGATTCTTTAGATTCTTTAGATTCTTTAGATTCTTTAGATTCTTTAGATTCTTTAGATTCTTTAGATTCTTTAGATTCTTTAGATTCTTTAGATTCTTTAGATTCTTTAGATTCTTTAGATTCTTTAGATTCTTTAGATTCTTTAGATTCTTCAGATCCTTTAGATTCTTTAGATTCTTTAGATTCTTTAGATTCTTTAGATTCTTTAGATTCTTTAGATTATTTAGATTCTGTAGATTCTTTAGATTCTTTAGATTCTTTAGATTCTTTAGATTCTTTAGATTCTTTAGATTCTTTAGATTCTTTAGATTCTTTAGATTCTTTAGATTCTTTAGATTCTTTAGATTCTTTAGATTCTTTAGATTCTTTAGATTCTTTAGATTTTTAGATTCTTTAGATTCTTTAGATTCTTTAGATTCTTTAGATTCTTTAGATTCTTTAGATTCCTTAGATTCTTTGGATTCTTTGGATTCTATAGATTCTTTAGATTCTTTAGATTCTTTAGATTCTTTAGATTCTTTAGATTCTTAAGATTCTTTACATTCTTTAGATTAGTTAGAATCTTTAGATTCTTTAGATTTTTTAGATTGTTTAAATTCTTTAGATTCTTTAGATTCTTTAGATTCTTTAGATTCTTTAGATTCTTTAGATTCTTTAGATTCTTTAGATTCTTTAGATTCTTTAGATTCTTTAGATTCTTTAGATTCTTTAGATTCTTTAGATACTTTAGATTCTTTAGATTCTTTAGATTCTTTAGATTCTTTAGATTCTTTAGATTCTTTAGATTCTTTAGATTTTTTAGATTCTTTAGATTCTTTAGATTCTTTAGATTCTTTAGATTCTTTAGATTCTTTAGATTCTTTAGATTCTTTAGATTCTTTAGATTCTTTAGATTCTGTAGATTCTTTAGATTCTTTAGATTCTTTAGATTCTTTAGATTCTTTAGATTCTTTAGATTCTTTAGATTCTTTAGATTCTTTAGATTCTTTAGATTCTTTAGATTCTTTAGATTCTTTAGATTCTTTAGATTCTTTAGATTCTTTAGATTCTTTAGATTCTTTAGATTCTTTAGATTCTTTAGATTCTTTAGATTCTTTAGATTCTTTAGATTCTTTAGATTCTTTAGATTCTTTAGATTCTTTAGATTCTTTAGATTCTTTAGATTCTTTAGATTCTTTAGATTCTTTAGATTCTTTAGATTCTTTAGATTCTTTAGATTTTTTGGATTCTTTAGATTCTTTAGATTCTTTAGATTCTTTAGATTCTTTAGATTCTTTAGATTCTTTAGATTCTTTAGATTCTTTAGATTCTTTAGATTCTTTAGATTCTTTAGATTCTTTAGATTCTTTAGATTCTTTAGATTCTTTAGATTCTTTAGATTCTTTAGATTCTTTAGATTCTTTAGATTCTTTAGATTCTTTAGATTCTTTAGATTCTTTAGATTCTTTAGATTCTTTAGATTCTTTAGATTCTTTAGATTCTTTAGATTCTTTAGATTCTTTAGATTCTTTAGATTCTTTAGATTCTTTAGATTCTTTAGATTCTTTAGATTCTTTAGATTCTTTAGATTCTTTAGATTCTTTAGATTCTTTCAATTCTTTGGATTCTTTGGATTCTTTGGAGTCTTTAGATTCTTTAGATTCTTTAGATTCTTTAGATTCTTTAGATTCTTTAGATTCTTTAGATTCTTTAGATTCTTTAGATTCTTTAGATTCTTTAGATTCTTTAGATTCTTTAGATTCTTTAGATTCTTTAGATCCTTTAGATTCTTTAGATTCTTTAGATTCTTTAGATTCTTTAGATTCTTTAGATTCTTTAGATTCTTTGGATTCTTTAGATTCTTTAGATTCTTTAGATTCTTTAGATTTTTTAGATTCTTTAGATTTTTTATATTCTTTAGTTCCTTTAGTTTCTTTAGATTCTTTAAATTTTTTAGATTCATTAGATCCTTTAGATTTTTTAGATTCTTTAGATTCTTTAAATTTTTTAGATTCTTTAGTTTCTTTTGATCCTTTAGATTAATAGATTTTTTAGATTCCTTGTATTCTTTAGATTTTTTAGATTCTCTAGATTCTTTAGATATTTTAGATACTTAAATTCTTTAGATTCTGTAGATTCTTTAGATACTTTAGTTTCTTTTGATTCTTTAGATTAATAGATTTTTTAGATTCCTTGTATTCTTTAGATTTTTTAGATTCTCTAGATTCTTTAGTTTCTTTAGATTTTTTAGATTTTTTAGATTCTTTAGATTCTTTAGATTCTTTAGATTCTTTAGATTCTTTAGATTCTTTAGATTCTTTAGATTCTTTAGATTCTTTAGATTCTTTAGATTCTTTAGATTCTTTAGATTCTTTAGATTCTTTAGATTCTTTAGATTCTTTAGATTCTTTAGATTCTTTAGATTCTTTAGATTCTTTAGATTCTTTAGATTCTTTAGATTCTTTAGATTCTTTAGATTCTTTAGATTCTTTAGATTCTTTAGATTCTTTAGATTCTTTAGATTCTTTAGATTCTTTAGATTCTTTAGATTCTTTAGATTCTTTAGATTCTTTAGATTCTTTAGATTCTTTAGATTCTTTAGATTCTTTAGATTCTTTATATTCTTTATATTCTTTATATTCTTTAGATTCTTTAGATTCTTTAGATTCTTTAGATTCTTTAGATTCTTTAGATTCTTTAGATTCTTTAGATTCTTTAGATTCTTTAGATTCTTTAGATTCTTTAGATTCTTTAGATTCTTTAGATTCTTTAGATTCTTTAGATTCTTTAGATTCTTTAGATTCTTTAGATTCTTTAGATCCTTTAGATTCTTTAGATTCTTTAGATTCTTTAGTTTCTTTAGATTCTTTAGATTCTTTAGATTCTTTAGATTCTTTAGATTCTTTAGATTCTTTAGATTCTTTAGATTCTTTAGATTCTTTAGATTCTTTAGATTCTTTAGATTCTTTAGATTCTTTAGATTCTTTAGATCCTTTAGATTCTTTAGATTCTTTAGTTACTTTTGATTCTTTAGATTAATAGATTTTTTAGATTCCTTGGATTTTTTAGATTCCTTGGATTTTTTAGATTGTTTAGTTTCTGTAGATTTTTTAGATTCTTTAGATATTTAGATTCTTTAGATTCTTTGGATTCTTTGGATTCTTTAGATTCTTTAGATTCTTTAGATTCTTTAGATTCTTTAAATTCTTTAGATTCTTTAGATTCTTTAGATTCTTTAGATTCTTTATATTCTTTAGATTCTTTAGATTCTTTAGATTCTTTAGATTCTTTAGATTCTTTAGATTCTTTAGATTCTTTAGATTCTTTAGATTCTTTAGATTCTTTAGATTCTTTAGATTCTTTAGATTCTTTAGATTCTTTAGATTCTTTAGATTCTTTATATTCTTTAGATTCTTTAGATTCTTTAGATTCTTTAGATTCTTTAGATTCTTTAGATTCTTTAGATTCTTTAGATTCTTTAGATTCTTTAGATTCTTTAGATTCTTTAGATTCTTTAGATTCTTTAGATTCTTTAGATTCTTTAGATTCTTTAGATTCTTTAGATTCTTTAGATTCTTTAGATTCTTTAGATTCTTTAGATTCTTTAGTTTCTTTAGATTCTTTAGATTTTTTAGATTCTTTAGATTCTTTAGATTCTTTAGATTCTTTAGATTCTTTAGATTCTTTAGATTCTTTAGATTCTTTAGATTCTTTAGATTCTTTAGATTCTTTAGATTCTTTAGATTCTTTAGATTCTTTAGATTCTTTAGATTCTTTAGATTCTTTAGATTCTTTAGATCCTTTAGATTCTTTAGATTCTTTAGTTACTTTTGATTCTTTAGATTAATAGATTTTTTAGATTCCTTGGATTTTTTAGATTCCTTGGATTTTTTAGATTGTTTAGTTTCTTTAGATTTTTTAGATTCTTTAGATTTTTAGATTCTTTAGATTCTTTGGATTTTTTGGATTCTTTAGATTCTTTAGATTCTTTAGATTCTTTAGATTCTTTAGATTCTTTAGATTCTTTAGATTCTTTAGATTCTTTAGATTCTTTAGATTCTTTAGATTCTTTAGATTCTTTAGATTCTTTAGATTCTTTAGATTCTTTAGATTCTTTAGATTCTTTAGATTCTTTAGATTCTTTAGATTCTTTAGATTCTTTAGATTCTTTAGATTCTTTAGATTCTTTAGATTCTTTAGATTCTTTAGATTCTTTAGATTCTTTAGATTCTTTAGATTCTTTAGATTCTTTAGATTCTTTAGATTCTTTAGATTCTTTAGATTCTTTAGATTCTTTAGATTCTTTAGATTCTTTAGATTCTTTAGATTCTTTAGATTCTTTAGATTCTTTAGATTCTTTAGATTCTTTAGATTCTTTAGATTCTTTAGATTCTTTAGATTCCTTAGATTCTTTAGATTCTCTAGATTCTTTAGATTCTTTAGATTCTTTAGATTCTTTAGATTCTTTAGATTCTTTAGATTCTTTAGATTCTTTAGATTCTTTAGATTCTTTAGATTCTTTAGATTCTTTAGATTCTTTAGATTCTTTAGATTCTTTAGATTCTTTAGATTCTTTAGATTCTTTAGATTCTTTAGATTCTTTAGATTCTTTAGATTCTTTAGATTCTTTAGATTCTTTAGATTCTTTAGATTCTTTAGATTCTTTAGATTCTTTAGATTCTTTAGATTCTTTAGATTCTTTAGATTCTTTAGATTCTTTAGATTCTTTAGATTCTTTAGATTCTTTAGATTCTTTAGATTCTTTAGAATCTTTAGATTCTTTAGATTCTTTAGATTCTTTAGATTCTTTAGATTCTTTAGTTTCTTTAGATTCTTTAGATTCTTTAGATTCTTTAGATTCTTTGGATTCTTTAGATTCTTTAGATTCTTTAGATTCTTTAGATTCTTTAGATTCTTTAGATTCTTTAGATTCTTTAGATTCTTTAGATTCTTTAGATTCTTTAGATCCTTTAGATTCTTTAGATTCTTTAGTTACTTTTGATTCTTTAGATTAATAGATTTTTTAGATTCCTTGGATTTTTTAGATTCCTTGGATTTTTTAGATTGTTTAGTTTCTGTAGATTTTTTAGATTCTTTAGATATTTAGATTCTTTAGATTCTTTGGATTCTTTGGATTCTTTAGATTCTTTAGATTCTTTAGATTCTTTAGATTCTTTAGATTCTTTAGATTCTTTAGATTCTTTAGATTCTTTAGATTCTTTAGATTCTTTAGATTCTTTAGATTCTTTAGATTCTTTAGATTCTTTAGATTCTTTAGATTCTTTCGATTCTTTAGATTCTTTAGATTCTTTAGATTCTTTAGATTCTTTAGATTCTTTCGATTCTTTAGATTCTTTAGATTCTTTAGATTCTTTAGATTCTTTAGATTCTTTAGATTCTTTAGATTCTTTAGATTCTTTAGATTCTTTAGATTCTTTAGATTCTTTAGATTCTTTAGATTCTTTAGATTCTTTAGATTCTTTAGATTCTTTAGATTCTTTAGATTCTTTAGATTCTTTATATTCTTTAGATTCTTTAGATTCTTTAGATTCTTTAGATTCTTTAGATTCTTTAGATTCTTTAGATTCTTTAGATTCTTTAGATTCTTTAGATTCTTTAGATTCTTCAGATTCTTTAGATTCTTTAGATTCTTTAGATTCCTTAGATTCTTTAGATTCTCTAGATTCTTTAGATTCTTTAGATTCTTTAGATTCTTTAGATTCTTTAGATTCTTTAGATTCTTTAGATTCTTTAGATTCTTTAGATTCTTTAGATTCTTTAGATTCTTTAGATTCTTTAGATTCTTTAGATTCTTTAGATTCTTTAGAAACTTTAGATTCTTTACATTCTTTAGATTCTTTAGATTCTTCAGATTCTTTAGATTCTTTAGATTCTTTAGATTCTTTAGATTCTTTAGATTCTTTAGATTCTTTAGATTCTTTAGATTCTTTAGATTCTTTAGATTCTTTAGATTCTTTAGATTCTTTAGATTCTTTAGATTCTTTAGATTCTTTAGATTCTTTAGATTCTTTAGATTCTTTAGATTCTTTAGATTCTTTAGATTCTTTAGATTCTTTAGATTCTTTAGATTCTTTAGATTCTTTAGATTCTTTAGATTCTTTAGATTATTTAGATTCTTTAGATTCTTTAGATTCTTTAGATTCTTTAGATTCTTTAGATTCTTTAGATTCTTTAGATTCTTTAGATTCTTTAGATTCTTTAGATTCTTTAGATTCTTTAGATTCTTTAGATTCTTTAGATTCTTTAGATTCTTTAGATTCTTTAGATTCTTTATATTCTTTATATTCTTTAGATTCTTTAGATTCTTTAGATTCTTTAGATTCTTTAGATTCTTTAGATTCTTTAGATTATTTAGATTCTTTAGATTATTTAGATTCTTTAGATTCTTTAGATTCTTTAGATTCTTTAGATTCTTTAGATTCTTTAGATTCTTTAGATTCTTTAGATTCTTTAGATTCTTTAGATTTTTTAGTTTCTTTAGATTCTTTAGATTCTTTAGATTCTTTAGATTCTTTAGATTCTTTAGATTCTTTAGATTCTTTAGATTCTTTAGATTCTTTAGATTCTTTAGATTCTTTAGATTCTTTAGATTCTTTAGATCCTTTAGATTCTTTAGATTCTTTAGTTACTTTTGATTCTTTAGATTAATAGATTTTTTAGATTCCTTGGATTTTTTAGATTCCTTGGATTTTTTAGATTGTTTAGTTTCTTTAGATTTTTTAGATTCTTTAGATTTTTAGATTCTTTAGATTCTTTGGATTCTTTGGATTCTTTGGATTATTTAGATTCTTTAGATTCTTTAGATTCTTTAGATTCTTTAGATTCTTTAGATTCTTTAGATTCTTTAGATTCTTTAGATTCTTTAGATTCTTTAGATTCTTTAGATTCTTTAGATTCTTTAGATTCTTTAGATTCTTTAGATTCTTTAGATTCTTTAGATTCTTTAGATTCTTTCAATTCTTTGGATTCTTTGGATTCTTTGGAGTCTTTAGATTCTTTAGATTCTTTAGATTCTTTAGATTCTTTAGATTCTTTAGATTCTTTAGATTCTTTAGATTCTTTAGATTCTTTAGATTCTTTAGATTCTTTAGATTCTTTAGATTCTTTAGATTCTTTAGATTCTTTAGATTCTTTAGATTCTTTAGATTCTTTAGATTCTTTAGATTCTTTAGATTCTTTAGATTCTTTAGATTCTTTAGATTCTTTAGATTCTTTGGATTCTTTAGATTCTTTAGATTCTTTAGATTCTTTAGATTTTTTAGATTCTTTAGATTTTTTATATTCTTTAGTTCCTTTAGTTTCTTTAGATTCTTTAAATTTTTTAGATTCATTAGATCCTTTAGATTTTTTAGATTCTTTAGATTCTTTAAATTTTTTAGATTCTTTAGTTTCTTTTGATCCTTTAGATTAATAGATTTTTTAGATTCCTTGTATTCTTTAGATTTTTTAGATTCTCTAGATTCTTTAGATATTTTAGATACTTAAATTCTTTAGATTCTGTAGATTCTTTAGATACTTTAGTTTCTTTTGATTCTTTAGATTAATAGATTTTTTAGATTCCTTGTATTCTTTAGATTTTTTAGATTCTCTAGATTCTTTAGTTTCTTTAGATTTTTTAGATTTTTTAGATTCTTTAGATTCTTTAGATTCTTTAGATTCTTTAGATTCTTTAGATTCTTTAGATTCTTTAGATTCTTTAGATTCTTTAGATTCTTTAGATTCTTTAGATTCTTTAGATTCTTTAGATTCTTTAGATTCTTTAGATTCTTTAGATTCTTTAGATTCTTTAGATTCTTTAGATTCTTTAGATTCTTTAGATTCTTTAGATTCTTTAGATTCTTTAGATTCTTTAGATTCTTTAGATTCTTTAGATTCTTTAGATTCTTTAGATTCTTTAGATTCTTTAGATTCTTTAGATTCTTTAGATTCTTTAGATTCTTTAGATTCTTTATATTCTTTATATTCTTTATATTCTTTAGATTCTTTAGATTCTTTAGATTCTTTAGATTCTTTAGATTCTTTAGATTCTTTAGATTCTTTAGATTCTTTAGATTCTTTAGATTCTTTAGATTCTTTAGATTCTTTAGATTCTTTAGATTCTTTAGATTCTTTAGATTCTTTAGATTCTTTAGATTCTTTAGATCCTTTAGATTCTTTAGATTCTTTAGATTCTTTAGTTTCTTTAGATTCTTTAGATTCTTTAGATTCTTTAGATTCTTTAGATTCTTTAGATTCTTTAGATTCTTTAGATTCTTTAGATTCTTTAGATTCTTTAGATTCTTTAGATTCTTTAGATTCTTTAGATTCTTTAGATTCTTTAGATCCTTTAGATTCTTTAGATTCTTTAGTTACTTTTGATTCTTTAGATTAATAGATTTTTTAGATTCCTTGGATTTTTTAGATTCCTTGGATTTTTTAGATTGTTTAGTTTCTGTAGATTTTTTAGATTCTTTAGATATTTAGATTCTTTAGATTCTTTGGATTCTTTGGATTCTTTAGATTCTTTAGATTCTTTAGATTCTTTAGATTCTTTAAATTCTTTAGATTCTTTAGATTCTTTAGATTCTTTAGATTCTTTAGATTCTTTAGATTCTTTAGATTCTTTAGATTCTTTAGATTCTTTAGATTCTTTAGATTCTTTAGATTCTTTAGATTCTTTAGATTCTTTCGATTCTTTAGATTCTTTAGATTCTTTAGATTCTTTAGATTCTTTAGATTCTTTAGATTCTTTAGATTCTTTATATTCTTTAGATTCTTTAGATTCTTTAGATTCTTTAGATTCTTTAGATTCTTTAGATTCTTTAGATTCTTTAGATTCTTTAGATTCTTTAGATTCTTTAGATTCTTTAGATTCTTTAGATTCTTTAGATTCTTTAGATTCTTTAGATTCTTTAGATTCTTTAGATTCTTTAGATTCTTTAGATTCTTTAGATTCTTTAGATTCTTTAGATTCTTTAGATTCTTTAGATTTTTTAGATTCTTTAGATTCTTTAGATTCTTTAGATTCTTTAGATTCTTTAGATTCTTTAGATTCTTTAGATTCTTTAGATTCTTTAGATTCTTTAGATTCTTTAGATTCTTTAGATTCTTTAGATTCTTTAGATTCTTTAGATTCTTTAGATTCTTTAGATTCTTTAGATTCTTTAGATCCTTTAGATTCTTTAGATTCTTTAGTTACTTTTGATTCTTTAGATTAATAGATTTTTTAGATTCCTTGGATTTTTTAGATTCCTTGGATTTTTTAGATTGTTTAGTTTCTTTAGATTTTTTAGATTCTTTAGATTTTTAGATTCTTTAGATTCTTTGGATTTTTTGGATTCTTTAGATTCTTTAGATTCTTTAGATTCTTTAGATTCTTTAGATTCTTTAGATTCTTTAGATTCTTTAGATTCTTTAGATTCTTTAGATTCTTTAGATTCTTTAGATTCTTTAGATTCTTTAGATTCTTTAGATTCTTTAGATTCTTTAGATTCTTTAGATTCTTTAGATTCTTTAGATTCTTTAGATTCTTTGGATTCTTTAGATTCTTTAGATTCTTTAGATTCTTTAGATTCTTTAGATTCTTTAGATTCTTTAGATTCTTTAGATTCTTTAGATTCTTTAGATTCTTTAGATTCTTTAGATTCTTTAGATTCTTTAGATTCTTTAGATTCTTTAGATTCTTTAGATTCTTTAGATTCTTTAGATTCTTTAGATTCTTTAGATTCTTTAGATTCTTTAGATTCTTTAGATTCTTTAGATTCTTTAGATTTTTTAGATTCTTTAGATTCTTTAGATTCCTTAGATTCTTTAGATTCTCTAGATTCTTTAGATTCTTTAGATTCTTTAGATTCTTTAGATTCTTTAGATTCTTTAGATTCTTTAGATTCTTTAGATTCTTTAGATTCTTTAGATTCTTTAGATTCTTTAGATTCTTTAGATTCTTTAGATTCTTTAGATTCTTTAGATTCTTTAGATTCTTTAGATTCTTTAGATTCTTTAGATTCTTTAGATTCTTTAGATTCTTTAGATTCTTTAGATTCTTTAGATTCTTTAGATTCTTTAGATTCTTTAGATTCTTTAGATTCTTTAGATTCTTTAGATTCTTTAGATTCTTTAGATTCTTTAGATTCTTTAGATTCTTTAGAATCTTTAGATTCTTTAGATCCTTTAGATTCTTTAGATTCTTTAGATTCTTTAGTTTCTTTAGATTCTTTAGATTCTTTAGATTCTTTAGATTCTTTGGATTCTTTAGATTCTTTAGATTCTTTAGATTCTTTAGATTCTTTAGATTCTTTAGATTCTTTAGATTCTTTAGATTCTTTAGATCCTTTAGATTCTTTAGATTCTTTAGTTACTTTTGATTCTTTAGATTAATAGATTTTTTAGATTCCTTGGATTTTTTAGATTCCTTGGATTTTTTAGATTCCTTGGATTTTTTAGATTGTTTAGTTTCTGTAGATTTTTTAGATTCTTTAGATATTTAGATTCTTTAGATTCTTTGGATTCTTTGGATTCTTTAGATTCTTTAGATTCTTTAGATTTTTTAGATTCTTTAGATTCTTTAGATTCTTTAGATTCTTTAGATTCTTTAGATTCTTTAGATTCTTTAGATTCTTTAGATTCTTTAGATTCTTTAGATTCTTTAGATTCTTTAGATTCTTTAGATTCTTTAGATTCTTTAGATTCTTTAGATTCTTTAGATTCTTTAGATTCTTTCGATTCTTTAGATTCTTTAGATTCTTTAGATTCTTTAGATTTTTTAGATTCTTTAGATTCTTTAGATTCTTTAGATTCTTTAGATTCTTTAGATTCTTTAGATTCTTTAGATTCTTTAGATTCTTTAGATTCTTTAGATTCTTTAGATTCTTTAGATTCTTTAGATTCTTTAGATTCTTTAGATTCTTTAGATTCTTTAGATTCTTTAGATTCTTTAGATTCTTTAGATTCTTTAGATTCTTTAGATTCTTTAGATTCTTTAGATTCTTCAGATTCTTTAGATTCTTTAGATTCTTTAGATTCCTTAGATTCTTTAGATTCTCTAGATTCTTTAGATTCTTTAGATTCTTTAGATTCTTTAGATTCTTTAGATTCTTTAGATTCTTTAGATTCTTTAGATTCTTTAGATTCTTTAGATTCTTTAGATTCTTTAGATTCTTTAGATTCTTTAGATTCTTTAGATTCTTTAGATTCTTTAGATTCTTTAGATTCTTTAGAAACTTTAGATTCTTTACATTCTTTAGATTCTTTAGATTCTTCAGATTCTTTAGATTCTTTAGATTCTTTAGATTCTTTAGATTCTTTAGATTCTTTAGATTCTTTAGATTCTTTAGATTCTTTAGATTCTTTAGATTCTTTAGATTCTTTAGATTCTTTAGATTCTTTAGATTCTTTAGATTCTTTAGATTCTTTAGATTCTTTAGATTCTTTAGATTCTTTAGATTCTTTAGATTCTTTAGATTCTTTAGATTCTTTAGATTCTTTAGATTCTTTAGATTCTTTAGATTCTTTAGATTCTTTAGATTCTTTAGATTCTTTAGATTCTTTAGATTCTTTAGATTATTTAGATTCTTTAGATTCTTTAGATTCTTTAGATTCTTTAGATTCTTTAGTTACTTTTGATTCTTTAGATTAATAGATTTTTTAGATTCCTTGGATTTTTTAGATTCCTTGGATTTTTTAGATTCCTTGGATTTTTTAGATTGTTTAGTTTCTGTAGATTTTTTAGATTCTTTAGATATTTAGATTCTTTAGATTCTTTGGATTCTTTGGATTCTTTAGATTCTTTAGATTCTTTAGATTTTTTAGATTCTTTAGATTCTTTAGATTCTTTAGATTCTTTAGATTCTTTAGATTCTTTAGATTCTTTAGATTCTTTAGATTCTTTAGATTCTTTAGATTCTTTAGATTCTTTAGATTCTTTAGATTCTTTAGATTCTTTAGATTCTTTAGATTCTTTAGATTCTTTAGATTCTTTCGATTCTTTAGATTCTTTAGATTCTTTAGATTCTTTAGATTTTTTAGATTCTTTAGATTCTTTAGATTCTTTAGATTCTTTAGATTCTTTAGATTCTTTAGATTCTTTAGATTCTTTAGATTCTTTAGATTCTTTAGATTCTTTAGATTCTTTAGATTCTTTAGATTCTTTAGATTCTTTAGATTCTTTAGATTCTTTAGATTCTTTAGATTCTTTAGATTCTTTAGATTCTTTAGATTCTTTAGATTCTTTAGATTCTTTAGATTCTTTAGATTCTTCAGATTCTTTAGATTCTTTAGATTCTTTAGATTCCTTAGATTCTTTAGATTCTCTAGATTCTTTAGATTCTTTAGATTCTTTAGATTCTTTAGATTCTTTAGATTCTTTAGATTCTTTAGATTCTTTAGATTCTTTAGATTCTTTAGATTCTTTAGATTCTTTAGATTCTTTAGATTCTTTAGATTCTTTAGATTCTTTAGATTCTTTAGATTCTTTAGATTCTTTAGAAACTTTAGATTCTTTACATTCTTTAGATTCTTTAGATTCTTCAGATTCTTTAGATTCTTTAGATTCTTTAGATTCTTTAGATTCTTTAGATTCTTTAGATTCTTTAGATTCTTTAGATTCTTTAGATTCTTTAGATTCTTTAGATTCTTTAGATTCTTTAGATTCTTTAGATTCTTTAGATTCTTTAGATTCTTTAGATTCTTTAGATTCTTTAGATTCTTTAGATTCTTTAGATTCTTTAGATTCTTTAGATTCTTTAGATTCTTTAGATTCTTTAGATTCTTTAGATTCTTTAGATTCTTTAGATTCTTTAGATTCTTTAGATTCTTTAGATTATTTAGATTCTTTAGATTCTTTAGATTCTTTAGATTCTTTAGATTCTTTAGATTCTTTAGATTCTTTAGATTCTTTAGATTCTTTAGATTCTTTAGATTCTTTAGATTCTTTAGATTCTTTAGATTCTTTAGATTCTTTAGATTCTTTAGATTCTTTATATTCTTTATATTCTTTAGATTCTTTAGATTCTTTAGATTCTTTAGATTCTTTAGATTATTTAGATTCTTTAGATTATTTAGATTCTTTAGATTCTTTAGATTCTTTAGATTCTTTAGATTCTTTAGATTCTTTAGATTTTTTAGATTCTTTAGATTCTTTAGATTCTTTAGATTCTTTAGATTTTTTAGTTTCTTTAGATTCTTTAGATTCTTTAGATTCTTTAGATTCTTTAGATTCTTTAGATTCTTTAGATTCTTTAGATTCTTTAGATTCTTTAGATTCTTTAGATTCTTTAGATTCTTTAGATTCTTTAGATTCTTTAGATCCTTTAGATTCTTTAGATTCTTTAGTTACTTTTGATTCTTTAGATTAATAGATTTTTTAGATTCCTTGGATTTTTTAGATTCCTTGGATTTTTTAGATTGTTTAGTTTCTTTAGATTTTTTAGATTCTTTAGATTTTTAGATTCTTTAGATTCTTTGGATTCTTTGGATTCTTTGGATTATTTAGATTCTTTAGATTCTTTAGATTCTTTAGATTCTTTAGATTCTTTAGATTCTTTAGATACTTTAGATTCTTTAGATTCTTTAGATTCTTTAGATTCTTTAGATTTTTTAGATTCTTTAGATTCTTTAGATTCTTTAGATTCTTTAGATTCTTTAGATTCTTTAGATTATTTAGATTCTTTAAATGCTTTAGATTCTTTAGATTCTTTAGATTCTTTAGATTTTTTAGATTCGTTAGATTCTTTAGATTCTTTAGATTCCTTAGATTCTTTAGATTCTCTAGACTTTTTGGATTCTTTAGATTCTTTAGATTCTTTAGATTCTTTAGATTCTTTAGATTCTTTAGATTCTTTAGATTCTTTAGATTCTTTAGATTCTTTAGATTCTTTAGATTCTTTAGATTCTTTAGATTCTTTAGATTCTTTAGATTCTTTAGATTCTTTAGATTCTTTATATTCTTTAGATTCTTTAGATTCTTTAGATTCTTTAGATTCTTTAGATTCTTTAGATTCTTGAGATTCTTTAGATTCTTTAGATTCTTTAGTTTCTTTAAATTCCTTAGATGCTTTAGATTCTTTAGATTCTTTAGATTCCTTAGATTCTTTAGATTAATAGATTTTTTAGATTCCATGTATTCTTTAGATTCTTTAGATTCTTTAGATTTTTTAGATTCTTTAGATTCTTTAGATTCTTTAGATTCTTTAGATTCTTTAGATTCTTTAGATTCTTTAGATTCTTTAGATTCTTTAGATTCTTTAGATTCTTTAGATTCTTTAGATTCTTTAGATTCTTTAGATTCTTTAGATTCTTTAGATTCTTTAGATTCTTTAGATTCTTTAGATTCTTTAGATTCTTTAGATTCTTTAGATTCTTTAGATTCTTTAGATTCTTTAGATCCTTTAGATTCTTTAGATTCTTTAGTTACTTTTGATTCTTTAGATTAATAGATTTTTTAGATTCCTTGGATTTTTTAGATTGTTTAGTTTCTTTAGATTTTTTAGATTCTTTAGATTTTTAGATTCTTTAGATTCTTTGGATTCTTTGGATTCTTTAGATTCTTTAGATTCTTTAGATTCTTTAGATTCTTTAGATTCTTTAGATTCTTTAGATTCTTTAGATTCTTTAGATTCTTTAGATTCTTTAGATTCTTTAGATTCTTTATATTCTTTAGATTCTTTAGATTCTTTAGATTCTTTAGATTCTTTAGATTCTTTAGATTCTTTAGATTCTTTAGATTCTTTAGATTCTTTATATTCTTTAGATTCTTTAGATTCTTTAGATTCTTTAGATACTTTAGATTCTTTAGATTCTTTAGATTCTTTAGATTCTATAGATTCTTTAGATTCTTTAGTTTCTTTAAATTCCTTAGATGCTTTAGATTCTTTAGATTCTTTAGATTCCTTAGATTCTTTAGATTAATAGATTTTTTAGATTCCATGTATTCTTTAGATTCTTTAGATTCTTTAGATTCTTTAGATTCTTTAGATTCTTTAGATTCTTTAGATTCTTTAGATTCTTTAGATTCTTTAGATTCTTTAGATTCTTTAGATTCTTTAGATTCTTTAGAATCTTTAGATTCTTTAGATTCTTTAGATTCTTTAGATTCTTTAGATTCTTTAGATTCTTTAGATTCTTTAGATTCTTTAGATTCTTTAGATTCTTTAGATTCTTTAGATTCTTTAGATTCTTTAGATTCTTTAGATTCTTTAGATTCTTTAGATTCTTTAGATTCTTTAGATTCTTTAGATTCTTTAGATTCTTTAGATTCTTTAGATTCTTTAGATTCTTTAGATTCTTTATATTCTTTAGATTCTTTAGATTCTTTAGATTCTTTAGATACTTTAGATTCTTTAGATTCTTTAGATTCTTTAGATTCTATAGATTCTTTAGATTCTTTAGTTTCTTTAAATTCCTTAGATGCTTTAGATTCTTTAGATTCTTTAGATTCCTTAGATTCTTTAGATTAATAGATTTTTTAGATTCCATGTATTCTTTAGATTCTTTAGATTCTTTAGATTCTTTAGATTCTTTAGATTCTTTAGAATCTTTATATTCTTTAGATTCTTTAGATTCTTTAGATTCTTTAGATACTTTAGATTCTTTAGATTCTTTAGATTCTTTAGATTCTATAGATTCTTTAGATTCTTTAGTTTCTTTAAATTCCTTAGATGCTTTAGATTCTTTAGATTCTTTAGATTCCTTAGATTCTTTAGATTAATAGATTTTTTAGATTCCATGTATTCTTTAGATTCTTTAGATTCTTTAGATTCTTTAGATTCTTTAGATTCTTTAGATTCTTTAGATTCTTTAGATTCTTTAGATTCTTTAGATTCTTTAGATTCTTTAGATCCTTTAGATTCTTTAGTTACTTTTGATTCTTTAGATTAATAGATTTTTTAGATTCCTTGGATTTTTTAGATTCCTTGGATTTTTTAGATTGTTTAGTTTCTTTAGATTTTTTAGATTCTTTAGATTTTTAGATTCTTTAGATTCTTTGGATTCTTTGGATTCTTTGGATTATTTAGATTCTTTAGATTCTTTAGATTCTTTAGATTCTTTAGATTCTTTAGATTCTTTAGATTCTTTAGATTCTTTAGATTCTTTAGATTCTTTAGATTCTTTAGATTTTTTAGATTCTTTAGATTCTTTAGATTCTTTAGATTCTTTAGATTCTTTAGATTCTTTAGATTATTTAGATTCTTTAAATGCTTTAGATTCTTTAGATTCTTTAGATTCTTTAGATTTTTTAGATTCGTTAGATTCTTTAGATTCTTTAGATTCCTTAGATTCTTTAGATTCTCTAGACTTTTTGGATTCTTTAGATTCTTTAGATTCTTTAGATTCTTTAGATTCTTTAGATTCTTTAGATTCTTTAGATTCTTTAGATTCTTTAGATTCTTTATATTCTTTAGATTCTTTAGATTCTTTAGATTCTTTAGATTCTTTAGATTCTTTAGATTCTTTAGATTCTTTAGATTCTTTAGATTCTTTATATTCTTTAGATTCTTTAGATTCTTTAGATTCTTTAGATACTTTAGATTCTTTAGATTCTTTAGATTCTTTAGATTCTATAGATTCTTTAGATTCTTTAGTTTCTTTAAATTCCTTAGATGCTTTAGATTCTTTAGATTCTTTAGATTCCTTAGATTCTTTAGATTAATAGATTTTTTAGATTCCATGTATTCTTTAGATTCTTTAGATTCTTTAGATTCTTTAGATTCTTTAGATTCTTTAGATTCTTTAGATTCTTTAGATTCTTTAGATTCTTTAGATTCTTTAGATTCTTTAGATTCTTTAGATTCTTTAGAATCTTTAGATTCTTTAGATTCTTTAGATTCTTTAGATTCTTTAGATTCTTTAGATTCTTTAGATTCTTTAGATTCTTTAGATTCTTTAGATTCTTTAGATTCTTTAGATTCTTTAGATTCTTTAGATTCTTTAGATTCTTTAGATTCTTTAGATTCTTTAGATTCTTTAGATTCTTTAGATTCTTTAGATTCTTTAGATTCTTTATATTCTTTAGATTCTTTAGATTCTTTAGATTCTTTAGATACTTTAGATTCTTTAGATTCTTTAGATTCTTTAGATTCTATAGATTCTTTAGATTCTTTAGTTTCTTTAAATTCCTTAGATGCTTTAGATTCTTTAGATTCTTTAGATTCCTTAGATTCTTTAGATTAATAGATTTTTTAGATTCCATGTATTCTTTAGATTCTTTAGATTCTTTAGATTCTTTAGATTCTTTAGATTCTTTAGAATCTTTATATTCTTTAGATTCTTTAGATTCTTTAGATTCTTTAGATACTTTAGATTCTTTAGATTCTTTAGATTCTTTAGATTCTATAGATTCTTTAGATTCTTTAGTTTCTTTAAATTCCTTAGATGCTTTAGATTCTTTAGATTCTTTAGATTCCTTAGATTCTTTAGATTAATAGATTTTTTAGATTCCATGTATTCTTTAGATTCTTTAGATTCTTTAGATTCTTTAGATTCTTTAGATTCTTTAGATTCTTTAGATTCTTTAGATTCTTTAGATTCTTTAGATTCTTTAGATTCTTTAGATCCTTTAGATTCTTTAGTTACTTTTGATTCTTTAGATTAATAGATTTTTTAGATTCCTTGGATTTTTTAGATTCCTTGGATTTTTTAGATTGTTTAGTTTCTTTAGATTTTTTAGATTCTTTAGATTTTTAGATTGTTTAGATTCTTTGGATTCTTTGGATTCTTTGGATTATTTAGATTCTTTAGATTCTTTAGATTCTTTAGATTCTTTAGATTCTTTAGATTCTTTAGATTCTTTAGATTCTTTAGATTCTTTAGATTCTTTAGATTCTTTAGATTTTTTAGATTCTTTAGATTCTTTAGATTCTTTAGATTCTTTAGATTCTTTAGATTCTTTAGATTATTTAGATTCTTTAAATGCTTTAGATTCTTTAGATTCTTTAGATTCTTTAGATTTTTTAGATTCGTTAGATTCTTTAGATTCTTTAGATTCCTTAGATTCTTTAGATTCTCTAGACTTTTTGGATTCTTTAGATTCTTTAGATTCTTTAGATTCTTTAGATTCTTTAGATTCTTTAGATTCTTTAGATTCTTTAGATTCTTTAGATTCTTTAGATTCTTTAGATTCTTTAGATTCTTTAGATTCTTTAGATTCTTTGGATTCTTTAGATTCTTTAGATTCTTTAGATTCTTTAGATTCTTTAGATTCTTTAGATTCTTTATATTCTTTAGATTCTTTAGATTCTTTAGATTCTTTAGATTCTTTAGATTCTTTAGATTCTTGAGATTCTTTAGATTCTTTAGATTCTTTAGTTTCTTTAAATTCCTTAGATGCTTTAGATTCTTTAGATTCTTTAGATTCCTTAGATACTTTAGATTAATAGATTTTTTAGATTCCATGTATTCTTTAGATTCTTTAGATTCTTTAGATTTTTTAGATTCTTTAGATTCTTTAGATTCTTTAGATTCTTTAGATTCTTTAGATTCTTTAGATTCTTTAGATTCTTTAGATTCTTTAGATTCTTTAGATTCTTTAGATTCTTTAGATTCTTTAGATTCTTTAGATTCTTTAGATTCTTTAGATTCTTTAGATTCTTTAGATTCTTTAGATTCTTTAGATTCTTTAGATTCTTTAGATTCTTTAGATTCTTTAGATTCTTTAGATTCTTTAGATTCTTTAGATTCTTTAGATCCTTTAGATTCTTTAGATTCTTTAGTTACTTTTGATTCTTTAGATTAATAGATTTTTTAGATTCCTTGGATTTTTTAGATTCCTTGGATTTTTTAGATTGTTTAGTTTCTTTAGATTTTTTAGATTCTTTAGATTTTTAGATTCTTTAGATTCTTTGGATTCTTTGGATTCTTTAGATTCTTTAGATTCTTTAGATTCTTTAGATTCTTTAGATTCTTTAGATTCTTTAGATTCTTTAGATTCTTTAGATTCTTTAGATTCTTTAGATTCTTTATATTCTTTAGATTCTTTAGATTCTTTAGATTCTTTAGATACTTTAGATTCTTTAGATTCTTTAGATTCTTTAGATTCTATAGATTCTTTAGATTCTTTAGTTTCTTTAAATTCCTTAGATGCTTTAGATTCTTTAGATTCTTTAGATTCCTTAGATTCTTTAGATTAATAGATTTTTTAGATTCCATGTATTCTTTAGATTCTTTAGATTCTTTAGATTCTTTAGATTCTTTAGATTCTTTAGATTCTTTAGATTCTTTAGATTCTTTAGATTCTTTAGATTCTTTAGATTCTTTAGAATCTTTAGATTCTTTAGATTCTTTAGATTCTTTAGATTCTTTAGATTCTTTAGATTCTTTAGATTCTTTAGATTCTTTAGATTCTTTAGATTCTTTAGATTCTTTAGATTCTTTAGATTCTTTAGATTCTTTAGATTCTTTAGATTCTTTAGATTCTTTAGATTCTTTAGATTCTTTAGATTCTTTATATTCTTTAGATTCTTTAGATTCTTTAGATTCTTTAGATACTTTAGATTCTTTAGATTCTTTAGATTCTTTAGATTCTATAGATTCTTTAGATTCTTTAGTTTCTTTAAATTCCTTAGATGCTTCAGATTCTTTAGATTCTTTAGATTCCTTAGATTCTTTAGATTAATAGATTTTTTAGATTCCATGTATTCTTTAGATTCTTTAGATTCTTTAGATTCTTTAGATTCTTTAGATTCTTTAGATTCTTTAGATTCTTTAGATCCTTTAGATTCTTTAGATTCTTTAGATTCTTTAGATTCTTTAGAATCTTTAGATTCTTTAGAATCTTTAGATTCTTTAGATTCTTTAGATTCTTTAGATTCTTTAGATTCTTTAGATTCTTTAGATTCTTTAGATTCTTTAGATTCTTTAGATTCTTTAGATTCTTTAGATTCTTTAGATTCTTTAGATTCTTTAGATTCTTTAGATTCTTTAGATTCTTTAGATTCTTTAGATTCTTTAGATTCTTTAGATTCTTTAGATTCTTTAGATTCTTTAGATTCTTTAGATTCTTTAGATTCTTTAGATTCTTTATATTCTTTAGATTCTTTAGATTCTTTAGATTCTTTAGATACTTTAGATTCTTTAGATTCTTTAGATTCTTTAGATTCTTTAGATTCTATAGATTCTTTAGATTCTTTAGTTTCTTTAAATTCCTTAGATGCTTTAGATTCTTTAGATTCTTTAGATTCCTTAGATTCTTTAGATTAATAGATTTTTTAGATTCCATGTATTCTTTAGATTCTTTAGATTCTTTAGATTTTTTAGATTCTTTAGATTCTTTAGATTCTTTAGATTCTTTAGATTCTTTAGATTCTTTAGATTCTTTAGATTCTTTAGATTCTTTAGATTCTTTAGATTCTTTAGATTCTTTAGATTCTTTAGATTCTTTAGATTCTTTAGATTCTTTAGATTCTTTAGATTCTTTAGATTCTTTAGATTCTTTAGATTCTTTAGATTCTTTAGATTCTTTAGATTCTTTAGATTCTTTAGATCCTTTAGATTCTTTAGATTCTTTAGTTACTTTTGATTCTTTAGATTAATAGATTTTTTAGATTCCTTGGATTTTTTAGATTCCTTGGATTTTTTAGATTGTTTAGTTTCTTTAGATTTTTTAGATTCTTTAGATTTTTAGATTCTTTAGATTCTTTGGATTCTTTGGATTCTTTAGATTCTTTAGATTCTTTAGGTTCTTTAGATTCTTTAGATTCTTTAGATTCTTTAGATTCTTTAGATTCTTTAGATTCTTTAGATTCTTTAGATTCTTTAGATTCTTTAGATTCTTTAGATTCTTTAGATTCTTTAGATTCTTTAGATTCTTTAGATTCTTTAGATTCTTTAGATTCTTTAGATTCTTTAGATTCTTTATATTCTTTAGATTCTTTAGATTCTTTAGATTCTTTAGATACTTTAGATTCTTTAGATTCTTTAGATTCTTTAGATTCTATAGATTCTTTAGATTCTTTAGTTTCTTTAAATTCCTTAGATGCTTTAGATTCTTTAGATTCTTTAGATTCCTTAGATTCTTTAGATTAATAGATTTTTTAGATTCCATGTATTCTTTAGATTCTTTAGATTCTTTAGATTCTTTAGATTCTTTAGATTCTTTAGATTCTTTAGATTCTTTAGATTCTTTAGATTCTTTAGATTCTTTAGATTCTTTAGATTCTTTAGAATCTTTAGATTCTTTAGATTCTTTAGATTCTTTAGATTCTTTAGATTCTTTAGATTCTTTAGATTCTTTAGATTCTTTAGATTCTTTAGATTTTTTAGATTCTTTAAATTCTTTAGATTCTTTAGATTCTTTAGATTCTTTAGATTCTTTAGATTCTTTAGATTCTTTAGATTCTTTATATTCTTTAGATTCTTTAGATTCTTTAGATTCTTTAGATACTTTAGATTCTTTAGATTCTTTAGATTCTTTAGATTCTATAGATTCTTTAGATTCTTTAGTTTCTTTAAATTCCTTAGATGCTTTAGATTCTTTAGATTCTTTAGATTCCTTAGATTCTTTAGATTAATAGATTTTTTAGATTCCATGTATTCTTTAGATTCTTTAGATCCTTTAGATTCTTTAGATTCTTTAGATTCTTTAGATTCTTTAGATTCTTTAGATTCTTTAGATTCTTTAGATTCTTTAGATTCTTTAGAATCTTTAGATTCTTTAGATTCTTTAGATTCTTTAGATTCTTTAGATTCTTTAGATTCTTTAGATTCTTTAGATTCTTTAGATTCTTTAGATTCTTTAGATTCTTTAGATTCTTTAGATTCTTTAGATTCTTTAGATTCTTTAGATTCTTTAGATTCTTTAGATTCCTTAGATTCTTTAGATTCTTTAGATTCTTTAGATTCTTTAGATTCTTTAGATTCTTTAGATTCTTTAGATTCTTTATATTCTTTAGATTCTTTAGATTCTTTAGATTCTTTAGATACTTTAGATTCTTTAGATTCTTTAGATTCTTTAGATTCTATAGATTCTTTAGATTCTTTAGTTTCTTTAAATTCCTTAGATGCTTTAGATTCTTTAGATTCTTTAGATTCCTTAGATTCTTTAGATTAATAGATTTTTTAGATTCCATGTATTCTTTAGATTCTTTAGATTCTTTAGATTCTTTAGATTCTTTAGATTCTTTAGATTCTTTAGATTCTTTAGATTCTTTAGATTCTTTAGATTCTTTAGATTCTTTAGATTCTTTAGAATCTTTAGATTCTTTAGATTCTTTAGATTCTTTAGATTCTTTAGATTCTTTAGATTCTTTAGATTCTTTAGATTCTTTAGATTCTTTAGATTCTTTAGATTCTTTAGATTCTTTAGATTCTTTAGATTCTTTAGATTCTTTAGATTCTTTAGATTCTTTAGATTCTTTAGATTCTTTAGATTCTTTAGATTCTTTAGATTCTTTAGATTCTTTAGATTCTTTAGATTCTTTATATTCTTTAGATTCTTTAGATTCTTTAGATTCTTTAGATACTTTAGATTCTTTAGATTCTTTAGATTCTTTAGATTCTATAGATTCTTTAGATTCTTTAGTTTCTTTAAATTCCTTAGATGCTTTAGATTCTTTAGATTCTTTAGATTCCTTAGATTCTTTAGATTAATAGATTTTTTAGATCCCATGTATTCTTTAGATTCTTTAGATTCTTTAGATTCTTTAGATTCTTTAGATTCTTTAGATTCTTTAGATTTTTTAGATTCTTTAGATTCTTTAGATTCTTTAGATTCTTTAGAATCTTTAGATTCTTTAGATTCTTTAGATTCTTTAGATTCTTTAGATTCTTTAGATTCTTTAGATTCTTTAGATTCTTTAGATTCTTTAGATTCTTTAGATTCTTTAGATTCTTTAGATTCTTTAGATTCTTTAGATTCTTTAGATTCTTTAGATTCTTTAGATTCTTTAGATTCTTTAGATTCTTTAGATTCTTTAGATTCTTTAGATTCTTTAGATTCTTTAGATTTTTTAGATTTTTTAGATTCTTTAGATTCTTTAGATTCTTTAGATTCTTTAGATTCTTTAGATTCTTTAGATTCTTTAGATTCTTTAGATTCTTTAGATTCTTTAGATTCTTTAGATTCTTTATATTCTTTAGATTCTTTAGATTCTTTAGATTCTTTAGATTCTTTATATTCTTTATATTCTTTAGATTCTTTAGATTCTTTAGATTTTTTAGATTCTTTAGATTCTTTAGATTCTTTAGATTCTTTAGATTCTTTAGATTCTTTAGATTCTTTAGATTCTTTAGATTCTTTAGATTCTTTAGATTCTTTAGATTCTTTAGATTCTTTAGATTCTTTAGATTCTTTAGATTCTTTAGATTCTTTAGATTCTTTAGATTCTTTAGATTCTTTAGATTCTTTAGATTCTTTAGATTCTTTAGATTCTTTAGATTCTTTAGATTCTTTAGATTCTTTAGATTCTTTATATTCTTTAGATTCTTTAGATTCTTTAGATTTTTTAGATTCTTTAGATTCTTTAGATTCTTTAGATTCTTTAGATTCTTTAGATTCTTTAGATTCTTTAGATTCTTTAGATTCTTTAGATTCTTTAGATTCTTTAGATTCTTTAGATTCTTTAGATTCTTTAGATTCTTTAGATTCTTTAGATTCTTTAGATTCTTTAGATTCTTTAGATTCTTTAGATTCTTTAGATTCTTTAGATTCTTTAGATTCTTTAGATTCTTTAGATTCTTTAGATTCTTTAGATTCTTTAGATTCTTTAGATTCTTTAGATTCTTTAGATTCTTTAGATTCTTTAGATTCTTTAGATTCTTTAGATTCTTTAGATTCTTTAGATTCTTTAGATTCTTTAGATTCTTTAGATTCTTTAGATTCTTTAGATTCTTTAGATTCTTTAGATTCTTTAGATTCTTTAGATTCTTAAAATTCTTTAGATTCTTTAGATTCTTTAGATTCTTTAGATTCTTTAGATTCTTTAGATTCTTTAGATTCTTTAGATTCTTTAGATTCTTTAGATTCTTTAGATTCTTTAGATTCTTTAGATTCTTTAGATTCTTTATATTCTTTATATTCTTTAGATTCTTTAGATTCTTTAGATTCTTTAGATTCTTTAGATTCTTTAGATTCTTTAGATTCTTTAGATTCTTTAGATTTTTTAGATTCTTTAGATTCTTTATATTCTTTAGATTCTTTAGATTCTTTAGATTCTTTAGATTCTTTAGATTCTTTAGATTCTTTAGATTCTTTAGATTCTTTAGATTCTTTAGATTCTTTAGATTCTTTAGATTCTTTAGATTCTTTAGATTCTTTAGATTCTTTAGATTCTTTAGATTCTTTAGATTCTTTAGATTCTTTAGATTCTTTAGATTCTTTAGATTCTTTAGATCCTTTAGATCCTTTAGATTCTTTAGATTCTTTAGTTACTTTTGATTCTTTAGATTAATAGATTTTTTAGATTCCTTGGATTTTTTAGATTCCTTGGATTTTTTAGATTGTTTAGTTTCTTTAGATTTTTTAGATTCTTTAGATTTTTAGATTCTTTAGATTCTTTGGATTCTTTAGATTCTTTAGATTCTTTAGATTCTTTAGATTCTTTAGATTCTTTAGATTCTTTAGTTTCTTTAGATTCTTTAGATTCTTTAGATTCTTTAGATTCTTTAGATTCTTTAGATTCTTTAGATTCTTTAGATTCTTTAGATTCTTTAGATTCTTTAGATTCTTTAGATTCTTTAGATTCTTTAGATTCTTTAGATTCTTTAGATTCTTTAGATTCTTTAGATTCTTTAGATTCTTTAGATTCTTTAGATTCTTTAGATTCTTTAGATTCTTTAGATTCTTTAGATTCGTTAGATTCTTTAGATTCTTTAGATTCTTTAGATTCTTTAGATTCTTTAGATTCTTTAGATTCTTTACATTCTTTAGATTCTTTAGATTCTTTAGATTCTTTAGATTCTTTAGATTCTTTAGATTCTTTAAATTCTTTAGATTCATTAGATTCTTTAGATTCTTTAGATTTTTTAGATTCTTTAGATTCTTTAGATTCTTTAGATTCTTTAGATTCTTTAGATTCTTTAGATTCTTTAGATTCTTTAGATTCTTTAGATTCTTTAGATTCTTTAGATTCTTTAGATTCTTTAGATTCTTTAGATTCTTTAGATTCTTTAGATCCTTTAGATTCTTTAGATTCTTTAGTTACTTTTGATTCTTTAGATTAATAGATTTTTTAGATTCCTTGGATTTTTTAGATTGTTTAGTTTCTTTAGATTTTTTAGATTCTTTAGATTTTTAGATTCTTTAGATTCTTTGGATTCTTTGGATTCTTTAGATTCTTTAGATTCTTTAGATTCTTTAGATTCTTTAGATTCTTTAGATTCTTTAGATTCTTTAGATTCTTTAGATTCTTTAGATTCTTTAGATTCTTTAGATTCTTTAGATTCTTTAGATTCTTTAGATTCTTTATATTCTTTAGATTCTTTAGATTCTTTAGATTCTTTAGATACTTTAGATTCTTTAGATTCTTTAGATTCTTTAGATTCTATAGATTCTTTAGATTCTTTAGTTTCTTTAAATTCCTTAGATGCTTTAGATTCTTTAGATCCTTTAGATTCCTTAGATTCTTTAGATTAATAGATTTTTTAGATTCCATGTATTCTTTAGATTCTTTAGATTCTTTAGATTTTTTAGATTCTTTAGATTCTTTAGATTCTTTAGATTCTTTAGATTCTTTAGATTCTTTAGATTCTTTAGATTCTTTAGATTCTTTAAATTCTTTAGATTCCTTAGATTCTTTAGATTCTCTAGACTTTTTAGATTCTTTAGATTCTTTAGATTCTTTAGATTCTTTAGATTCTTTAGATTCTTTAGATTCTTTAGATCCTTTAGATTCTTTAGATTCGTTAATTTCTTTTGATTCTTTACATTAATAGATTTTTTAGATTCCTTGGATTTTTTAGATTTTTTAGATTCTTTAGATTTTTTAGATTCTTTAGATTTTTTAGATTCTTTAGATTCTTTGGATTCTTTGGATTTTTTAGATTCTTTAGATTCTTTAGATTCTTTAGATTCTTTAGATTCTTTAGATTCTTTAGATTCTTTAGATTCTTTAGATTCTTTAGATTCTTTAGATTCTTTAGATTCTTTAGATTCTTTAGATTCTTTAGATTCTTTAGATTCTTTAGATTCTTTAGATTCCTTAGATTCTTTAGATTTTCTAGACTTTTTAGATTCTTTAGATTCTTTAGATTCTTTAGATTCTTTAGTTTCTTTAAATTCCTTAGATTCTTTAGATTCTTTAGATTCCTTAGATTCTTTAGATTAATAGGTTTTTTAGATTCCATGTATTCTTTAGATTTTTTAGATTCTCTAGATTCTTTAGATTCTTTAGATTTTTTAGATCTTTTAGATTCTTTAGATTCTTTAGATTCTTTAGATTCTTTAGATTCTTTAGATTCTTTAGATTCTTTAGATTCTTTAGATTCTTTAGATTCTTTAGATTCTTTAAATTCATTAGATTCATTAGATTCTTTAGATTCTTTAGATTTTTTAGATTCTTTAGATTCTTTAGATTCTTTAGATTCTTTAGATTCTTTAGATTCTTTAGATTCTTTAGATTCTTTAGATTCTTTAGATTCTTTAGATTCTTTAGATTCTTTAGATTCTTTAGATCCTTTAGATTCTTTAGATTCTTTAGTTACTTTTGATTCTTTAGATTAATAGATTTTTTAGATTCCTTGGATTTTTTAGATTGTTTAGTTTCTTTAGATTTTTTAGATTCTTTAGATTTTTAGATTCTTTAGATTCTTTGGATTCTTTGGATTCTTTAGATTCTTTAGATTCTTTAGATTCTTTAGATTCTTTAGATTCTTTAGATTCTTTAGATTCTTTAGATTCTTTAGATACTTTAGATTCTTTAGATTCTTTAGATTCTTTAGATTCTATAGATTCTTTAGATTCTTTAGTTTCTTTAAATTCCTTAGATGCTTTAGATTCTTTAGATTCTTTAGATTCTTTAGATTCTTTAGATTAATAGATTTTTTAGATTCCATGTATTCTTTAGATTCTTTAGATTCTTTAGATTCTTTAGATTCTTTAGATTCTTTAGATTCTTTAGATTCTTTAGATTCTTTAGATTCTTTAGATTCTTTAGATTCTTTAGATTCTTTAGATTCTTTAGATTCTTTAGATTCTTTAGATTCTTTAAATTCTTTAGATTCCTTAGATTCTTTAGATTCTTTAGACTTTTTAGATTCTTTAGATTCTTTAGATTCTTTAGATTCTTTAGATTCTTTAGATTCTTTAGATTCTTTAGATTCTTTAGATTCTTTAGATTCTTTAGATCCTTTAGATTCTTTAGATTCGTTAATTTCTTTTGATTCTTTACATTAATAGATTTTTTAGATTCCTTGGATTTTTTAGATTTTTTAGATTCTTTAGATTTTTTAGATTCTTTAGATTTTTTAGATTCTTTAGAATCTTTGGATTCTTTGGATTTTTTAGATTCTTTAGATTCTTTAGATTCTTTAGATTCTTTAGATTCTTTAGATTCTTTAGATTCTTTAGATTCTTTAGATTCTTTAGATTCTTTAGATTCTTTAGATTCTTTAGATTCTTTAGATACTTTAGAATCTTTAGATTCTTTAGATTCTTTAGATTCTTTAGATTCTTTAGATTCTTTAGATTCTTTAGATTCCTTAGATTCTTTAGATTCTCTAGACTTTTTAGATTCTTTAGATTCTTTAGATTCTTTAGATTCTTTAGTTTCTTTAAATTCCTTAGATTCTTTAGATTCTTTAGATTCCTTAGATTCTTTAGATTAATAGGTTTTTTAGATTCCATGTATTCTTTAGATTTTTTAGATTCTCTAGATTCTTTAGATTCTTTAGATTTTTTAGATCTTTTAGATTCTTTAGATTCTTTAGATTCTTTAGATTCTTTAGATTCTTTAGATACTTTAGATTCTTTAGATTCTTTAGATTCTTTAGATTCTATAGATTCTTTAGATTCTTTAGTTTCTTTAAATTCCTTAGATGCTTTAGATTCTTTAGATTCTTTAGATTCCTTAGATTCTTTAGATTAATAGATTTTTTAGATTCCATGTATTCTTTAGATTCTTTAGATTCTTTAGATTCTTTAGATTCTTTAGATTCTTTAGATTCTTTAGATTCTTTAGATTCTTTAGATTCTTTAGATTCTTTAGATTCTTTAGATTCTTTAGATTCTTTAGATTTTTTAGATTCTTTAGATTCTTTATATTCTTTAGATTCTTTAGATTCTTTAGATTCTTTAGATTCTTTAGATTCTTTAGATTCTTTAGATTCTTTAGATTCTTTAGATTCTTTAGATTCTTTAGATTCTTTAGATTCTTTAGATTCTTTAGATTCTTTAGATTCTTTAGATTCTTTAGATTCTTTAGATTCATTAGATTCTTTAGATTCTTTAGATCCTTTAGATCCTTTAGATTCTTTAGATTCTTTAGTTACTTTTGATTCTTTAGATTAATAGATTTTTTAGATTCCTTGGATTTTTTAGATTCCTTGGATTTTTTAGATTGTTTAGTTTCTTTAGATTTTTTAGATTCTTTAGATTTTTAGATTCTTTAGATTCTTTGGATTCTTTAGATTCTTTAGATTCTTTAGATTCTTTAGATTCTTTAGATTCTTTAGATTCTTTAGATTCTTTAGTTTCTTTAGATTCTTTAGATTCTTTAGATTCTTTAGATTCTTTAGATTCTTTAGATTCTTTAGATTCTTTAGATTCTTTAGATTCTTTAGATTCTTTAGATTCTTTAGATTCTTTAGATTCTTTAGATTCTTTAGATTCTTTAGATTCTTTAGATTCGTTAGATTCTTTAGATTCTTTAGATTCTTTAGATTCTTTAGATTCTTTAGATTCTTTAGATTCTTTAGATTCTTTAGATTCTTTAGATTCTTTAGATTCTTTAGATTCTTTAGATTCTTTAGATTCTTTAGATTCTTTAGATTCTTTAAATTCTTTAGATTCATTAGATTCTTTAGATTCTTTAGATTTTTTAGATTCTTTAGATTCTTTAGATTCTTTAGATTCTTTAGATTCTTTAGATTCTTTAGATTCTTTAGATTCTTTAGATTCTTTAGATTCTTTAGATTCTTTAGATTCTTTAGATTCTTTAGATTCTTTAGATTCTTTAGATCCTTTAGATTCTTTAGATTCTTTAGTTACTTTTGATTCTTTAGATTAATAGATTTTTTAGATTCCTTGGATTTTTTAGATTGTTTAGTTTCTTTAGATTTTTTAGATTCTTTAGATTTTTAGATTCTTTAGATTCTTTGGATTCTTTGGATTCTTTAGATTCTTTAGATTCTTTAGATTCTTTAGATTCTTTAGATTCTTTAGATTCTTTAGATTCTTTAGATTCTTTAGATTCTTTAGATTCTTTAGATTCTTTAGATTCTTTAGATTCTTTAGATTCTTTAGATTCTTTAGATTCTTTATATTCTTTAGATTCTTTAGATTCTTTAGATTCTTTAGATACTTTAGATTCTTTAGATTCTTTAGATTCTTTAGATTCTATAGATTCTTTAGATTCTTTAGTTTCTTTAAATTCCTTAGATGCTTTAGATTCTTTAGATCCTTTAGATTCCTTAGATTCTTTAGATTAATAGATTTTTTAGATTCCATGTATTCTTTAGATTCTTTAGATTCTTTAGATTTTTTAGATTCTTTAGATTCTCTAGACTTTTTAGATTCTTTAGATTCTTTAGATTCTTTAGATTCTTTAGATTCTTTAGATTCTTTAGATTCTTTAGATCCTTTAGATTCTTTAGATTCGTTAATTTCTTTTGATTCTTTACATTAATAGATTTTTTAGATTCCTTGGATTTTTTAGATTTTTTAGATTCTTTAGATTTTTTAGATTCTTTAGATTTTTTAGATTCTTTAGATTCTTTGGATTCTTTGGATTTTTTAGATTCTTTAGATTCTTTAGATTCTTTAGATTCTTTAGATTCTTTAGATTCTTTAGATTCTTTAGATTCTTTAGATTCTTTAGATTCTTTAGATTCTTTAGATTCTTTAGATTCTTTAGATTCTTTAGATTCTTTAGATTCTTTAGATTCTTTAGATTCTTTAGATTCCTTAGATTCTTTAGATTTTCTAGACTTTTTAGATTCTTTAGATTCTTTAGATTCTTTAGATTCTTTAGTTTCTTTAAATTCCTTAGATTCTTTAGATTCTTTAGATTCCTTAGATTCTTTAGATTAATAGGTTTTTTAGATTCCATGTATTCTTTAGATTTTTTAGATTCTCTAGATTCTTTAGATTCTTTAGATTTTTTAGATCTTTTAGATTCTTTAGATTCTTTAGATTCTTTAGATTCTTTAGATTCTTTAGATTCTTTAGATTCTTTAGATTCTTTAGATTCTTTAGATTCTTTAGATTCTTTAGATTCTTTAAATTCATTAGATTCATTAGATTCTTTAGATTCTTTAGATTTTTTAGATTCTTTAGATTCTTTAGATTCTTTAGATTCTTTAGATTCTTTAGATTCTTTAGATTCTTTAGATTCTTTAGATTCTTTAGATTCTTTAGATTCTTTAGATTCTTTAGATTCTTTAGATTCTTTAGATCCTTTAGATTCTTTAGATTCTTTAGTTACTTTTGATTCTTTAGATTAATAGATTTTTTAGATTCCTTGGATTTTTTAGATTGTTTAGTTTCTTTAGATTTTTTAGATTCTTTAGATTTTTAGATTCTTTAGATCCTTTGGATTCTTTGGATTCTTTAGATTCTTTAGATTCTTTAGATTCTTTAGATTCTTTAGATTCTTTAGATTCTTTAGATTCTTTAGATTCTTTAGATACTTTAGATTCTTTAGATTCTTTAGATTCTTTAGATTCTATAGATTCTTTAGATTCTTTAGTTTCTTTAAATTCCTTAGATGCTTTAGATTCTTTAGATTCTTTAGATTCTTTAGATTCTTTAGATTAATAGATTTTTTAGATTCCATGTATTCTTTAGATTCTTTAGATTCTTTAGATTCTTTAGATTCTTTAGATTCTTTAGATTCTTTAGATTCTTTAGATTCTTTAGATTCTTTAGATTCTTTAGATTCTTTAGATTCTTTAGATTCTTTAGATTCTTTAGATTCTTTAGATTCTTTAAATTCTTTAGATTCCTTAGATTCTTTAGATTCTCTAGACTTTTTAGATTCTTTAGATTCTTTAGATTCTTTAGATTCTTTAGATTCTTTAGATTCTTTAGATTCTTTAGATCCTTTAGATTCTTTAGATTCGTTAATTTCTTTTGATTCTTTACATTAATAGATTTTTTAGATTCCTTGGATTTTTTAGATTTTTTAGATTCTTTAGATTTTTTAGATTCTTTAGATTTTTTAGATTCTTTAGAATCTTTGGATTCTTTGGATTTTTTAGATTCTTTAGATTCTTTAGATTCTTTAGATTCTTTAGATTCTTTAGATTCTTTAGATTCTTTAGATTCTTTAGATTCTTTAGATTCTTTAGATTCTTTAGAATCTTTAGATTCTTTAGATTCTTTAGATTCTTTAGATTCTTTAGATTCTTTAGATTCTTTAGATTCCTTAGATTCTTTAGATTCTCTAGACTTTTTAGATTCTTTAGATTCTTTAGATTCTTTAGATTCTTTAGTTTCTTTAAATTCCTTAGATTCTTTAGATTCTTTAGATTCCTTAGATTCTTTAGATTAATAGGTTTTTTAGATTCCATGTATTCTTTAGATTTTTTAGATTCTCTAGATTCTTTAGATTCTTTAGATTTTTTAGATCTTTTAGATTCTTTAGATTCTTTAGATTCTTTAGATTCTTTAGATTCTTTAGATACTTTAGATTCTTTAGATTCTTTAGATTCTTTAGATTCTATAGATTCTTTAGATTCTTTAGTTTCTTTAAATTCCTTAGATGCTTTAGATTCTTTAGATTCTTTAGATTCCTTAGATTCTTTAGATTAATAGATTTTTTAGATTCCATGTATTCTTTAGATTCTTTAGATTCTTTAGATTCTTTAGATTCTTTAGATTCTTTAGATTCTTTAGATTCTTTACATTCTTTAGATTCTTTAGATTCTTTAGATTCTTTAGATTCTTTAGATTCTTTAGATTCTTTAGATTCTTTAGATTCTTTAGATTCTTTAGATTCTTTAAATTCTTTAGATTCCTTAGATTCTTTAGATTCTCTAGACTTTTTAGATTCTTTAGATTCTTTAGATTCTTTAGATTCTTTAGATTCTTTAGATTCTTTAGATTCTTTAGATCCTTTAGATTCTTTAGATTCGTTAATTTCTTTTGATTCTTTACATTAATAGATTTTTTAGATTCCTTGGATTTTTTAGATTTTTTAGATTCTTTAGATTTTTTAGATTCTTTAGATTTTTTAGATTCTTTAGATTCTTTGGATTCTTTGGATTTTTTAGATTCTTTAGATTCTTTAGATTCTTTAGTTTCTTTAGATTCTTTAGATTCTTTAGATTCTTTAGATTCTTTAGATTCTTTAGATTCTTTAGATTCTTTAGATTCTTTAGATTCTTTAGATTCTTTAGATTCTTTAGATTCCTTAGATTCTTTAGATTCTCTAGACTTTTTAGATTCTTTAGATTCTTTAGATTCTTTAGATTCTTTAGATTCTTTAGTTTCTTTAAATTCCTTAGATTCTTCAGATTCTTTAGATTCCTTAGATTCTTTAGATTAATAGGTTTTTTAGATTCCATGTATTCTTTAGATTTTTTAGATTCTCTAGATTCTTTAGATTCTTTAGATTTTTTAGATCTTTTAGATTCTTTAGATTCTTTAGATTCTTTAGATTCTTTAGATTCTTTAGATTCTTTAGATTCTTTAGATTCTTTAGATTCTTTAGATTCTTTAGATTCTTTAGATTCTTTAGATTCTTTAGATTCTTTAGATTCTTTAGATTCTTTAGATTCTTTAGATTCTTTAGATTCTTTAGATTCTTTAGATTCTTTAGATTCTTTAGATTCTTTAGATTCTTTAGATTCTTTAGATTCTTTAGATTCTTTAGATTCTTTAGATTCTTTAGATTCTTTAGATTCTTTAGATTCTTTAGATTCTTTAGATTCTTTAGATTCTTTAGATTCTTTAGATTCTTTAGATTCTTTAGATTCTTTAGATTCTTTAGATTCTTTAGATTCTTTAGATTCTTTAGATTCTTTAGATTCTTTAGATTCATTAGATTCTTTAGATTCTTTAGATTCTTTAGATTCTTTAGATTCTTTAGATTCTTTAGATTCTTTAGATTCTTTAGATTCTTTAGATTCTTTAGATTCTTTAGATTCTTTATATTCTTTAGATTCTTTAGATTTTTTAGATTCTTTAGATTCTTTAGATTCTTTAGATTCTTCAGATTCTTTAGATTCTTTAGATTCTTTAGATTCTTTAGATTCTTTAGATTCTTTAGATTCTTTAGATTCTTTAGATTCTTTAGATTCTTTAGATTCTTTAGATTCTTTAGATTCTTTAGATTCTTTAGATTCTTTAGATTCTTTAGATTCTTTAGATTCTTTAGATTCTTTAGATTCTTTAGATTCTTTAGATTCTTTAGATTCTTTAGATTCTTTAGATTCTTTAGATTCTTTAGATTCTTTAGATTCTTTAGATTCTTTAGATTCTTTAGATTCTTTAGATTCTTTAGATTCTTTAGATTCTTTAGATTCTTTAGATTCTTTAGATTCTTTAGATTCTTTAGATTCTTTAGATTCTTTAGATTCTTTAGATTCTTTAGATTCTTTAGATTCTTTAGATTCTTTAGATTCTTTAGATTCTTTAGATTCTTTAGATTCTTTAGATTCTTTAGATTCTTTAGATTCTTTAGATTCTTTAGATTCTTTAGATTCTTTAGATTCTTTAGATTCTTTAGATTCTTTAGATTCTTTAGATTCTTTAGATTCTTTAGATTCTTTAGATTCTTTAGATTCTTTAGATTCTTTAGATTTTTTAGATTCTTTAGATTCTTTAGATTCTTTAGATTCTTTAGATTCTTTAGATTCTTTAGATTCTTTAGATTCTTTAGATTCTTTAGATCCTTTAGATTCTTTAGATTCTTTAGTTACTTTTGATTCTTTAGATTAATAGATTTTTTAGATTCCTTGGATTTTTTAGATTCCTTGGATTTTTTAGATTGTTTAGTTTCTTTAGATTTTTTAGATTCTTTAGATTTTTAGATTCTTTAGATTCTTTGGATTCTTTGGATTCTTTAGATTCTTTAGATTCTTTAGATTCTTTAGATTCTTTAGATTCTTTAGATTCTTTAGATTCTTTAGATTCTTTAGATTCTTTAGATTCTTTAGATTCTTTAGATTCTTTAGATTCTTTAGATTCTTTAGATTCTTTAGATTCTTTAGATTCTTTAGATTCTTTAGATTCTTTAGATTCTTTAGATTCTTTAGATTCTTTAGATTCTTTAGATTCTTTAGATTCTTTAGATTCTTTAGATTCTTTAGATTCTTTAGATTCTTTAGATTCTTTAGATTCTTTAGATTCTTTAAATTCTTTAGATTCATTAGATTCTTTAGATTTTTTAGATTCTTTAGATTCTTTAGATTCTTTAGATTCTTTAGATTCTTTAGATTCTTTAGATTCTTTAGATTCTTTAGATTCTTTAGATTCTTTAGATTCTTTAGATTCTTTAGATTCTTTAGATCCTTTAGATTCTTTAGATTCTTTAGTTACTTTTGATTCTTTAGATTAATAGATTTTTTAGATTCCTTGGATTTTTTAGATTCCTTGGATTTTTTAGATTGTTTAGTTTCTTTAGATTTTTTAGATTCTTTAGATTTTTAGATTCTTTAGATTCTTTGGATTCTTTGGATTCTTTAGATTCTTTAGATTCTTTAGATTCTTTAGATTCTTTAGATTCTTTAGATTCTTTAGATTCTTTAGATTCTTTAGATTCTTTAGATTCTTTAGATTCTTTAGATTCTTTAGATTCTTTAGATTCTTTAGATTCTTTAGATTCTTTAGATTCTTTATATTCTTTAGATTCTTTAGATTCTTTAGATTCTTTAGATTCTTTAGATTCTTTAGATACTTTAGATTCTTTAGATTCTTTAGATTCTTTAGATTCTATAGATTCTTTAGATTCTTTAGTTTCTTTAAATTCCTTAGATGCTTTAGATTCTTTAGATTCTTTAGATTCCTTAGATTCTTTAGATTAATAGATTTTTTAGATTCCATGTATTCTTTAGATTCTTTAGATTCTTTAGATTCTTTAGATTCTTTAGATTCTTTAGATTCTTTAGATTCTTTAGATTCTTTAGAATCTTTAGATTCTTTAGATTCTTTAGATTCTTTAGATTCTTTAGATTCTTTAGATTCTTTAGATTCTTTAGATTCTTTAGATTCTTTAGATTCTTTAGATTCTTTAGATTCTTTAGATTCTTTAGATTCTTTAGATTCTTTAGATTCTTTAGATTCTTTAGATTCTTTAGATTCTTTAGATTCTTTAGATCCTTTAGATTCTTTAGATTCTTTATATTCTTTAGATTCTTTAGATTCTTTAGATTTTTTAGATTCTTTAGATTCTTTAGATTCTTTAGATTCTTTAGATTCTTTAGATTCTTTAGATTCTTTAGATTCTTTAGATTCTTTAGATTCTTTAGATTCTTTAGATTCTTTAGATTCTTTAGATTCTTTAGATTCTTTAGATTCTTTATATTCTTTAGATTCTTTAGATTCTTTAGATTCTTTATATTCTTCAGATTCTTTAGATTCTTTAGATTTTTTAGATTCTTTAGATTCTTTAGATTCTTTAGATTCTTTAGATTCTTTAGATTCTTTAGATTCTTTATATTCTTTAGATTCTTTAGATTCTTTAGATTCTTTAGATTCTTTAGATTCTTTAGATTCTTTAGATTCTTTAGATTCTTTAGATTCTTTAGATTCTTTAGATTCTTTAGATTCTTTAGATTCTTTAGATTCTTTAGATTCTTTAGATTCTTTAGATTCTTTAGATTCTTTAGATTCTTTAGATTCTTTAGATTCTTTAGATTCTTTAGATTCTTTTTATTCTTTAGATTCTTTAGATTCTTTAGATTTTTTAGATTCTTTAGATTCTTTAGATTCTTTAGATTCTTTAGATTCTTTAGATTCTTTAGATTCTTTAGATTCTTTAGATTCTTTAGATCCTTTAGATTCTTTAGATTCTTTAGATTCTTTAGATTCTTTAGATTCTTTAGATTCTTTAGATTCTTTAGATTCTTTAGATTCTTTAGATTCTTTAGATTCTTTAGATTCTTTAGATTCTTTAGATTCTTTAGATTCTTTAGATTCTTTAGATTCTTTAGATTCTTTAGATTCTTTAGATTCTTTAGATTCTTTAGATTCTTTAGATTCTTTAGATTCTTTAGATTCTTTAGATTCTTTAGATCCTTTAGATTCTTTAGATTCTTTAGATTCTTTAGATTCTTTAGATTCTTTAGATTCTTTAGATTCTTTAGATTCTTTAGATTCTTTAGATTCTTTAGATTCTTTAGATTCTTTAGATTCTTTAGATTCTTTAGATTCTTTAGATTCTTTAGATTCTTTAGATTCTTTAGATTCTTTAGAATCTTTAGATTCTTTAGATTCTTTAGATTCTTTAGATTCTTTAGATTCTTTAGATTCTTTAGATTCTTTAGATTCTTTAGATTCTTTAGATTCTTTAGATTCTTTAGATTCTTTAGATTCTTTAGATTCTTTAGATTCTTTAGATTCTTTAGATTCTTTAGATTCTTTAGATTCTTTAGATTCTTTAGATTCTTTAGATTCTTTAGATTCTTTAGATTCTTTAGATTCTTTAGATTCTTTAGATTCTTTAGATTCTTTAGATTCTTTAGATTCTTTAGATTCTTTAGATTCTTTATATTCTTTATATTCTTTATATTCTTTAGATTCTTTAGATTCTTTAGATTCTTTAGATTCTTTAGATTCTTTAGATTCTTTAGATTCTTTAGATTCTTTAGATTCTTTAGATTCTTTAGATTCTTTAGATTCTTTAGATTCTTTAGATTCTTTAGATTCTTTAGATTCTTTAGATTCTTTAGATTCTTTAGATTCTTTAGATTCTTTAGATTCTTTAGATTTTTTAGATTCTTTAGATTCTTTAGATTCTTTAGATTCTTTAGATTCTTTAGATTCTTTAGATTCTTTAGATTCTTTAGATTCTTTAGATTCTTTAGATTCTTTAGATTCTTTAGATTCTTTAGATTCTTTAGATTCTTTAGATTCTTTAGATTCTTTAGATCCTTTAGATTCTTTAGATTCTTTAGTTACTTTTGATTCTTTAGATTAATAGATTTTTTAGATTCCTTGGATTTTTTAGATTCCTTGGATTTTTTAGATTGTTTAGTTACTTTAGATTTTTTAGATTCTTTAGATTTTTAGATTCTTTAGATTCTTTGGATTCTTTAGATTCTTTAGATTCTTTAGATTCTTTAGATTCTTTAGATTCTTTAGATTCTTTAGATTCTTTAGATTCTTTAGATTCTTTAGATTCTTTAGATTCTTTAGATTCTTTAGATTCTTTAGATTCTTTAGATTCTTTAGATTCTTTAGATTCTTTAGATTCTTTAGATTCTTTAGATTCTTTAGATTCTTTAGATTCTTTAGAATCTTTAGATTCTTTAGATTCTTTAGATTCTTTAGATTCTTTAGGTTCTTTAGATTCTTTAGATTCTTTAGATTCTTTAGATTCTTTAGATTCTTTAGATTCTTTAGATTCTTTAGATTCTTTAGATTCTTTAGATTCTTTAGATTCTTTAGATTCTTTAGATTCTTTAGATTCTTTAGATTCTTTAGATTCTTTAGATTCTTTAGATTCTTTAGATTCTTTAGATTCTTTAGATTCTTTAGATTCTTTAGATTCTTTAGATTCTTTAGATTCTTTAGATTCTTTAGATTCTTTAGATTCTTTAGATTCTTTAGATTCTTTAGATTCTTTAGATTCTTTAGATTCTTTATATTCTTTATATTCTTTATATCCTTTAGATTCTTTAGATTCTTTAGATTCTTTAGATTCTTTAGATTCTTTAGATTCTTTAGATTCTTTAGATTCTTTAGATTCTTTAGATTCTTTAGATTCTTTAGATTCTTTAGATTCTTTAGATTCTTTAGATTCTTTAGATTCTTTAGATTCTTTAGATTCTTTAGATTCTTTAGATTCTTTAGATTCTTTAGATTCTTTAGATTCTTTAGATTCTTTAGATTCTTTAGATTCTTTAGATTCTTTAGATTCTTTAGATTCTTTAGATTCTTTAGATTCTTTAGATTCTTTAGATCCTTTAGATTCTTTAGATTCTTTAGTTACTTTTGATTCTTTAGATTAATAGATTTTTTAGATTCCTTGGATTTTTTAGATTCCTTGGATTTTTTAGATTGTTTAGTTACTTTAGATTTTTTAGATTCTTTAGATTTTTAGATTCTTTAGATTCTTTGGATTCTTTAGATTCTTTAGATTCTTTAGATTCTTTAGATTCTTTAGATTCTTTAGATTCTTTAGATTCTTTAGATTCTTTAGATTCTTTAGATTCTTTAGATTCTTTAGATTCTTTAGATTCTTTAGATTCTTTAGATTCTTTAGATTCTTTAGATTCTTTAGATTCTTTAGATTCTTTAGATTCTTTAGATTCTTTAGATTCTTTAGATTCTTTAGATTCTTTAGATTCTTTAGATTCTTTAGATTCATTAGATTTTTTAGATTCTTTAGATTTTTTAGATTCTTTAGATTCTTTAGATTCTTTAGATTCTTTAGATTCTTTAGATTCTTTAGATTCTTTAGATTCTTTAGATTCTTTAGATACTTTAGATTCTTTAGATTCTTTAGATTCTTTAGATTCTTTAGATTCTTTAGATTCTTTAGATTCTTTAGATTCTTTAGATTCTTTAAATTCTTTAGATTCATTAGATTCTTTAGATTCTTTAGATTTTTTAGATTCTTTAGATTCTTTAGATTCTTTAGATTCTTTAGATTCTTTAGATTCTTTAGATTCTTTAGATTCTTTAGATTCTTTAGATTCTTTAGATTCTTTAGATCCTTTAGATTCTTTAGATTCTTTAGTTACTTTTGATTCTTTAGATTAATAGATTTTTTAGATTCCTTGGATTTTTTAGATTGTTTAGTTTCTTTAGATTTTTTAGATTCTTTAGATTTTTAGATTCTTTAGATTCTTTGGATTCTTTGGATTCTTTAGATTCTTTAGATTCTTTAGATTCTTTAGATTCTTTAGATTCTTTAGATTCTTTAGATTCTTTAGATTCTTTAGATTCTTTAGATTCTTTAGATTCTTTAGATTCTTTAGATTCTTTAGATTCTTTAGATTCTTTAGATTCTTTAGATTCTTTAGATTCTTTAGATTCTTTAGATTCTTTAGATTCTTTAGATTCTTTAGATTCTTTAGATTCTTTATATTCTTTAGATTCTTTAGATTCTTTAGATTCTTTAGATACTTTAGATTCTTTAGATTCTTTAGATTCTTTAGATTCTATAGATTCTTTAGATTCTTTAGTTTCTTTAAATTCCTTAGATGCTTTAGATTCTTTAGATTCTTTAGTTTCCTTAGATTCTTTAGATTCTTTAGATTCTTTAGATTCTTTAGATTCTTTAGATTCTTTAGATTTTTTAGATTCTTTAGATTCTTTAGATTCTTTAGATTCTTTGGATTCTTTGGATTCTTTAGATTCATTAGATTCTTTAGATTCTTTAGATTCTTTAGATTCTTTAGATTCTTTAGATTCTTTAGATTCTTTAGATTCTTTAGATTCTTTAGATTCTTTAGATTCTTTAGATTCTTTAGATTCTTTAGATTCTTTAGATTCTTTAGATTCTTTAGATTCTTTAGATTCTTTAGATTCTTTAGATTCCTTAGATTCTTTAGATTCTCTAGACTTTTTAGATTCTTTAGATTCTTTAAATTCTTTAGATTCTTTAGATCCTTTAGATTCTTTAGATTCTTTAGTTACTTTTGATTCTTTAGATTAATAGATTTTTTAGATTCCTTGGATTTTTTAGATTCCTTGGATTTTTTAGATTGTTTAGTTTCTTTAGATTTTTTAGATTCTTTAGATTTTTAGATTCTTTAGATTCTTTGGATTCTTTGGATTCTTTAGATTCTTTAGATTCTTTAGATTCTTTAGATTCTTTAGATTCTTTAGATTCTTTAGATTCTTTAGATTCTTTAGATTCTTTAGATTCTTTAGATTCTTTAGATTCTTTAGATTCTTTAGATTCTTTAGATTCTTTAGATTCTTTAGATTCTTTAGATTCTTTAGATTCTTTAGATTCTTTAAATTCTTTAGATTCTTTAGATTCTTTAGATTCTTTAGATTTTTTAGATTCGTTAGATTCTTTAGATTCTTTAGATTCCTTAGATTCTTTAGATTCTCTAGACTTTTTAGATTCTTTAGATTCTTTAGATCCTTTAGATTCTTTAGATTCTTTAGATTCTTTAGATTCTTTAGATTCTTTAGATTCTTTAGATTCTTTAGATTTTTTAGATTCTTTAGATTCTTTATATTCTTTAGATTCTTTAGATTCTTTAGATTCTTTAGATTCTTTAGATTCTTTAGATTCTTTAGTTTCTTTAAATTCCTTAGATGCTTTAAATTCTTTAGATTCTTTAGATTCCTTAGATTCTTTAGATTAATAGATTTTTTAGATTCCATGTATTCTTTAGATTCTTTAGATTCTTTAGATTCTTTAGATTCTTTAGATTCTTTAGATTCTTTAGATTCTTTAGATTCTTTAGATTCTTTAGATTCTTTAGATTCTTTAGATTCTTTAGATTCTTTAAATTCTTTAGATTCTTTAGATTCTTTAGATTCTTTAGATTCTTTAGATTCTTTAGATTTTTTAGATTCTTTAGATTCTTTAGATTCTTTAGATTCCTTAGATTCTTTTGATTCTCTAGTTTCTTAAGATTCTTTAGATTCTTTATATTCTTTAGATTCTTTAGATTCTTTAGATTCTTTAGATTCTTTAGATTCTTTAGTTTCTTTAAATTCCTTAGATTCTTTAGATTCTTTAGATTCCTTAGATTCTTTAGATTAATAGGTTTTTTAGATTCCCTGTATTCTTTAGATTTTTTAGATTCTCTAGATTCTTTAGATTCTTTAGATTTTTTAGATCTTTTAGATTCTTTAGATTCTTTAGATTCTTTAGATTCTTTAGATTCTTTAGATTCTTTAGATTCTTTAGATTCTTTAGATTCTTTAGATTCTTTAGATTCTTTAGATTCTTTAGATTCTTTAGATTCTTTAGATTCTTTAGATTCTTTAGATTCTTTAGATTCTTTAGATTCTTTAGATTCTTTAGATTCTTTAGATTCTTTAGATTCTTTAGATTCTTTAGATTCTTTAGATTCTTTAGATTCTTTAGATTCTTTAGATTCTTTAGATTCTTTAGATTCTTTAGATTCTTTAGATTCTTTAGATTCTTTAGATTCTTTAGATTCTTTAGATTCTTTAGATTCTTTATATTCTTTAGATTCTTTATATTCTTTAGATTCTTTAGATTCTTTAGATTCTTTAGATTCTTTAGATTCTTTAGATTCTTTAGATTCTTTAGATTCTTTAGATTCTTTAGATTTTTATATTCTTTAGATTCTTTAGATTCTTTAGATTCTTTAGATTCTTTAGATTCTTTAGATTCTTTAGATTCTTTAGATTCTTTAGATTCTTTAGATTCTTTAGATTCTTTAGATTCTTTAGATTCTTTAGATTCTTTAGATTCTTTAGATTCTTTAGATTCTTTAGATTCTTTAGATACTTTAGATTCTTTAGATTCTTTAGATTCTTTAGATTCTTTAGATTCTTTAGATTCTTTAGATTCTTTATATTCTTTAGATTCTTTAGATTTTTTAGATTCTTTAGATTCTTTAGATTCTTTAGATTCTTTAGATTCTTTAGATTCTTTAGATTCTTTAGATTCTTTAGATTCTTTAGATTCTTTAGATTCTTTAGATTCTTTAGATTCTTTAGATTCTTTAGATTCTTTAGATTCTTTAGATTCTTTAGATTCTTTAGATTCTTTAGATTCTTTAGATTCTTTAGATTCTTTAGATTCTTTAGATTCTTTAGATTCTTTAGATTCTTTAGATTCTTTAGATTCTTTAGATTATTTAGATTCTTTAGATTCTTTAGATTCTTTAGATTCTTTAGATTCTTTAGATTCTTTAGATTCTTTAGATTCTTTAGATTCTTTAGATTCTTTAGATTCCTTAGATTCTTTAGATTCTTTAGATTCTTTAGATTCTTTAGATTCTTTAGATTCTTTAGATTCTTTAGATTCTTTAGATTCTTTAGATTCTTTAGATTCTTTAGATTCTTTAGATTCTTTAGATTCTTTAGATTCTTTAGATTCTTTAGATTCTTTAGATTCTTTAGATTCTTTAGATTCTTTAGATTCTTTAGATTCTTTAGATTCTTTAGATTCTTTAGATTTTTTATATTCTTTAGATTCTTTAGATTCTTTAGATTCTTTAGATTCTTTAGATTCTTTAGATTCTTTAGATTCTTTAGATTCTTTAGATTCTTTAGATTCTTTAGATTCTTTAGATTTTTTAGATTCTTTAGATTCTTTAGATTCTTTAGATTCTTTAGATTCTTTAGATTCTTTAGATTCTTTAGATTCTTTAGATTCTTTAGATTCTTTATATTCTTTAGATTCTTTAGATTCTTTAGATTCTTTAGATTCTTTAGATTCTTTAGATTCTTTAGATTCTTTAGATTCTTTAGATTCTTTAGATTCTTTAGATTCTTTAGATTCTTTAGATTCTTTAGATTCTTTAGATTCTTTAGATTCTTTAGATCCTTTAGATTCTTTAGATTCTTTAGTTACTTTTGATTCTTTAGATTAATAGATTTTTTAGATTCCTTGGATTTTTTAGATTCCTTGGATTTTTTAGATTGTTTAGTTTCTTTAGATTTTTTAGATTCTTTAAATTTTTAGATTCTTTAGATTCTTTGGATTCTTTGGATTCTTTAGATTCTTTAGATTCTTTAGATTCTTTAGATTCTTTAGATTCTTTAGATTCTTTAGATTCTTTAGATTCTTTAGATTCTTTAGATTCTTTAGATTCTTTAGATTCTTTAGATTCTTTAGATTCTTTAGATTCTTTAGATTCTTTAGATTCTTTAGATTCTTTAGATTCTTTAGATTCTTTAGATTCTTTAGATTCTTTAGATTTTTTAGATTCTTTAGATTCTTTAAATTCTTTAGATTCTTTAGATTCTTTAGATTCTTCAGATTTTTTAGATTCGTTAGATTCTTTAGATTCTTTAGATTCCTTAGATTCTTTAGATTCTTTAGATTCTCTAGACTTTTTAGATTCTTTAGATTCTTTAGATTCTTTAGATTCTTTAGATTCTTTAGATTCTTTAGATTCTTTAGATTCTTTAGATTCTTTAGATTCTTTAGATTCTTTAGATTCTTTAGATTCTTTAGATTCTTTATATTCTTTAGATTCTTTAGATTCTTTAGATTCTTTAGATTCTTTAGATTCTTTAGATTCTTTAGATTTTATAGATTCTTTAGATTCTTTAGATTCTTTAGATTCTTTAGATTCTTTAATTTCTTTAAATTCCTTAGATGCTTTAGATTCTTTAGATTCTTTAGATTCCTTAGATTCTTTAGATTAATAGATTTTTTAGATTCCATGTATTCTTTAGATTCTTTAGATTCTTTAGATTCTTTAGATTCTCTAGACTTTTGAGATTCTTTAGATTCTTTAGATTCTTTAGATTCTTTAGATTTTTTAGATTCTTTAGATTCTTTAGATTCTTTAGTTTCTTTAAATTCCTTAGATGCTTTAGATTCTTTAGATTCTTTAGATTCCTTAGATTCTTTAGATTAATAGATTTTTTAGATTCCATGTATTCCTTAGATTCTTTAGATTCTTTAGTTTCTTTAAATTCCTTAGATGCTTTAGATTCTTTAGATTCTTTAGATTCCTTAGATTCTTTAGATTAATAGATTTTTTAGATTCCATGTATTCTTTAGATTCTTTAGATTCTTTAGATTCTTTAGATTCTTTAGATTCTTTAGATTCTTTAGATTCTTTAGATTCTTTAGATTCTTTAGATTCTTTAGATTCTTTAGATTCTTTAGATTCTTTAGATTCTTTAGATTCCTTAGATTCTTTAGATTCTCTAGACTTTTTAGATTCTTTAGATTCTTTAGATTCTTTAAATTCTTTAGATTCTTTAGATTCTTTAGATTCTTTAGATTCTTTAGATCCTTTAGATTCTTTAGATTCGTTAGTATCTTTTGATTCTTTAGATTAATAGATTTTTTAGATTCCTTGGATTTTTTAGATTTTTTAGATTCTTTAGATTTTTTGGATTCTTTAGATTTTTTAGATTCTTTAGATTCTTTGGATTCTTTGGATTTTTTATATTCTTTAGATTCTTTAGATTCTTTAGATTCTTTAGATTCTTTAGATTCTTTAGATTCTTTAGATTCTTTAGATTCTTTAGATTCTTTAGATTCTTTAGATTCTTTAGATTCTTTAGATTCTTTAGATTCTTTAAATTCTTTAGATTCTTTAGATTCTTTAGATTCTTTAGATTCTTTAGATTTTTTAGATTCTTTAGATTCTTTAGATTCTTTAGATTCCTTAGATTCTTTTGATTCTCTAGTTTCTTTGGATTCTTTAGATTCTTTATATTCTTTAGATTCTTTAGATACTTTAGATTCTTTAGATTCTTTAGTTTCTTTAAATTCCTTAGATTCTTTAGATTCTTTAGATTCCTTAGATTCTTTAGATTAATAGGTTTTTTAGATTCCATGTATTCTTTAGATTTTTTAGATTCTCTAGATTCTTTAGATTCTTTAGATTTTTTAGATCTTTTAGATTCTTTAGATTCTTTAGATTCTTTAGATTCTTTAGATTCTTTAGATTCTTTAGATTCTTTAGATTCTTTGGATTCTTTAGATTTTTTAGATTCTTTAGATTCTTTAGATTCTTTAGATTCTTTAGATTCTTTAGATTCTTTAGATTCTTTAGATTCTTTAGATTCTTTAGATTCTTTATATTCTTTAGATTCTTTAGATTCTTTAGATTTTTTAGATTTTTTAGATTCTTTAGATTTTTAGATTCTTTAGATTCTTTAGATTCTTTAGATTCTTTAGATTCTTTAGATTCTTTAGATTCTTTAGATTCTTTAGATTCTTTAGATTTTTTAGATTCTTTAGATTCTTTAGATTCTTTAGATTCTTTAGATTCTTTAGATTCTTTAGATTCTTTTGATTCTTTAGATTCTTTAGATTCTTTAGATTCTTTAGATTCTTTAGATTCTTTAGATTCTTTAGATTCTTTAGATTCTTTAGATTCTTTATATTCTTTAGATTCTTTAGATTCTTTAGATTCTTTAGATTCTTTAGATTCTTTAGATTCTTTAGATTCTTTAGATTCTTTAGATTCTTTAGATTCTTTAGATTCTTTAGATTCTTTAGATTCTTTAGATTCTTTAGATTCTTTAGATTCTTTAGATTCTTTAGATCCTTTAGATTCTTTAGATTCTTTAGTTACTTTTGATTCTTTAGATTAATAGATTTTTTAGATTCCTTGGATTTTTTAGATTCCTTGGATTTTTTAGATTGTTTAGTTTCTTTAGATTTTTTAGATTCTTTAAATTTTTAGATTCTTTAGATTCTTTGGATTCTTTGGATTCTTTAGATTCTTTAGATTCTTTAGATTCTTTAGATTCTTTAGATTCTTTAGATTCTTTAGATTCTTTAGATTCTTTAGATTCTTTAGATTCTTTAGATTCTTTAGATTCTTTAGATTCTTTATATTCTTTAGATTCTTTAGATTCTTTAGATTCTTTAGATTCTTTAGATTCTTTAGATTCTTTAGATTCTTTAGATTCTTTAGATTCTTTAGATTCTTTAAATTCTTTAGATTCTTTAGATTCTTTAGATTCTTCAGATTTTTTAGATTCGTTAGATTCTTTAGATTCTTTAGATTCCTTAGATTCTTTAGATTCTTTAGATTCTCTAGACTTTTTAGATTCTTTAGATTCTTTAGATTCTTTAGATTCTTTGGATTCTTTAGATTCTTTAGATTCTTTAGATTCTTTAGATTCTTTAGATTCTTTAGATTCTTTAGATTCTTTAGATTCTTTAGATTCTTTAGATTCTTTAGATTCTTTATATTCTTTAGATTCTTTAGATTCTTTAGATTCTTTAGATTCTTTAGATTCTATAGATTCTTTAGATTCTTTAGATTCTTTAGATTCTTTAGATTCTTTAGTTTCTTTAAATTCCTTAGATGCTTTAGATTCTTTAGATTCTTTAGATCCCTTAGATTCTTTAGATTAATAGATTTTTTAGATTCCATGTATTCTTTAGATTCTTTAGATTCTTTAGATTCTTTAGATTCTCTAGACTTTTTAGATTCTTTAGATTCTTTAGATTCTTTAGATTCTTTAGATTTTTTAGATTCTTTAGATTCTTTAGATTCTTTAGATTCTTTAGTTTCTTTAAATTCCTTAGATGCTTTAGATTCTTTAGATTCTTTAGATTCCTTAGATTCTTTAGATTAATAGATTTTTTAGATTCCATGTATTCTTTAGATTCTTTAGATTCTTTAGTTTCTTTAAATTCCTTAGATGCTTTAGATTCTTTAGATTCTTTAGATTCCTTAGATTCTTTAGATTAATAGATTTTTTAGATTCCATGTATTCTTTAGATTCTTTAGATTCTTTAGATTCTTTAGATTCTTTAGATTCTTTAGATTCTTTAGATTCTTTAGATTCTTTAGATTCTTTAGATTCTTTAAATTCTTTAGATTCTTTAGATTCTTTAGATTCTTTAGATTCTTTAGATTCTTTAGATTCTTTAGATTCCTTAGATTCTTTAGATTCTCTAGACTTTTTAGATTCTTTAGATTCTTTAGATTCTTTAAATTCTTTAGATTCTTTAGATTCTTTAGATTCTTTAGATTCTTTAGATCCTTTAGATTCTTTAGATTCGTTAGTATCTTTTGATTCTTTAGATTAATAGATTTTTTAGATTCCTTGGATTTTTTAGATTTTTTAGATTCTTTAGATTTTTTGGATTCTTTAGATTTTTTAGATTCTTTAGATTCTTTGGATTCTTTGGATTTTTTAGATTCTTTAGATTCTTTAGATTCTTTAGATGCTTTAGATTCTTTAGATTCTTTAGATTCTTTAGATTCTTTAGATTCTTTAGATTCTTTAGATTCTTTAGATTCTTTAGATTCTTTAGATTCTTTAGATTCTTTAAATTCTTTAGATTCTTTAGATTCTTTAGATTCTTTAGATTCTTTAGATTTTTTAGATTCTTTAGATTCTTTAGATTCTTTAGATTCCTTAGATTCTTTTGATTCTCTAGTTTCTTTAGATTCTTTAGATTCTTTATATTCTTTAGATTCTTTAGATACTTTAGATTCTTTAGATTCTTTAGTTTCTTTAAATTCCTTAGATTCTTTAGATTCTTTAGATTCCTTAGATTCTTTAGATTAATAGGTTTTTTAGATTCCATGTATTCTTTAGATTTTTTAGATTCTCTAGATTCTTTAGATTCTTTAGATTTTTTAGATCTTTTAGATTCTTTAGATTCTTTAGATTCTTTAGATTCTTTAGATTCTTTAGATTCTTTAGATTCTTTAGATTCTTTGGATTCTTTAGATTCTTTAGATTCTTTAGATTCTTTAGATTCTTTAGATTCTTTAGATTCTTTAGATTCTTTAGATTCTTTAGATTCTTTATATTCTTTAGATTCTTTAGATTCTTTAGATTTTTTAGATTTTTTAGATTCTTTAGATTTTTAGATTCTTTAGATTCTTTAGATTCTTTAGATTCTTTAGATTCTTTAGATTCTTTAGATTCTTTAGATTCTTTAGATTCTTTAGATTCTTTAGATTCTTTAGATTCTTTAAATTCTTTAGATTCTTTAGATTCTTTAGATTCTTTAGATTCTTTAGATTCTTTAGATTCTTTAGATTCTTTAGATTCTTTAGATTCTTTAGATTCTTTAGATTCTTTAGATTCTTTAGATTCTTTAGATTCTTTAGATTCTTTAGATTCTTTAGATTCTTTAGATTCTTTAGATTCTTTAGATTCTTTAGATTGTTTAGATTGTTTAGATTGTTTAGATCCTTTAGATTCTTTAGATTCTTTAGATTCTTTAGATTCTTTAGATTCTTTAGATTCTTTAGATTCTTTAGATTCTTTAGATTCTTTAGATTCTTTAGATTCTTTAGATTCTTTAGATTCTTTAGATTCTTTAGATTCTTTAGATTCTTCAGATCCTTTAGATTCTTTAGATTCTTTAGATTCTTTAGATTCTTTAGATTCTTTAGATTATTTAGATTCTGTAGATTCTTTAGATTCTTTAGATTCTTTAGATTCTTTAGATTCTTTAGATTCTTTAGATTCTTTAGATTCTTTAGATTCTTTAGATTCTTTAGATTCTTTAGATTCTTTAGATTCTTTAGATTCTTTAGATTCTTTAGATTCTTTAGATTCTTTAGATTCTTTAGATTCTTTAGATTCTTTAGATTCTTTAGATTCTTTAGATTCTTTAGATTCTTTAGATTCTTTAGATTCCTTAGATTCTTTGGATTCTTTGGATTCTATAGATTCTTTAGATTCTTTAGATTCTTTAGATTCTTTAGATTTTTAGATTCTTTAGATTCTTTAGATTCTTAAGATTCTTTACATTCTTTAGATTAGTTAGAATCTTTAGATTTTTTAGATTTTTTAGATTCTTTAAATTTTTTAGATTCTTTAGATTCTTTAGATTCTTTAGATTCTTTAGATTCTTTAGATTCTTTAGATTCTTTAGATTCTTTAGATTCTTTAGATTCTTTAGATTCTTTAGATTCTTTGGATTCTTTAGATTCTTTAGATTCTTTAGATACTTTAGATTCTTTAGATTCTTTAGTTTCTTTAAATTCCTTAGATTCTTTAGATTCTTTAGATTCCTTAGATTCTTTAGATTAATAGGTTTTTTAGATTCCATGTATTCTTTAGATTTTTTAGATTCTCTAGATTCTTTAGATTCTTTAGATTTTTTAGATCTTTTAGATTCTTTAGATTCTTTAGATTCTTTAGATTCTTTAGATTCTTTAGATTCTTTAGATTCTTTAGATTCTTTGGATTCTTTAGATTCTTTAGATTCTTTAGATTCTTTAGATTCTTTAGATTCTTTAGATTCTTTAGATTCTTTAGATTCTTTAGATTCTTTAGATTCTTTAGATTCTTTAGATTCTTTAGATTCTTTATATTCTTTAGATTCTTTAGATTCTTTAGATTTTTTAGATATTTTAGATTCTTTAGATTCTTTAGATTCTTTAGATTCTTTAGATTCTTTAGATTCTTTAGATTCTTTAGATTCTTTAGATTCTTTAGATTCTTTAGATTCTTTAGATTCTTTAGATTCTTTAGATTCTTTAGATTCTTTAGATTCTTTAGATTCTTTAGATTCTTTAGATTCTTTAGATTCTTTAGATTCTTTAGATTCTTTAGATTCTTTAGATTCTTCAGATTTTTTAGATTCGTTAGATTCTTTAGATTCTTTAGATTCCTTAGATTCTTTAGATTCTTTAGATTCTCTAGACTTTTTAGATTCTTTAGATTCTTTAGATTCTTTAGATTCTTTGGATTCTTTAGATTCTTTAGATTCTTTAGATTCTTTAGATTCTTTAGATTCTTTAGATTCTTTAGATTCTTTAGATTCTTTAGATTCTTTAGATTCTTTAGATTCTTTATATTCTTTAGATTCTTTAGATTCTTTAGATTCTTTAGATTCTTTAGATTCTATAGATTCTTTAGATTCTTTAGATTCTTTAGATTCTTTAGATTCTTTAGTTTCTTTAAATTCCTTAGATGCTTTAGATTCTTTAGATTCTTTAGATCCCTTAGATTCTTTAGATTAATAGATTTTTTAGATTCCATGTATTCTTTAGATTCTTTAGATTCTTTAGATTCTTTAGATTCTCTAGACTTTTTAGATTCTTTAGATTCTTTAGATTCTTTAGATTCTTTAGATTTTTTAGATTCTTTAGATTCTTTAGATTCTTTAGATTCTTTAGTTTCTTTAAATTCCTTAGATGCTTTAGATTCTTTAGATTCTTTAGATTCCTTAGATTCTTTAGATTAATAGATTTTTTAGATTCCATGTATTCTTTAGATTCTTTAGATTCTTTAGTTTCTTTAAATTCCTTAGATGCTTTAGATTCTTTAGATTCTTTAGATTCCTTAGATTCTTTAGATTAATAGATTTTTTAGATTCCATGTATTCTTTAGATTCTTTAGATTCTTTAGATTCTTTAGATTCTTTAGATTCTTTAGATTCTTTAGATTCTTTAGATTCTTTAGATTCTTTAGATTCTTTAAATTCTTTAGATTCTTTAGATTCTTTAGATTCTTTAGATTCTTTAGATTCTTTAGATTCTTTAGATTCCTTAGATTCTTTAGATTCTCTAGACTTTTTAGATTCTTTAGATTCTTTAGATTCTTTAAATTCTTTAGATTCTTTAGATTCTTTAGATTCTTTAGATTCTTTAGATCCTTTAGATTCTTTAGATTCGTTAGTATCTTTTGATTCTTTAGATTAATAGATTTTTTAGATTCCTTGGATTTTTTAGATTTTTTAGATTCTTTAGATTTTTTGGATTCTTTAGATTTTTTAGATTCTTTAGATTCTTTGGATTCTTTGGATTTTTTAGATTCTTTAGATTCTTTAGATTCTTTAGATGCTTTAGATTCTTTAGATTCTTTAGATTCTTTAGATTCTTTAGATTCTTTAGATTCTTTAGATTCTTTAGATTCTTTAGATTCTTTAGATTCTTTAGATTCTTTAAATTCTTTAGATTCTTTAGATTCTTTAGATTCTTTAGATTCTTTAGATTTTTTAGATTCTTTAGATTCTTTAGATTCTTTAGATTCCTTAGATTCTTTTGATTCTCTAGTTTCTTTAGATTCTTTAGATTCTTTATATTCTTTAGATTCTTTAGATACTTTAGATTCTTTAGATTCTTTAGTTTCTTTAAATTCCTTAGATTCTTTAGATTCTTTAGATTCCTTAGATTCTTTAGATTAATAGGTTTTTTAGATTCCATGTATTCTTTAGATTTTTTAGATTCTCTAGATTCTTTAGATTCTTTAGATTTTTTAGATCTTTTAGATTCTTTAGATTCTTTAGATTCTTTAGATTCTTTAGATTCTTTAGATTCTTTAGATTCTTTAGATTCTTTGGATTCTTTAGATTCTTTAGATTCTTTAGATTCTTTAGATTCTTTAGATTCTTTAGATTCTTTAGATTCTTTAGATTCTTTAGATTCTTTATATTCTTTAGATTCTTTAGATTCTTTAGATTTTTTAGATTTTTTAGATTCTTTAGATTTTTAGATTCTTTAGATTCTTTAGATTCTTTAGATTCTTTAGATTCTTTAGATTCTTTAGATTCTTTAGATTCTTTAGATTCTTTAGATTCTTTAGATTCTTTAGATTCTTTAAATTCTTTAGATTCTTTAGATTCTTTAGATTCTTTAGATTCTTTAGATTCTTTAGATTCTTTAGATTCTTTAGATTCTTTAGATTCTTTAGATTCTTTAGATTCTTTAGATTCTTTAGATTCTTTAGATTCTTTAGATTCTTTAGATTCTTTAGATTCTTTAGATTCTTTAGATTCTTTAGATTCTTTAGATTGTTTAGATTGTTTAGATTGTTTAGATCCTTTAGATTCTTTAGATTCTTTAGATTCTTTAGATTCTTTAGATTCTTTAGATTCTTTAGATTCTTTAGATTCTTTAGATTCTTTAGATTCTTTAGATTCTTTAGATTCTTTAGATTCTTTAGATTCTTTAGATTCTTTAGATTCTTCAGATCCTTTAGATTCTTTAGATTCTTTAGATTCTTTAGATTCTTTAGATTCTTTAGATTATTTAGATTCTGTAGATTCTTTAGATTCTTTAGATTCTTTAGATTCTTTAGATTCTTTAGATTCTTTAGATTCTTTAGATTCTTTAGATTCTTTAGATTCTTTAGATTCTTTAGATTCTTTAGATTCTTTAGATTCTTTAGATTCTTTAGATTCTTTAGATTCTTTAGATTCTTTAGATTCTTTAGATTCTTTAGATTCTTTAGATTCTTTAGATTCTTTAGATTCTTTAGATTCTTTAGATTCCTTAGATTCTTTGGATTCTTTGGATTCTATAGATTCTTTAGATTCTTTAGATTCTTTAGATTCTTTAGATTTTTAGATTCTTTAGATTCTTTAGATTCTTAAGATTCTTTACATTCTTTAGATTAGTTAGAATCTTTAGATTTTTTAGATTTTTTAGATTCTTTAAATTTTTTAGATTCTTTAGATTCTTTAGATTCTTTAGATTCTTTAGATTCTTTAGATTCTTTAGATTCTTTAGATTCTTTAGATTCTTTAGATTCTTTAGATTCTTTAGATTCTTTGGATTCTTTAGATTCTTTAGATTCTTTAGATACTTTAGATTCTTTAGATTCTTTAGTTTCTTTAAATTCCTTAGATTCTTTAGATTCTTTAGATTCCTTAGATTCTTTAGATTAATAGGTTTTTTAGATTCCATGTATTCTTTAGATTTTTTAGATTCTCTAGATTCTTTAGATTCTTTAGATTTTTTAGATCTTTTAGATTCTTTAGATTCTTTAGATTCTTTAGATTCTTTAGATTCTTTAGATTCTTTAGATTCTTTAGATTCTTTAGATTCTTTGGATTCTTTAGATTCTTTAGATTCTTTAGATTCTTTAGATTCTTTAGATTCTTTAGATTCTTTAGATTCTTTAGATTCTTTAGATTCTTTAGATTCTTTAGATTCTTTAGATTCTTTAGATTCTTTATATTCTTTAGATTCTTTAGATTCTTTAGATTTTTTAGATATTTTAGATTCTTTAGATTCTTTAGATTCTTTAGATTCTTTAGATTCTTTAGATTCTTTAGATTCTTTAGATTCTTTAGATTCTTTAGATTCTTTAGATTCTTTAGATTCTTTAGATTCTTTAGATTCTTTAGATTCTTTAGATTCTTTAGATTCTTTAGATTCTTTAGATTCTTTAGATTCTTTAGATTCTTTAGATTCTTTAGATTCTTTAGATTCTTTAGATTCTTTAGATTCTTTAGATTCTTTAGATTCTTTAGATTCTTTAGATTCTTTAGATTCTTTAGATTCTTCAGATCCTTTAGATTCTTTAGATTCTTTAGATTCTTTAGATTCTTTAGATTCTTTAGATTATTTAGATTCTGTAGATTCTTTAGATTCTTTAGATTCTTTAGATTCTTTAGATTCTTTAGATTCTTTAGATTCTTTAGATTCTTTAGATTCTTTAGATTCTTTAGATTCTTTAGATTCTTTAGATTCTTTAGATTCTTTAGATTCTTTAGATTCTTTAGATTCCTTAGATACTTTGGATTCTTTGGATTCTATAGATTCTTTAGATTCTTTAGATTCTTTAGATTCTTTAGATTTTTAGATTCTTTAGATTCTTTAGATTCTTAAGATTCTTTACATTCTTTAGATTAGTTAGAATCTTTAGATTCTTTAGATTTTTTAGATTCTTTAAATTCTTTAGATTCTTTAGATTCTTTAGATTCTTTAGATTCTTTAGATTCTTTAGATTCTTTAGATTCTTTAGATTCTTTAGATTCTTTAGATTCTTTAGATTCTTTAGATACTTTAGATTCTTTAGATTCTTTAGATTCTTTAGATTCTTTAGATTCTTTAGATTCTTTAGATTCTTTAGATTCTTTAGATTCTTTGGATTCTTTAGATTCTTTAGATTCTTTAGATACTTTAGATTCTTTAGATTCTTTAGTTTCTTTAAATTCCTTAGATTCTTTAGATACTTTAGATTCCTTAGATTCTTTAGATTAATAGGTTTTTTAGATTCCATGTATTCTTTAGATTTTTTAGATTCTCTAGATTCTTTAGATTCTTTAGATTTTTTAGATCTTTTAGATTCTTTAGATTCTTTAGATTCTTTAGATTCTTTAGATTCTTTAGATTCTTTGGATTCTTTAGATTCTTTAGATTCTTTAGATTCTTTAGATTCTTTAGATTCTTTAGATTCTTTAGATTCTTTAGATTCTTTAGATTCTTTAGATTCTTTATATTCTTTAGATTCTTTAGATTCTTTAGATTTTTTAGATTTTTTAGATTCTTTAGATTCTTTAGATTCTTTAGATTCTTTAGATTCTTTAGATTCTTTAGATTCTTTAGATTCTTTAGATTCTTTAGATTCTTTAGATTCTTTAGATTCTTTAGATTCTTTAGATTCTTTAGATTCTTTAGATTCTTTAGATTCTTTAGATTCTTTAGATTCTTTAGATTCTTTAGATTCTTTAGATTCTTTAGATTCTTTAGATTCTTTAAATTCTTTAGATTCTTTAGATTCTTTAGATTCTTTAGATTCTTTAGATTCTTTAGATTCTTTAGATTCTTTAGATTCTTTAGATTCTTTAGATTCTTTAGATTCTTTAGATTCTTTAGATTCTTTAGATTCTTTAGATTCTTTAGATTCTTTAGATTCTTTAGATTCTTTAGATTGTTTAGATTGTTTAGATTGTTTAGATCCTTTAGATTCTTTAGATTCTTTAGATTCTTTAGATTCTTTAGATTCTTTAGATTCTTTAGATTCTTTAGATTCTTTAGATTCTTTAGATTCTTTAGATTCTTTAGATTCTTTAGATTCTTTAGATTCTTTAGATTCTTTAGATTCTTTAGATTCTTTAGATTCTTTAGATTCTTTAGATTCTTTAGATTCTTCAGATCCTTTAGATTCTTTAGATTCTTTAGATTCTTTAGATTCTTTAGATTATTTAGATTCTGTAGATTCTTTAGATTCTTTAGATTCTTTAGATTCTTTAGATTCTTTAGATTCTTTAGATTCTTTAGATTCTTTAGATTCTTTAGATTCTTTAGATTCTTTAGATTCTTTAGATTCTTTAGATTCTTTAGATTCTTTAGATTCTTTAGATTCTTTAGATTCTTTAGATTCTTTAGATTCTTTAGATTCTTTAGATTCTTTAGATTCTTTAGATTCTTTAGATTCCTTAGATTCTTTGGATTCTTTGGATTCTATAGATTCTTTAGATTCTTTAGATTCTTTAGATTCTTTAGATTTTTAGATTCTTTAGATTCTTTAGATTCTTAAGATTCTTTACATTCTTTAGATTAGTTAGAATCTTTAGATTCTTTAGATTTTTTAGATTCTTTAAATTCTTTAGATTCTTTAGATTCTTTAGATTCTTTAGATTCTTTAGATTCTTTAGATTCTTTAGATTCTTTAGATTCTTTAGATTCTTTAGATTCTTTAGATTCTTTAGATACTTTAGATTCTTTAGATTCTTTAGATTCTTTAGATTCTTTAGATTCTTTAGATTCTTTAGATTCTTTAGATTCTTTAGATTTTTTAGATTCTTTAGATTCTTTAGATTCTTTAGATTCTGTAGATTCTTTAGATTCTTTAGATTCTTTAGATTCTTTAGATTCTTTAGATTCTTTAGATTCTTTAGATTCTTTAGATTCTTTAGATTCTTTAGATTCTTTAGATTCTTTAGATTCTTTAGATTTTTTAGATTCTTTAGATTCTTTAGATTCTTTAGATTCTTTAGATTCTTTAGATTCTTTAGATTCTTTAGATTCTTTAGATTCTTTAGATTCTTTAGATTCTTTCAATTCTTTGGATTCTTTGGATTCTTTGGAGTCTTTAGATTCTTTAGATTCTTTAGATTCTTTAGATTCTTTAGATTCTTTAGATTCTTTAGATTCTTTAGATTCTTTAGATTCTTTAGATTCTTTAGATTCTTTAGATTCTTTAGATTCTTTAGATTCTTTAGATTCTTTAGATTCTTTAGATTCTTTAGATTCTTTAGATTCTTTAGATTCTTTAGATTCTTTGGATTCTTTAGATTCTTTAGATTCTTTAGATTCTTTAGATTCTTTAGATTTTTTATATTCTTTAGTTCCTTTAGTTTCTTTAGATTCTTTAAATTTTTTAGATTCATTAGATCGTTTAGATTTTTTAGATTCTTTAGATTCTTTAAATTTTTTAGATTATTTAGTTTCTTTTGATCCTTTAGATTAATAGATTTTTTAGATTCCTTGTATTCTTTAGATTTTTTAGATTCTCTAGATTCTTTAGATATTTTAGATACTTAAATTCTTTAGATTCTGTAGATTCTTTAGATACTTTAGTTTCTTTTGATTCTTTAGATTAATAGATTTTTTAGATTCCTTGTATTTTTTAGATTTTTTAGATTCTCTAGATTCTTTAGTTTCTTTAGATTTTTTAGATTTTTTAGATTCTTTAGATTCTTTAGATTCTTTAGATTCTTTAGATTCTTTAGATTCTTTAGATTCTTTAGATTCTTTAGATTCTTTAGATTCTTTAGATTCTTTAGATTCTTTAGATTCTTTAGATTCTTTAGATTCTTTAGATTCTTTAGATTCTTTAGATTCTTTAGATTCTTTAGATTCTTTAGATTCTTTAGATTCTTTAGATTCTTTAGATTCTTTAGATTCTTTAGATTCTTTAGATTCTTTAGATTCTTTAGATTCTTTAGATTCTTTAGATTCTTTAGATTCTTTAGATTCTTTAGATTCTTTAGATTCTTTAGATTCTTTAGATTCTTTAGATTCTTTAGATTCTTTAGATTCTTTAGATTCTTTAGATTCTTTAGATTCTTTAGATTTCTTAGATACTTTTGATTCTCTAGTTTCTTTAGATTCTTTAGATTCTTTAGATTCTTTAGATTCTTTAGAATCTTTAGATTCTTTAGATTCTTTAGATTCTTTAGATACTTTAGATTCTTTAGATACTTCAGATTCTTTAGATTCTTTAGATTCTTTAGATTCTTTAGATTCTTTAGATTTTTTAGATTCTTTAGATTCTTTAGATTCTTTAGATTCTTTAGATTCTTTAGATTCTTTAGATTCTTTAGATTCTTTAGATTCTTTAGATTCTTTAGATTCTTTAGATTCTTTAGATTCTTTAGATTCTTTAGATTCTTTAGATTCTTTAGATTCTTTAGATTCTTTAGATTCTTTAGATTCTTTAGATTCTTTAGATTCTTTAGATTCTTTAGATTCTTTAGATTCTTTAGATTCTTTAGATTCTTTAGATTCTTTAAATTCTTTAGATTCTTTAGATTCTTTAGATTCTTTAGATTCTTTAGATTTTTTAGATTCTTTAGATTCTTTAGATTCTTTAGTTTCCTTAGATTCTTTTGATTCTCTAGTTTCTTTAGATTCTTTAGATTCTTTATATTCTTTAGATTCTTTAGATACTTTAGATTCTTTAGATTCTTTAGTTTCTTTAAATTCCTTAGATTCTTTAGATTCTTTAGATTCCTTAGATTCTTTAGATTAATAGGTTTTTTAGATTCCATGTATTCTTTAGATTTTTTAGATTCTCTAGATTCTTTAGATTCTTTAGATTTTTTAGATCTTTTAGATTCTTTAGATTCTTTAGATTCTTTAGATTTTTTAGATTCTTTAGATTCTTTAGATTCTTTAGATTCTTTGGATTCTTTAGATTCTTTAGATTTTTTAGATTCTTTAGATTCTTTAGATTCTTTAGATTCTTTAGATTCTTTAGATTCTTTAGATTCTTTAGATTCTTTAGATTCTTTAGATTCTTTAGATTCTTTAGATTCTTTAGATTCTTTAGATTCTTTAGATTCTTTAGATTCTTTAGATTCTTTAGATTCTTTAGATTCTTTAGATTGTTTAGATTGTTTAGATTGTTTAGATCCTTTAGATTCTTTAGATTCTTTAGATTCTTTAGATTCTTTAGATTCTTTAGATTCTTTAGATTCTTTAGATTCTTTAGATTCTTTAGATTCTTTAGATTCTTTAGATTCTTTAGATTCTTTAGATTCTTTAGATTCTTTAGATTCTTTAGATTCTTTAGATCCTTTAGATTCTTTAGATTCTTTAGATTCTTTAGATTCTTTAGATTCTTTAGATTATTTAGATTCTGTAGATTCTTTAGATTCTTTAGATTCTTTAGATTCTTTAGATTCTTTAGATTCTTTAGATTCTTTAGATTCTTTAGATTCTTTAGATTCTTTAGATTCTTTAGATTCTTTAGATTCTTTAGATTCTTTAGATTCTTTAGATTCTTTAGATTCTTTAGATTCTTTAGATTCTTTAGATTCTTTAGATTCTTTAGATTCTTTAGATTCTTTAGATTCTTTAGATTCCTTAGATTCTTTGGATTCTTTGGATTCTATAGATTCTTTAGATTCTTTAGATTCTTTAGATTTTTAGATTCTTTAGATTCTTTAGATTCTTAAGATTCTTTACATTCTTTAGATTAGTTAGAATCTTTAGATTCTTTAGATTTTTTAGATTCTTTAAATTCTTTAGATTCTTTAGATTCTTTAGATTCTTTAGATTCTTTAGATTCTTTAGATTCTTTAGATTCTTTAGATTCTTTAGATTCTTTAGATTCTTTAGATTCTTTAGATTCTTTAGATACTTTAGATTCTTTAGATTCTTTAGATTCTTTAGATTCTTTAGATTCTTTAGATTCTTTAGATTCTTTAGATTCTTTAGATTCTTTAGATTTTTTAGATTTTTTAGATTCTTTAGATTCTTTAGATTCTTTAGATTCTTTAGATTCTTTAGATTCTTTAGATTCTTTAGATTCTTTAGATTCTGTAGATTCTTTAGATTCTTTAGATTCTTTAGATTCTTTAGATTCTTTAGATTCTTTAGATTCTTTAGATTCTTTAGATTCTTTAGATTCTTTAGATTCTTTAGATTCTTTAGATTCTTTAGATTCTTTAGATTCTTTAGATTCTTTAGATTCTTTAGATTCTTTAGATTCTTTAGATTCTTTAGATTCTTTAGATTCTTTAGATTCTTTAGATTCTTTAGATTCTTTAGATTCTTTAGATTCTTTAGATTCTTTAGATTCTTTAGATTCTTTAGATTCTTTAGATTCTTTAGATTCTTTAGATTCTTTAGATTCTTTAGATTCTTTAGATTCTTTAGATTTTTTGGATTCTTTAGATTCTTTAGATTCTTTAGATTCTTTAGATTCTTTAGATTCTTTAGATTCTTTAGATTCTTTAGATTCTTTAGATTCTTTAGATTCTTTAGATTCTTTAGATTCTTTAGATTCTTTAGATTCTTTAGATTCTTTAGATTCTTTAGATTCTTTAGATTCTTTAGATTCTTTAGATTCTTTAGATTCTTTAGATTCTTTAGATTCTTTAGATTCTTTAGATTCTTTAGATTCTTTAGATTCTTTAGATTCTTTAGATTCTTTAGATTCTTTAGATTCTTTCAATTCTTTGGATTCTTTGGATTCTTTGGAGTCTTTAGATTCTTTAGATTCTTTAGATTCTTTAGATTATTTAGATTCTTTAGATTCTTTAGATTCTTTAGATTCTTTAGATTCTTTAGATTCTTTAGATTCTTTAGATTCTTTAGATTCTTTAGATTCTTTAGATTCTTTAGATTCTTTAGATTCTTTAGATTCTTTAGATTTTTTGGATTCTTTAGATTCTTTAGATTCTTTAGATTCTTTAGATTCTTTAGATTCTTTAGATTCTTTAGATTCTTTAGATTCTTTAGATTCTTTAGATTTTTTAGATTCTTTAGATTTTTTATATTCTTTAGTTCCTTTAGTTTCTTTAGATTCTTTAAATTTTTTAGATTCATTAGATCCTTTAGATTTTTTAGATTCTTTAGATTCTTTAAATTTTTTAGATTCTTTAGTTTCTTTTGATCCTTTAGATTAATAGATTTTTTAGATTCCTTGTATTCTTTAGATTTTTTAGATTCTCTAGATTCTTTAGATATTTTAGATACTTAAATTCTTTAGATTCTGTAGATTCTTTAGATACTTTAGTTTCTTTTGATTCTTTAGATTAATAGATTTTTTAGATTCCTTGTATTCTTTAGATTTTTTAGATTCTCTAGATTCTTTAGTTTCTTTAGATTTTTTAGATTTTTTAGATTCTTTAGATTCTTTAGATTCTCTAGATTCTTTAGATTCTTTAGATTCTTTAGATTCTTTAGATTCTTTAGATTCTTTAGATTCTTTAGATTCTTTAGATTCTTTAGATTCTTTAGATTCTTTAGATTCTTTAGATTCTTTAGATTCTTTAGATTCTTTAGATTCTTTAGATTCTTTAGATTCTTTAGATTCTTTAGATTCTTTAGATTCTTTAGATTCTTTAGATTCTTTAGATTCTTTAGATTCTTTAGATTCTTTAGATTCTTTAGATTCTTTAGATTCTTTAGATTCTTTAGATTCTTTAGATTCTTTAGATTCTTTAGATTCTTTAGATTCTTTAGATTCTTTAGATTCTTTAGATTCTTTAGATTCTTTAGATTCTTTAGATTTCTTAGATTCTTTTGATTCTCTAGTTTCTTTAGATTCTTTAGATTCTTTAGATTCTTTAGATTCTTTAGAATCTTTAGATTCTTTAGATTCTTTAGATTCTTTAGATTCTTTAGATACTTTAGATTCTTTAGATACTTCAGATTCTTTAGATTCTTTAGATTCTTTATATTCTTTAGATTCTTTAGATCCTTTAGATTCTTTAGATTCTTTAGATTCTTTAGATTCTTTAGATTCTTTAGATTCTTTAGATTCTTTAGATTCCTTAGATTCTTTAGATTCTTTAGATTCTTTAGATTCTTTAGATTCTTTAGATTCTTTAGATTCTTTAGATTCTTTAGATTCTTTAGATTCTTTAGATTCTTTAGATTCTTTAGATTCTTTAGATTCTTTAGATTCTTTAGATTCTTTAGATTCTTTAGATTCTTTAGATTCTTTAGATTCTTTAGATTCTTTAGATTCTTTAGATTCTTTAGATTCTTTAGATTCTTTAGATTTTTTAGATTCTTTAGATTCTTTAGATTCTTTAGATCCTTTAGATTCTTTAGATTCTTTAGTTACTTTTGATTCTTTAGATTAATAGATTTTTTAGATTCCTTGCATTTTTTAGATTCCTTGGATTTTTTAGATTGTTTAGTTTCTTTAGATTTTTTAGATTCTTTAGATTTTTAGATTCTTTAGATTCTTTGGATTCTTTGGATTCTTTAGATTCTTTAGATTCTTTAGATTCTTTAGATTCTTTAGATTCTTTAGATTCTTTAGATTCTTTAGATTCTTTAGATTCTTTAGATTCTTTAGATTCTTTAGATTCTTTAGATTCTTTAGATTCTTTAGATTCTTTAGATTCTTTAGATTCTTTAGATTCTTTAGATTCTTTAGATTCTTTAGATTCTTTAGATTCTTTAGATTCTTTAGATTCTTTAGATTCTTTAGATTCTTTAGATTCTTTAGATTCTTTAGATTCTTTAGATTCTTTAGATTCTTTAGATTCTTTAGATTCTTTAAATTCTTTAGATTCTTTAGATTCTTTAGATTCTTTAGATTTTTTAGATTCGTTAGATTCTTTAGATTCTTTAGATTCCTTAGATTCTTTAGATTCTCTAGACTTTTTAGATTCTTTAGATTCTTTAGAATCTTTAGATTCTTTAGATTCTTTAGATTCTTTAGATTCTTTAAATTCTTTAGATTCTTTAGATTTTTTAGATTCTTTAGATTCTTTAGATTCTTTAGATTCTTTAGATTCTTTATATTCTTTAGATTCTTTAGATTCTTTAGATTCTTTAGATTCTTTAGATTCTTTAGATTCTTTAGATTCTTTAGATTCTTTAGATTCTTTAGATTCTTTAGATTCTTTAGATTCTTTAGATTCTTTAGATTCTTTAGATTCTTTAGATTCTTTAGTTTCTTTAAATTCCTTAGATGCTTTAGATTCTTTAGATTCTTTAGATTCCTTAGATTCTTTGGATTAATAGATTTTTTAGATTCCATGTATTCTTTAGATTCTTTAGATTCTTTAGATTCTTTAGATTCTTTAGATTCTTTAGATTCTTTAGATTCTTTAGATTCTTTAGATTCTTTAGATTCTTTAGATTCTTTAGATTCTTTAGATTCTTTAGATTCTTTAGATTCTTTAGATTCTTTAGATTCCTTAGATTCTTTAGATTCTCTAGACTTTTTAGATTCTTTAGATTCTTTAGATTCTTTAGATTCTTTAGATTCTTTAGATTCTTTAGATTCTTTAGATTCTTTAGATTCTTTAGATTCTTTAGATTCTTTAGATTCTTTAGATCCTTTAGATTCTTTAGATTCGTTAGTTTCTTTTGATTCTTTAGATTAATAGATTTTTTAGATTCCTTGGATTTTTTAGATTTTTTAGATTCTTTAGATTTTTTAGATTCTTTAGATTTTTTAGATTCTTTAGATTCTTTGGATTCTTTGGCTTTTTTAGATTCTTTAGATTCTTTAGATTCTTTAGATTCTTTAGATTCTTTAGATTTTTTAGATTCTTTAGATTCTTTAGATTCTTTAGATTCCTTAGATTCTTTTGATTCTCTAGTTTCTTTAGATTCTTTAGATTCTTTATATTCTTTAGATTTTTTAGATTCTTTAGATTCTTTAGATTCTTTAGATTCTTTAGATTCTTTAGTTTCTTTAAATTCCTTAGATTCTTTAGATTCTTTAGATTCCTTAGATTCTTTAGATTAATAGGTTTTTTAGATTCCATGTATTCTTTAGATTTTTTAGATTCTCTAGATTCTTTAGATTCTTTAGATTTTTTAGATCTTTTAGATTCTTTAGATTCTTTAGATTCTTTAGATTCTTTAGATTCTTTAGATTCTTTAGATTCTTTAGATTCTTTAGATTCTTTAGATTCTTTAGATTCTTTAGATTCTTTAGATACTTTAGATTTTTTAGATTCTTTAGATTCTTTAGATTCTTTAGATTCTTTAGATTCTTTAGATTCTTTAGATTCTTTAGATTCTTTAGATTCTTTAGATTCTTTAGATTCTTTAGATTCTTTAGATTCTTTAGATTCTTTAGATTCTTTAGATTCTTTAGATTCTTTAGATTCTTTAGATTCTTTAGATTCTTTAGATTCTTTAGATTCTTTAGATTCTTTAGATTCTTTAGATTCTTTAGATTCTTTAGATTCTTTAGATTCTTTAGATTCTTTAGATTCTTTAGATTCTTTAGATTCTTTAGATTCTTTAGATTCTTTAGATTCTTTAGATTCTTTAGATTCTTTAGATTCTTTAGATTCTTTAGATTCTTTAGATTCTTTAGATTCTTTAGATTCTTTAGATTCTTTAGATTCTTTAGATTCTTTAGATTCTTTAGATTCTTTAGATTCTTTAGATTCTTTAGATTTTTTAGATTCTTTAGATTCTTTAGATTCTTTAGATTCTTTAGATTCTTTAGATTCTTTAGATTCTTTAGATTCTTTAGATTCTTTAGATTCTTTAGATTCTTTAGATTCTTTAGATTCTTTAGATTCTTTAGATTCTTTAGATTCTTTAGATTCTTTAGATTCTTTAGATTCTTTAGATTCTTTAGATTCTTTAGATTCTTTAGATTCTTTAGATTCTTTAGATTCTTTAGATTCCTTAGATTCTTTAGATTCTTTAGATTCTTTAGATTCTTTAGATTCTTTAGATTCTTTAGATTCTTTAGATTCTTTAGATTCTTTAGATTCTTTAGATTCTTTATATTCTTTAGATTCTTTAGATTCTTTAGATTCTTTAGATTCTTTAGATTCTTTAGATTCTTTAGATCCTTTAGATTCTTTAGATTCTTTAGATTCTTTAGATTCTTTAGATTCTTTAGATTCTTTAGATTCTTTAGATTCTTTAGATTCTTTAGATTCTTTAGATTCTTTAGATTCTTTAGATCCTTTAGATTCATTAGATTCTTTAGTTACTTTTGATTCTTTAGATTAATAGATTTTTTAGATTCCTTGGATTTTTTAGATTCCTTGGATTTTTTAGATTGTTTAGTTTCTTTAGATTTTTTAGATTCTTTAGATTTTTAGATTCTTTAGATTCTTTAGATTCTTTAGATTCTTTAGATTTTTAGATTCTTTAGATTCTTTAGATTCTTTAGATTCTTTAGATTCTTTAGATTCTTTAGATTCTTTAGATTCTTTAGATTCTTTAGATTCTTTAGATTCTTTAGATTCTTTAGATTCTTTAGATTCTTTAGATTCTTTAGATTCTTTAGATTCTTTAGATTCTTTAGATTCTTTAGATTCTTTAGATTCTTTAGATTCTTTAGATTCTTTAGATTCTTTAGATTCTTTAGATTCTTTAGATTCTTTAAATTCTTTAGATTCTTTAGATTCTTTAGATTCTTTAGATTTTTTAGATTCGTTAGATTCTTTAGATTCTTTAGATTCCTTAGATTCTTTAGATTCTCTAGACTTTTTAGATTCTTTAGATTCTTTAGAATCTTTAGATTCTTTAGATTCTTTAGATTCTTTAGATTCTTTAAATTCTTTAGATTCTTTAGATTTTTTAGATTCTTTAGATTCTTTAGATTCTTTAGATTCTTTAGATTCTTTATATTCTTTAGATTCTTTAGATTCTTTAGATTCTTTAGATTCTTTAGATTCTTTAGATTCTTTAGATTCTTTAGATTCTTTAGATTCTTTAGATTCTTTAGATTCTTTAGATTCTTTAGATTCTTTAGATTCTTTAGTTTCTTTAAATTCCTTAGATGCTTTAGATTCTTTAGATTCTTTAGATTCCTTAGATTCTTTGGATTAATAGATTTTTTAGATTCCATGTATTCTTTAGATTCTTTAGATTCTTTAGATTCTTTAGATTCTTTAGATTCTTTAGATTCTTTAGATTCTTTAGATTCTTTAGATTCTTTAGATTCTTTAGATTCTTTAGATTCTTTAGATTCTTTAGATTCTTTAGATTCTTTAGATTCTTTAGATTCCTTAGATTCTTTAGATTCTCTAGACTTTTTAGATTCTTTAGATTCTTTAGATTCTTTAGATTCTTTAGATTCTTTAGATTCTTTAGATTCTTTAGATTCTTTAGATTCTTTAGATTCTTTAGATTCTTTAGATTCTATAGATCCTTTAGATTCTTTAGATTCGTTAGTTTCTTTTGATTCTTTAGATTAATAGATTTTTTAGATTCCTTGGATTTTTTAGATTTTTTAGATTCTTTAGATTTTTTAGATTCTTTAGATTTTTTAGATTCTTTAGATTCTTTGGATTCTTTGGCTTTTTTAGATTCTTTAGATTCTTTAGATTCTTTAGATTCTTTAGATTCTTTAGATTTTTTAGATTCTTTAGATTCTTTAGATTCTTTAGATTCCTTAGATTCTTTTGATTCTCTAGTTTCTTTAGATTCTTTAGATTCTTTATATTCTTTAGATTTTTTAGATTCTTTAGATTCTTTAGATTCTTTAGATTCTTTAGATTCTTTAGTTTCTTTAAATTCCTTAGATTCTTTAGATTCTTTAGATTCCTTAGATTCTTTAGATTAATAGGTTTTTTAGATTCCATGTATTCTTTAGATTTTTTAGATTCTCTAGATTCTTTAGATTCTTTAGATTTTTTAGATCTTTTAGATTCTTTAGATTCTTTAGATTCTTTAGATTCTTTAGATTCTTTAGATTCTTTAGATTCTTTAGATTCTTTAGATTCTTTAGATTCTTTAGATTCTTTAGATTCTTTAGATACTTTAGATTTTTTAGATTCTTTAGATTCTTTAGATTCTTTAGATTCTTTAGATTCTTTAGATTCTTTAGATTCTTTAGATTCTTTAGATTCTTTAGATTCTTTAGATTCTTTAGATTCTTTAGATTCTTTAGATTCTTTAGATTCTTTAGATTCTTTAGATTCTTTAGATTCTTTAGATTCTTTAGATTCTTTAGATTCTTTAGATTCTTTAGATTCTTTAGATTCTTTAGATTCTTTAGATTCTTTAGATTCTTTAGATTCTTTAGATTCTTTAGATTCTTTAGATTCTTTAGATTCTTTAGATTCTTTAGATTCTTTAGATTCTTTAGATTCTTTAGATTCTTTAGATTCTTTAGATTCTTTAGATTCTTTAGATTCTTTAGATTCTTTAGATTCTTTAGATTCTTTAGATTCTTTAGATTCTTTAGATTCTTTAGATTCTTTAGATTCTTTAGATTCTTTAGATTCTTTAGATTTTTTAGATTCTTTAGATTCTTTAGATTCTTTAGATTCTTTAGATTCTTTAGATTCTTTAGATTCTTTAGATTCTTTAGATTCTTTAGATTCTTTAGATTCTTTAGATTCTTTAGATTCTTTAGATTCTTTAGATTCTTTAGATTCTTTAGATTCTTTAGATTCTTTAGATTCTTTAGATTCTTTAGATTCTTTAGATTCTTTAGATTCTTTAGATTCTTTAGATTCCTTAGATTCTTTAGATTCTTTAGATTCTTTAGATTCTTTAGATTCTTTAGATTCTTTAGATTCTTTAGATTCTTTAGATTCTTTAGATTCTTTAGATTCTTTATATTCTTTAGATTCTTTAGATTCTTTAGATTCTTTAGATTCTTTAGATTCTTTAGATTCTTTAGATTCTTTAGATTCTTTAGATTCTTTAGATTCTTTAGATTCTTTAGATTCTTTAGATTCTTTAGATTCTTTAGATTCTTTAGATTCTTTAGATTCTTTAGATTCTTTAGATTCTTTAGATTCTTTAGATTCTTTAGATCCTTTAGATTCATTAGATTCTTTAGTTACTTTTGATTCTTTAGATTAATAGATTTTTTAGATTCCTTGGATTTTTTAGATTCCTTGGATTTTTTAGATTGTTTAGTTTCTTTAGATTTTTTAGATTCTTTAGATTTTTAGATTCTTTAGATTCTTTAGATTCTTTAGATTCTTTAGATTTTTAGATTCTTTAGATTCTTTAGATTCTTTAGATTCTTTAGATTCTTTAGATTCTTTAGATTCTTTAGATTCTTTAGATTCTTTAGATTCTTTAGATTCTTTAGATTCTTTAGATTCTTTAGATTCTTTAGATTCTTTAAATTCTTTAGATTCTTTAGATTCTTTAGATTCTTTAGATTTTTTAGATTCTTTAGATTCTTTAGATTATTTAGATTCTTTAGATTCTTTAGATTCTTTAGATTCTTTAGATTCTTTAGATTCTTTAGATTCTTTAGATTCTTTAGATCCTTTAGATTCTTTAGATTCTTTAGTTACTTTTGATTCTTTAGATTAATAGATTTTTTAGATTCCTTGGATTTTTTAGATTGTTTAGTTTCTTTAGATTTTTTAGATTCTTTAGATTTTTAGATTCTTTAGATTCTTTGGATTCTTTGGATTCTTTAGATTCTTTAGATTCTTTAGATTCTTTAGATTCTTTAGATTCTTTAGATTCTTTAGATTCTTTAGATTCTTTAGATTCTTTAGATTCTTTAGATTCTTTAGATTCTTTAGATTCTTTAGATTCTTTAGATTCTTTAGATTCTTTAGATTCTTTAGATTCTTTAGATTCTTTAGATTCTTTATATTCTTTAGATTCTTTAGATTCTTTAGATTCTTTAGATACTTTAGATTCTTTAGATTCTTTAGATTCTTTAGATTCTATAGATTCTTTAGATTCTTTAGTTTCTTTAAATTCCTTAGATGCTTTAGATTCTTTAGATTCTTTAGATTCCTTAGATTCTTTAGATTAATAGATTTTTTAGATTCCATGTATTCTTTAGATTCTTTAGATTCTTTAGATTCTTTAGATTCTTTAGATTCTTTAGAATCTTTAGATTCTTTAGATTCTTTAGATTCTTTAGATTCTTTAGATTCTTTAGATTCTTTAGATTCTTTAGATTCTTTAGATTCTTTAGATTCTTTAGATTCTTTAGATTCTTTAGATTCTTTAGATTCTTTAGATTCTTTAGATTCTTTAGATTCTTTAGATTCTTTAGATTCTTTAGATTCTTTAGATTCTTTAGATTCTTTAGATTCTTTAGATTCTTTAGATTCTTTAGATTCTTTATATTCTTTAGATTCTTTAGATTCTTTAGATTTTTTAGATTCTTTAGATTCTTTAGATTCTTTAGATTCTTTAGATTCTTTAGATTCTTTAGATTCTTTAGATTCTTTAGATTCTTTAGATTCTTTAGATTCTTTAGATTCTTTATATTCTTTAGATTCTTTAGATTCTTTAGATTCTTTAGATTCTTTATATTCTTTAGATTCTTTAGATTCTTTAGATTTTTTGGATTCTTTAGATTCTTTAGATTCTTTAGATTCTTTAGATTCTTTAGATTCTTTAGATTCTTTAGATTCTTTAGATTCTTTAGATTCTTTAGATTCTTTAGATTCTTTAGATTCTTTAGATTCTTTAGATTCTTTAGATTCTTTAGATTCTTTAGATTCTTTAGATTCTTTAGATTCTTTAGATTCTTTAGATTCTTTAGATTCTTTAGATTCTTTAGATTCTTTAGATTCTTTAGATTCTTTAGATTCTTTAGATTCTTTAGATTCTTTAGATTCTTTAGATTCTTTAGATTCTTTAGATTCTTTAGATTCTTTATATTCTTTAGATTCTTTAGATTCTTTAGATTCTTTAGATTGTTTAGATTCTTTAGATTCTTTAGATTCTTTAGATTCTTAGATTCTTTAGATTCTTTAGATTCTTTAGATTCTTTAGATTCTTTAGATTCTTTAGATTCTTTAGATTCTTTAGATTCTTTAGATTCTTTAGATTCTTTAGATTCTTTAGATTCTTTAGATTCTTTAGATTCTTTAGAATTTCTTTAGATTCTTTAGATTCTTTAGATTCTTTAGATTCTTTAGATTCTTTAGATTCTTTAGATTCTTTAGATTCTTTAGATTCTTTAGATTCTTTAGATTCTTTAGATTCTTTAGATTCTTTAGATTCTTTAGATTCTTTAGATTCTTTAGATTCTTTAGATTCTTTGGATTCTTTAGATTCTTTAGATTCTTTAGATTCTTTAGATTCTTTAGATTCTTTAGATTCTTTAGATTCTTTAGATTCTTTAGATTCTTTAGATTCTTTAGATTCTTTAGATTCTTTAGATTCTTTAGATTCTTTAGATTCTTTAGATTCTTTAGATTCTTTAGATTCTTTAGATTCTTTAGATTCTTTAGATTCTTTAGATTCTTTAGATTCTTTAGATTCTTTAGATTCTTTATATTCTTTAGATTCTTTAGATTCTTTAGATTCTTTAGATTCTTTAGATTCTTTAGATTCTTTAGATTCTTTAGATTCTTTAGATTCTTTAGATTCTTTAGATTCTTTAGATTCTTTAGATTCTTTAGATTCTTTAGATTCTTTAGATTCTTTAGATTCTTTAGATTCTTTAGATTCTTTAGATTCTTTAGATTCTTTAGATTCTTTAGATTCTTTAGATTCTTTAGATTCTTTAGATTCTTTAGATTCTTTAGATTCTTTAGATTCTTTAGATTCTTTAGATTCTTTAGATTCTTTAGATTCTTTAGATTCTTTAGATTCTTTAGATTCTTTAAATTCTTTAGATTCTTTAGATTCTTTAGATTCTTTAGATTCTTTAGATTCTTTAGATCCTTTAGATTCTTTAGATTCTTTAGTTACTTTTGATTCTTTAGATTAATAGATTTTTTAAATTCCTTGGATTTTTTAGATTCCTTGGATTTTTTAGATTGTTTAGTTTCTTTAGATTTTTTAGATTCTTTAGATTTTTAGATTCTTTAGATTCTTTGGATTCTTTGGATTCTTTAGATTTTTTAGATTCTTTAGATTCTTTAGATTCTTTAGATTCTTTAGATTCTTTAGATTCTTTAGATTCTTTAGATTCTTTAGATTCTTTAGATTCTTTAGATTCTTTAGATTCTTTAGATTCTTTAGATTCTTTAGATTCTTTAGATTCTTTAGATTCTTTAGATTCTTTAGATTCTTTAGATTCTTTAGATTCTTTAGATTCTTTAGATTCTTTAGATTCTTTAGATTCTTTAGATTCTTTAGATTCTTTAAATTCTTTAGATTCATTAGATTCTTTAGATTCTTTAGATTTTTTAGATTCTTTAGATTCTTTAGATTCTTTAGATTCTTTAGATTCTTTAGATTCTTTAGATTCTTTAGATTCTTTAGATTCTTTAGATTCTTTAGATCCTTTAGATTCTTTAGATTCTTTAGTTACTTTTGATTCTTTACATTAATAGATTTTTTAGATTCCTTGGATTTTTTAGATTGTTTAGTTTCTTTAGATTTTTTAGGTTCTTTAGATTTTTAGATTCTTTAGATTCTTTGGATTCTTTGGATTCTTTAGATTCTTTAGATTCTTTAGATTCTTTAGATTCTTTAGATTCTTTAGATTCTTTAGATTCTTTAGATTCTTTAGATTCTTTAGATTATTTAGATTCTTTAGATTCTTTAGATTCTTTATATTCTTTAGATTCTTTGGATTCTTTAGATTCTTTAGATACTTTAGATTCTTTAGATTCTTTAGATTCTTTAGATTCTATAGATTCTTTAGATTCTTTAGTTTCTTTAAATTCCTTAGATGCTTTAGATTCTTTAGATTCTTTAGATTCCTTAGATTCTTTAGATTAATAGATTTTTTAGATTCCATGTATTCTTTAGATTCTTTAGATTCTTTAGATTCTTTAGATCCTTTAGATTCTTTAGATTCGTTAATTTCTTTTGATTCTTTAGATTAATAGATTTTTTAGATTCCTTGGATTTTTTAGATTTTTTAGATTCTTTAGATTCTTTAGATTTTTTAGATTCTTTAGATTCTTTAGATTCTTTAGATTCTTTAGATTCTTTAGATTCTTTAGATTCTTTAGATTCTTTAGATTCTTTAGATTCTTTAGATTCTTTAGATTCTTTAGATTCTTTAGATTCTTTAGATTCCTTAGATTCTTTAGATTCTCTAGACTTTTTAGATTCTTTAGATTCTTTAGATTCTTTAGATACTTTAGATCCTTTAGATTCTTTAGATTCTTTAGTTACTTTTGATTCTTTAGATTAATAGATTTTTTAGATTCCTTGGATTTTTTAGATTCCTTGGATTTTTTAGATTGTTTAGTTTCTTTAGATTTTTTAGATTCTTTAGATTTTTAGATTCTTTAGATTCTTTGGATTCTTTGGATTCTTTAGATTCTTTAGATTCTTTAGATTCTTTAGATTCTTTAGATTCTTTAGATTCTTTAGATTCTTTAGATTCTTTAGATTCTTTAGATTCTTTAGATTCTTTAGATTCTTTAGATTCTTTAGATTCTTTAGATTCTTTAGATTCTTTAGATTCTTTAGATTCTTTAGATTCCTTAGATTCTTTAGATTCTCTAGACTTTTTAGATTCTTTAGATTCTTTAGATTCTTTAGATTCTTTAGATTCTTTAGATTCTTTAGATTCTTTAGATTCTTTAGATTCTTTAGATCCTTTAGATTCTTTAGATTCGTTAGTTTCTTTTGATTCTTTAGATTAATAGAATTTTTAGATTCCTTGGATTTTTTAGATTTTTTAGATTCTTTAGATTTTTTAGATTCTTTAGATTTTTTAGATTCTTTAGATTCTTTGGATTCTTTGGCTTTTTTAGATTCTTTAGATTCTTTAGATTCTTTAGATTCTTTAGATTCTTTAGATTCTTTAGATTCTTTAGATTTTTTAGATTCTTTAGATTCTTTAGATTCTTTAGATTCCTTAGATTCTTTTGATTCTCTAGTTTCTTTAGATTCTTTAGATTCTTTATATTCTTTAGATTTTTTAGATTCTTTAGATTCTTTAGATTCTTTAGATTCTTTAGTTTCTTTAAATTCCTTAGATTCTTTAGATTCTTTAGATTCCTTAGATTCTTTAGATTAATAGGTTTTTTAGATTCCATGTATTCTTTAGATTTTTTAGATTCTCTAGATTCTTTAGATTCTTTAGATTTTTTAGATCTTTTAGATTCTTTAGATTCTTTAGATTCTTTATATTCTTTAGATTTTTTAGATTCTTTAGATTCTTTAGATTCTTTAGATTCTTTAGATTCTTTAGATTCTTTAGATTCTTTAGATTCTTTAGATTCTTTAGATTCTTTAGATTCTTTAGATTCTTTAGATTCTTTAGATTCTTTAGATTCTTTAGATTCTTTAGATTCTTTAGATTCTTTAGATTCTTTAGATTCTTTAGATTCTTTAGATTCTTTAGATTCTTTAGATTCTTTAGATTCTTTAGATTCTTTAGATTCTTTAGATTCTTTAGATTCTTTAGATTCTTTAGATTCTTTAGATTCTTTAGATTCTTTAGATTCTTTAGATTCTTTAGATTCTTTAGATTCTTTAGATTCTTTAGATTCTTTAGATTCTTTAGATTCTTTAGATTCTTTAGATTCTTTAGATTCTTTAGATTCTTTAGATTCTTTAGATTCTTTAGATTCTTTAGATTCTTTAGATTCTTTAGATTCTTTAGATTCTTTAGATTCTTTAGATTCTTTAGATTCTTTAGATTCTTTAGATTCTTTAGATTCTTTAGATTCTTTAGATTCTTTAGATTCTTTAGATTCTTTAGATTCTTTAGATTTTTTAGATTCTTTAGATTCTTTAGATTCTTTAGATTCTTTAGATTCTTTAGATTCTTTAGATTCTTTAGATTCTTTAGATTCTTTAGATTCTTTAGATTCTTTAGATTCTTTAGATTCTTTAGATTCTTTAGATTCTTTAGAATCTTTAGATTCTTTAGATTCTTTAGATTCTTTAGATTTTTTAGATTCTTTAGATTCTTTAGATTCTTTAGATTCTTTAGATTCTTTAAAATTTTTAGATTCTTTAGATTCTTTAGATTCTTTAGATTCTTTAGATTCTTTAGATTCTTTAGATTCTTTAGATTCTTTAGATTCTTTAGATTCTTTAGATTCTTTAGATTCTTTAGATTCTTTAGATTCTTTAGATTCTTTAGATTCTTTAGATTCTTTAGATTCTTTAGATTCTTTAGATTCTTTAGATCCTTTAGATTCTTTAGATTCTTTAGTTACTTTTGATTCTTTAGATTAATAGATTTTTTAGATTCCTTGGATTTTTTAGATTCCTTGGATTTTTTAGATTGTTTAGTTTCTTTAGATTTTTTAGATTCTTTAGATTTTTAGATTCTTTAGATTCTTTGGATTCTTTGGATTCTTTAGATTCTTTAGATTCTTTAGATTCTTTAGATTCTTTAGATTCTTTAGATTCTTTAGATTCTTTAGATTTTTAGATTCTTTAGATTCTTTAGATTCTTTAGATTCTTTAGATTCTTTAGATTCTTTAGATTCTTTAGATTCTTTAGATTCTTTAGATTCTTTAGATTCTTTAGATTCTTTAGATTCTTTAGATTCTTTAAATTCTTTAGATTCTTTAGATTCTTTAGATTCTTTAGATTTTTTAGATTCTTTGGATTCTTTAGATTCTTTAGATTCTTTAGATTCTTTAGATTCTTTAGATTCTTTAGATTCTTTAGATTCTTTAGATTCTTTAGATTCTTTAGATCCTTTAGATTCTTTAGATTCTTTAGTTACTTTTGATTCTTTAGATTAATAGATTTTTTAGATTCCTTGGATTTTTTAGATTGTTTAGTTTCTTTAGATTTTTTAGATTCTTTAAATTTTTAGATTCTTTAGATTCTTTGGATTCTTTGGATTCTTTAGATTCTTTAGATTCTTTAGATTCTTTAGATTCTTTAGATTCTTTAGATTCTTTAGATTCTTTAGATTCTTTAGATTCTTTAGATTCTTTAGATTCTTTAGATTCTTTAGATTCTTTAGATTCTTTAGATTCTTTAGATTCTTTAGATTCTTTAGATTCTTTAGATTCTTTAGATTCTTTAGATTCTTTAGATTCTTTAGATTCTTTAGATTCTTTAGATTCTTTAGATTCTTTAGATTCTTTAGATTCTTTAGATTCTTTAGATTCTTTAGATTCTTTAGATTCTTTATATTCTTTAGATTCTTTAGATTCTTTAGATTCTTTAGATACTTTAGATTCTTTAGATTCTTTAGATTCTTTAGATTCTATAGATTCTTTAGATTCTTTAGTTTCTTTAAATTCCTTAGATGCTTTAGATTCTTTAGATTCTTTAGATTCCTTAGATTCTTTAGATTAATAGATTTTTTAGATTCCATGTATTCTTTAGATTCTTTAGATTCTTTAGATTCTTTAGATTCTTTAGATTCTTTAGAATCTTTAGATTCTTTAGATTCTTTAGATTCTTTAGATTCTTTAGATTCTTTAGATTCTTTAGATTCTTTAGATTCTTTAGATTCTTTAGATTCTTTAGATTCTTTAGATTCTTTAGATTCTTTAGATTCTTTAGATTCTTTAGATTCTTTAGATTCTTTAGATTCTTTAGATTCTTTAGATTCTTTAGATTCTTTAGATTCTTTAGATTCTTTAGATTCTTTAGATTCTTTAGATTCTTTAGATTCTTTAGATTCTTTAGATTCTTTATATTCTTTAGATTCTTTAGATTCTTTAGATTTTTTAGATTCTTTAGATTCTTTAGATTCTTTAGATTCTTTAGATTCTTTAGATTCTTTAGATTCTTTAGATTCTTTAGATTCTTTAGATTCTTTATATTCTTTAGATTCTTTAGATTCTTTAGATTCTTTAGATTCTTTATATTCTTTAGATTCTTTAGATTCTTTAGATTTTTTAGATTCTTTAGATTCTTTAGATTCTTTAGATTCTTTAGATTCTTTAGATTCTTTAGATTCTTTAGATTCTTTAGATTCTTTAGATTCTTTAGATTCTTTAGATTCTTTAGATTCTTTAGATTCTTTAGATTCTTTAGATTCTTTAGATTCTTTAGATTTTTTAGATTCTTTAGATTCTTTAGATTCTTTAGATTCTTTAGATTCTTTAGATTCTTTAGATTCTTTAGATTCTTTAGATTCTTTTGATTCTTTAGATTCTTTAGATTCTTTAGATTCTTTAGATTCTTTAGATTCTTTAGATTCTTTAGATTCTTTAGATTCTTTAGATTCTTTAGATTCTTTAGATTCTTTAGATTCTTTAGATTCTTTAGATTCTTTAGATTCTTTAGATCCTTTAGATTCTTTAGATTCTTTAGTTACTTTTGATTCTTTAGATTAATAGATTTTTTAGATTCCTTGGATTTTTTAGATTCCTTGGATTTTTTAGATTGTTTAGTTTCTTTAGATTTTTTAGATTCTTTAGATTTTTAGATTCTTTAGATTCTTTGGATTCTTTGGATTCTTTAGATTTTTTAGATTCTTTAGATTCTTTAGATTCTTTAGATTCTTTAGATTCTTTAGATTCTTTAGATTCTTTAGATTCTTTAGATTCTTTAGATTCTTTAGATTCTTTAGATTCTTTAGATTCTTTAGATTCTTTAGATTCTTTAGATTCTTTAGATTCTTTAGATTCTTTAGATTCTTTAGATTCTTTAGATTCTTTAGATTCTTTAGATTCTTTAGATTCTTTGGATTCTTTAGATTCTTTAGATTCTTTAGATTCTTTAGATTCTTTAGATTCTTTAGATTCTTTAGATTCTTTAGATTCTTTAGATTCTTTAGATTCTTTAGATTCTTTAGATTCTTTAGATTCTTTAGATTCTTTAGATTCTTTAGATTCTTTAGATTCTTTAAATTCTTTAGATTCATTAGATTCTTTAGATTCTTTAGATTTTTTAGATTCTTTAGATTCTTTAGATTCTTTAGATTCTTTAGATTCTTTAGATTCTTTAGATTCTTTAGATTCTTTAGATTCTTTAGATTCTTTAGATTCTTTAGATCCTTTAGATTCTTTAGATTCTTTAGTTACTTTTGATTCTTTACATTAATAGATTTTTTAGATTCCTTGGATTTTTTAGATTGTTTAGTTTCTTTAGATTTTTTAGATTCTTTAGATTTTTAGATTCTTTAGATTCTTTGGATTCTTTGGATTCTTTAGATTCTTTAGATTCTTTAGATTCTTTAGATTCTTTAGATTCTTTAGATTCTTTAGATTCTTTAGATTCTTTAGATTCTTTAGATTCTTTAGATTCTTTAGATTCTTTATATTCTTTAGATTCTTTGGATTCTTTAGATTCTTTAGATACTTTAGATTCTTTAGATTCTTTAGATTCTTTAGATTCTATAGATTCTTTAGATTCTTTAGTTTCTTTAAATTCCTTAGATGCTTTAGATTCTTTAGATTCTTTAGATTCCTTAGATTCTTTAGATTAATAGATTTTTTAGATTCCATGTATTCTTTAGATTCTTTAGATTCTTTAGATTCTATAGATCCTTTAGATTCTTTAGATTCGTTAATTTCTTTTGATTCTTTAGATTAATAGATTTTTTAGATTCCTTGGATTTTTTAGATTTTTTAGATTCTTTAGATTTTTTAGATTCTTTAGATTTTTTAGATTCTTTAGATTCTTTGGATTCTTTGGATTTTTTAGATTCTTTAGATTCTTTAGATTCTTTAGATTCTTTAGATTCTTTAGATTCTTTAGATTCTTTAGATTCTTTAGATTCTTTAGATTCTTTAGATTCTTTAGATTCTTTAGATTCTTTAGATTCTTTAGATTCTTTAGATTCTTTAGATTCTTTAGATTCTTTAGATTCTTTAGATTCCTTAGATTCTTTAGATTCTCTAGACTTTTTAGATTCTTTAGATTCTTTAGATTCTTTAGATCCTTTAGATTCTTTAGATTCGTTAATTTCTTTTGATTCTTTAGATTAATAGATTTTTTAGATTCCTTGGATTTTTTAGATTCCTTGGATTTTTTAGATTGTTTAGTTTCTTTAGATTTTTTAGATTCTTTAGATTTTTAGATTCTTTAGATTCTTTGGATTCTTTGGATTCTTTAGATTCTTTAGATTCTTTAGATTCTTTAGATTCTTTAGATTCTTTAGATTCTTTAGATTCTTTAGATTCTTTAGATTCTTTAGATTCTTTAGATTCTTTAGATTCTTTAGATTCTTTAGATTCTTTAGATTCTTTAGATTCTTTAGATTCTTTAGATTCTTTAGATTCTTTAGATTCTTTAAATTCTTTAGATTCTTTAGATTCTTTAGATTCTTTAGATTTTTTAGATTCGTTAGATTCTTTAGATTCTTTAGATTCCTTAGATTCTTTAGATTTTCTAGACTTTTTAGATTCTTTAGATTCTTTAGATCCTTTAGATTCTTTAGATTCTTTAGATTCTTTAGATTCTTTAGATTCTTTAGATTCTTTAGATTCTTTAGATTCTTTAGATTCTTTAGATTCTTTAGATTCTTTATATTCTTTAGATTCTTTAGATTCTTTAGATTCTTTAGATTCTTTAGATTCTTTAGATTCTTTAGATTCTTTAGATTCTTTAGATTCTTTAGTTTCTTTAAATTCCTTAGATGCTTTAGATTCTTTAGATTCTTTAGATTCCTTAGATTCTTTAGATTAATAGATTTTTTAGATTCCATGTATTCTTTAGATTCTTTAGATTCTTTAGATTCTTTAGATTCTTTAGATTCTTTAGATTTTTTAGATTCTTTAGATTCTTTAGATTCTTTAGATTCTTTAGATTCTTTAGATTCTTTAGATTCTTTAGATTCTTTAGATTCTTTAAATTCTTTAGATTCTTTAGATTCTTTAGATTCTTTAGATTCTTTAGATTCTTTAGATTTTTTAGATTCTTTAGATTCTTTAGATTCTTTAGATTCTTTAGATTCCTTAGATTCTTTTGATTCTCTAGTTTCTTAAGATTCTTTAGATTCTTTATATTCTTTAGATTCTTTAGATTCTTTGGATTCTTTAGTTTCTTTAAATTCCTTAGATTCTTTAGATTCTTTAGATTCCTTAGATTCTTTAGATTAATAGGTTTTTTAGATTCCCTGTATTCTTTAGATTTTTTAGATTCTCTAGTTTCTTTAGATTCTTTAGATTTTTTAGATCTTTTAGATTCTTTAGATTCTTTAGATTCTTTAGATTCTTTAGATTCTTTAGAATCTTTAGATTCTTTAGATTCTTTAGATTCTTTAGATTCTTTAGATTCTTTAGATTTTTTAGATTCTTTAGATTCTTTAGATTCTTTAGATTCTTTAGATTCTTTAGATTCTTTAGATTCTTTAGATTCTTTAGATTCTTTAGATTCTTTAGATTCTTTAGATTCTTTAGATTCTTTAGATTCTTTAGATTCTTTAGATTCTTTAGATTTTTTAGATTCTTTATATTCTTTATATTCTTTAGATTCTTTAGATTCTTTAGATTCTTTAGATTCTTTAGATTCTTTAGATTCTTTAGATTCTTTAGATTCTTTAGATTCTTTAGATTCTTTAGATTTTTTAGATTCTTTAGATTCTTTAGATTCTTTAGATTCTTTAGATTCTTTAGATTCTTTAGATTCTTTAGATTCTTTAGATTCTTTAGATTCTTTAGATTCTTTAGATTCTTTAGATTCTTTAGATTTTTTATATTCTTTAGATTCTTTAGATTCTTTAGATTTTTTAGATTCTTTAGATTCTTTAGATTCTTTAGATTCTTTAGATTCTTTAGATTCTTTAGATTCTTTAGATTCTTTAGATTCTTTAGATTCTTTAGATTCTTTAGATTCTTTAGATTCTTTAGATTCTTTAGATTCTTTAGATTCTTTAGATTCTTTAGATTCTTTAGATTCTTTAGATTCTTTAGATTCTTTAGATTCTTTAGATTCTTTAGATTCTTTAGATTCTTTAGATTCTTTAGATTCTTTAGATTCTTTAGATTCTTTAGATTCTTTAGATTCTTTAGATTCTTTAGATTCTTTAGATTCTTTAGATCCTTTAGATTCTTTAGATCCTTTAGATTCTTTAGATTCTTTAGTTACTTTTGATTCTTTAGATTAATAGATTTTTTAGATTCCTTGGATTTTTTAGATTCCTTGGATTTTTTAGATTGTTTAGTTTCTTTAGATTTTTTAGATTCTTTAGATTTTTAGATTCTTTAGATTCTTTGGATTCTTTGGATTCTTTAGATTTTTTAGATTCTTTAGATTCTTTAGATTCTTTAGATTCTTTAGATTCTTTAGATTCTTTAGATTCTTTAGATTCTTTAGATTCTTTAGATTCTTTAGATTCTTTAGATTCTTTAGATTCTTTAGATTCTTTAGATTCTTTAGATTCTTTAGATTCTTTAGATTCTTTAGATTCTTTAGATTCTTTAGATTCTTTAGATTCTTTAGATTCTTTAGATTCTTTAGATTCTTTAGATTCTTTAGATTCTTTAGATTCTTTAGATTCTTTAGATTCTTTAGATTCTTTAGATTCTTTAGATTCTTTAGATTCTTTAGATTCTTTAGATTCTTTAGATTCTTTAGATTCTTTAAATTCTTTAGATTCATTAGATTCTTTAGATTCTTTAGATTTTTTAGATTCTTTAGATTCTTTAGATTCTTTAGATTCTTTAGATTCTTTAGATTCTTTAGATTCTTTAGATTCTTTAGATTCTTTAGATTCTTTAGATTCTTTAGATTCTTTAGATCCTTTAGATTCTTTAGATTCTTTAGTTACTTTTGATTCTTTACATTAATAGATTTTTTAGATTCCTTGGATTTTTTAGATTGTTTAGTTTCTTTAGATTTTTTAGATTCTTTAGATTCTTTAGATTCTTTAGATTCTTTAAATTCTTTAGATTCATTAGATTCTTTAGATTCTTTAGATTTTTTAGATTCTTTAGATTCTTTAGATTCTTTAGATTCTTTAGATTCTTTAGATTCTTTAGATTCTTTAGATTCTTTAGATTCTTTAGATTCTTTAGATTCTTTAGATCCTTTAGATTCTTTAGATTCTTTAGTTACTTTTGATTCTTTACATTAATAGATTTTTTAGATTCCTTGGATTTTTTAGATTGTTTAGTTTCTTTAGATTTTTTAGATTCTTTAGATTTTTAGATTCTTTAGATTCTTTGGATTCTTTGGATTCTTTAGATTCTTTAGATTCTTTAGATTCTTTAGATTCTTTAGATTCTTTAGATTCTTTAGATTCTTTAGATTCTTTAGATTCTTTAGATTCTTTAGATTCTTTAGATTCTTTAGATTCTTTAGATTCTTTAGATTCTTTAGATTCTTTAGATTCTTTAGATTCTTTAGATTCTTTAAATTCTTTAGATTCTTTAGATTCTTTAGATTCTTTAGATTTTTTAGATTCGTTAGATTCTTTAGATTCTTTAGATTCCTTAGATTCTTTAGATTTTCTAGACTTTTTAGATTCTTTAGATTCTTTAGATCCTTTAGATTCTTTAGATTCTTTAGATTCTTTAGATTCTTTAGATTCTTTAGATTCTTTAGATTCTTTAGATTCTTTAGATTCTTTAGATTCTTTATATTCTTTAGATTCTTTAGATTCTTTAGATTATTTAGATTCTTTAGATTCTTTAGATTCTTTAGATTCTTTAGATTCTTTAGATTCTTTAGATTCTTTAGATTCTTTAGTTTCTTTAAATTCCTTAGATGCTTTAGATTCTTTAGATTCTTTAGATTCCTTAGATTCTTTAGATTAATAGATTTTTTAGATTCCATGTATTCTTTAGATTCTTTAGATTCTTTAGATTCTTTAGATTCTTTAGATTCTTTAGATTTTTTAGATTCTTTAGATTCTTTAGATTCTTTAGATTCTTTAGATTCTTTAGATTCTTTAGATTCTTTAGATTCTTTAGATTCTTTAGATTCTTTAAATTCTTTAGATTCTTTAGATTCTTTAGATTCTTTAGATTCTTTAGATTCTTTAGATTTTTTAGATTCTTTAGATTCTTTAGATTCTTTAGATTCTTTAGATTCCTTAGATTCTTTTGATTCTCTAGTTTCTTAAGATTCTTTAGATTCTTTATATTCTTTAGATTCTTTAGATTCTTTAGATTCTTTGGATTCTTTAGTTTCTTTAAATTCCTTAGATTCTTTAGATTCTTTAGATTCCTTAGATTCTTTAGATTAATAGGTTTTTTAGATTCCCTGTATTCTTTAGATTTTTTAGCTTCTCTAGTTTCTTTAGATTCTTTAGATTTTTTAGATCTTTTAGATTCTTTAGATTCTTTAGATTCTTTAGATTCTTTAGATTCTTTAGATTCTTTAGATTCTTTAGATTCTTTAGATTCTTTAGATTCTTTAGATTCTTTAGATTCTTTAGATTCTTTAGATTTTTTAGATTCTTTAGATTCTTTAGATTCTTTAGATTCTTTAGATTCTTTAGATTCTTTAGATTCTTTAGATTCTTTAGATTCTTTAGATTCTTTAGATTCTTTAGATTCTTTAGATTCTTTAGATTCTTTAGATTCTTTAGATTCTTTAGATTCTTTAGATTCTTTAGATTCTTTAGATTCTTTAGATTTTTTAGATTCTTTATATTCTTTATATTCTTTAGATTCTTTAGATTCTTTAGATTCTTTAGATTCTTTAGATTCTTTAGATTCTTTAGATTCTTTAGATTCTTTAGATTCTTTAGATTCTTTAGATTCTTTAGATTCTTTAGATTCTTTAGATTCTTTAGATTCTTTAGATTCTTTAGATTCTTTAGATTCTTTAGATTCTTTAGATTCTTTAGATTCTTTAGATTCTTTAGATTCTTTAGATTCTTTAGATTCTTTAGATTCTTTATATTCTTTAGATTCTTTAGATTCTTTAGATTCTTTAGATTCTTTAGATTCTTTAGATTCTTTAGATTCTTTAGATTCTTTAGATTCTTTAGATTCTTTAGATTCTTTAGATTCTTTAGATTCTTTAGATTCTTTAGATTCTTTAGATTCTTTAGATTCTTTAGATTCTTTAGATTCTTTAGATCCTTTAGATTCTTTAGATTCTTTAGTTACTTTTGATTCTTTAGATTAATAGATTTTTTAGATTCCTTGGATTTTTTAGATTCCTTGGATTTTTTAGATTGTTTAGTTTCTTTAGATTTTTTAGATTCTTTAGATTTTTAGATTCTTTAGATTCTTTGGATTCTTTGGATTCTTTAGATTTTTTAGATTCTTTAGATTCTTTAGATTCTTTAGATTCTTTAGATTCTTTAGATTCTTTAGATTCTTTAGATTCTTTAGATTCTTTAGATTCTTTAGATTCTTTAGATTCTTTAGATTCTTTAGATTCTTTAGATTCTTTAGATTCTTTAGATTCTTTAGATTCTTTAGATTCTTTAGATTCTTTAGATTCTTTAGATTCTTTAGATTCTTTAGATTCTTTAGATTCTTTAGATTCTTTAGATTCTTTAGATTCTTTAGATTCTTTAGATTCTTTAGATTCTTTAGATTCTTTAGATTCTTTAGATTCTTTAGATTCTTTAGATTCTTTAGATTCTTTAGATTCTTTAAATTCTTTAGATTCATTAGATTCTTTAGATTCTTTAGATTTTTTAGATTCTTTAGATTCTTTAGATTCTTTAGATTCTTTAGATTCTTTAGATTCTTTAGATTCTTTAGATTCTTTAGATTCTTTAGATTCTTTAGATTCTTTAGATTCTTTAGATTCTTTAGATTCTTTAGATCCTTTAGATTCTTTAGATTCTTTAGTTACTTTTGATTCTTTACATTAATAGATTTTTTAGATTCCTTGGATTTTTTAGATTGTTTAGTTTCTTTAGATTTTTTAGATTCTTTAGATTTTTAGATTCTTTAGATTCTTTGGATTCTTTGGATTCTTTAGATTCTTTAGATTCTTTAGATTCTTTAGATTCTTTAGATTCTTTAGATTCTTTAGATTCTTTAGATTCTTTAGATTCTTTAAATTCTTTAGATTCTTTAGATTCTTTATATTCTTTAGATTCTTTGGATACTTTAGATTCTTTAGATACTTTAGATTCTTTAGATTCTTTAGTTTCTTTAAATTCCTTAGATGCTTTAGATCCTTTAGATTCTTTAGATTCCTTAGATTCTTTAGATTAATAGATTTTTTAGATTCCATGTATTCTTTAGATTCTTTAGATTCTTTAGATTCTATAGATCCTTTAGATTCTTTAGATTCGTTAATTTCTTTTGATTCTTTAGATTAATAGATTTTTTAGATTCCTTGGATTTTTTAGATTTTTTAGATTCTTTAGATTTTTTAGATTCTTTAGATTTTTTAGATTCTTTAGATTCTTTGGATTCTTTGGATTTTTTAGATTCTTTAGATTCTTTAGATTCTTTAGATTCTTTAGATTCTTTAGATTCTTTAGATTCTTTAGATTCTTTAGATTCTTTAGATTCTTTAGATTCTTTAGATTCTTTAGATTCTTTAGATTCTTTAGATTCTTTAGATTCTTTAGATTCTTTAGATTCTTTAGATTCCTTAGATTCTTTAGATTCTCTAGACTTTTTAGATTCTTTAGATTCTTTAGATTCTTTAGATTCTTTAGATTCTTTAGATCCTTTAGATTCTTTAGATTCGTTAATTTCTTTTGATTCTTTAGATTAATAGATTTTTTAGATTCCTTGGATTTTTTAGATTCCTTGGATTTTTTAGATTGTTTAGTTACTTTAGATTTTTTAGATTCTTTAGATTTTTAGATTCTTTAGATTCTTTGGATTCTTTGGATTCTTTAGATTCTTTAGATTCTTTAGATTCTTTAGATTCTTTAGATTCTTTAGATTCTTTAGATTCTTTAGATTCTTTAGATTCTTTAGATTCTTTAGATTCTTTAGATTCTTTAGATTCTTTAGATTCTTTAGATTCTTTAGATTCTTTAGATTCTTTAGATTCTTTAGATTCTTTAGATTCTTTAAATTCTTTAGATTCTTTAGATTCTTTAGATTCTTTAGATTTTTTAGATTCGTTAGATTCTTTAGATTCTTTAGATTCCTTAGATTCTTTAGATTTTCTAGACTTTTTAGATTCTTTAGATTCTTTAGATCCTTTAGATTCTTTAGATTCTTTAGATTCTTTAGATTCTTTAGATTCTTTAGATTCTTTAGATTCTTTAGATTCTTTAGATTCTTTAGATTCTTTATATTCTTTAGATTCTGTAGATTCTTTAGATTCTTTAGATTCTTTAGATTCTTTAGATTCTTTAGATTCTTTAGATTCTTTAGATTCTTTAGATTCTTTAGTTTCTTTAAATTCCTTAGATGCTTTAGATTCTTTAGATTCTTTAGATTCCTTAGATTCTTTAGATTAATAGATTTTTTAGATTCCATGTATTCTTTAGATTCTTTAGATTCTTTAGATTCTTTAGATTCTTTAGATTCTTTAGATTCTTTAGATTCTTTAGATTCTTTAGATTCTTTAGATTCTTTAGATTCTTTAGATTCTTTAGATTCTTTAGATTCTTTAGATTCTTTAAATTCTTTAGATTCTTTAGATTCTTTAGATTCTTTAGATTCTTTAGATTCTTTAGATTTTTTAGATTCTTTAGATTCTTTAGATTCTTTAGATTCCTTAGATTCTTTTGATTCTCTAGTTTCTTAAGATTCTTTAGATTCTTTATATTCTTTAGATTCTTTAGATTCTTTAGATTCTTTGGATTCTTTAGTTTCTTTAAATTCCTTAGATTCTTTAGATTCTTTAGATTCCTTAGATTCTTTAGATTAATAGGTTTTTTAGATTCCCTGTATTCTTTAGATTTTTTAGATTCTCTAGTTTCTTTAGATTCTTTAGATTTTTTAGATCTTTTAGATTCTTTAGATTCTTTAGATTCTTTAGATTCTTTAGATTCTTTAGATTCTTTAGATTCTTTAGATTCTTTAGATTCTTTAGATTCTTTAGATTCTTTAGATTCTTTAGATTCTTTAGATTTTTTAGATTCTTTATATTCTTTATATTCTTTAGATTCTTTAGATTCTTTAGATTCTTTAGATTCTTTAGATTCTTTAGATTCTTTAGATTCTTTAGATTTTTTAGATTCTTTAGATTCTTTAGATTCTTTAGATTCTTTAGATTCTTTAGATTCTTTAGATTCTTTAGATTCTTTAGATTCCTTAGATTCTTTAGATTCTTTAGATTCTTTAGATTCTTTAGATTCTTTAGATTCTTTAGATTCTTTAGATTCTTTAGATTCTTTAGATTCTTTAGATTCTTTAGATTCTTTAGATTCTTTAGATTCTTTAGATTCTTTAGATTCTTTAGATTCTTTAGATTCTTTAGATTCTTTAGATTCTTTAGATTCTTTAGATTCTTTAGATTCTTTAGATTCTTTAGATTCTTTAGATTCTTTAGTTTCTTTAGATTCTTTAGATTCTTTAGATTCTTTAGATTCTTTAGATTCTTTAGATTCTTTAGATTCTTTAGATTCTTTAGATTCTTTAGATTCTTTAGATTCTTTAGATTCTTTAGATTCTTTAGATTCTTTATATTCTTTAGATTCTTTAGATTCTTTAGATTCTTTAGATTCTTTAGATTCTTTAGATTCTTTAGATTCTTTAGATTCTTTAGATTCTTTAGATTCTTTAGATTCTTTAGATTCTTTAGATTCTTTAGATACTTTAGATTCTTTAGATTCTTTAGATCCTTTAGATTCTTTAGATTCTTTAGATTCTTTAGATTCTTTAGATTCTTTAGATTCTTTAGATTCTTTAGATTTTTTAGATTCTTTAGATTCTTTAGATTCTTTAGATTCTTTAGATTCTTTAGATTCTTTAGATTCTTTAGATTCTTTAGATTCTTTAGATTCTTTAGATTCTTTAGATTCTTTAGATTCTTTAGATTCTTTAGATTCTTTAGATCCTTTAGATTCTTTAGATTCTTTAGTTACTTTTGATTCTTTAGATTAATAGATTTTTTAGATTCCTTGGATTTTTTAGATTCCTTGGATTTTTTAGATTGTTTAGTTTCTTTAGATTTTTTAGATTCTTTAGATTTTTAGATTCTTTAGATTCTTTGGATTCTTTGGATTCTTTAGATTTTTTAGATTCTTTAGATTCTTTAGATTCTTTAGATTCTTTAGATTCTTTAGATTCTTTAGATTCTTTAGATTCTTTAGATTCTTTAGATTCTTTAGATTCTTTAGATTCTTTAGATTCTTTAGATTCTTTAGATTCTTTAGATTCTTTAGATTCTTTAGATTCTTTAGATTCTTTAGATTCTTTAGATTCTTTAGATTCTTTAGATTCTTTAGATTCTTTAGATTCTTTAGATTCTTTAGATTCTTTAGATTCTTTAGATTCTTTAGATTCTTTAGATTCTTTAGATTCTTTAGATTCTTTAGATTCTTTAGATTCTTTAGATTCTTTAGATTCTTTAGATTCTTTAGATTCTTTAAATTCTTTAGATTCATTAGATTCTTTAGATTCTTTAGATTTTTTAGATTCTTTAGATTCTTTAGATTTTTTAGATTCTTTAGATTCTTTAGATTCTTTAGATTCTTTAGATTCTTTAGATTCTTTAGATTCTTTAGATTCTTTAGATTCTTTAGATTCTTTAGATCCTTTAGATTCTTTAGATTCTTTAGTTACTTTTGATTCTTTACATTAATAGATTTTTTAGATTCCTTGGATTTTTTAGATTGTTTAGTTTCTTTAGATTTTTTAGATTCTTTAGATTTTTAGATTCTTTAGATTCTTTGGATTCTTTGGATTCTTTAGATTCTTTAGATTCTTTAGATTCTTTAGATTCTTTAGATTCTTTAGATTCTTTAGATTCTTTAGATTCTTTAGATTCTTTAGATTCTTTAGATTCTTTAGATTCTTTAGATTCTTTAGATTCTTTAGATTCTTTAGATTCTTTAGATTCTTTAGATTCTTTATATTCTTTAGATTCTTTGGATTCTTTAGATTCTTTAGATACTTTAGATTCTTTAGATTCTTTAGATTCTTTAGATTCTATAGATTCTTTAGATTCTTTAGTTTCTTTAAATTCCTTAGATGCTTTAGATTCTTTAGATTCTTTAGATTCCTTAGATTCTTTAGATTAATAGATTTTTTAGATTCCATGTATTCTTTAGATTCTTTAGATTCTTTAGATTCTTTAGATCCTTTAGATTCTTTAGATTCGTTAATTTCTTTTGATTCTTTAGATTAATAGATTTTTTAGATTCCTTGGATTTTTTAGATTTTTTAGATTCTTTAGATTTTTTAGATTCTTTAGATTTTTTAGATTCTTTAGATTCTTTGGATTCTTTGGATTTTTTAGATTCTTTAGATTCTTTAGATTCTTTAGATTCTTTAGATTCTTTAGATTCTTTAGATTCTTTAGATTCTTTAGATTCTTTAGATACTTTAGATTCTTTAGATTCTTTAGATTCTTTAGATTTTTAGATTCTTTAGATTCTTTAGATTCTTTAGATTCCTTAGATTCTTTAGATTCTCTAGACTTTTTAGATTCTTTAGATTCTTTAGATTCTTTAGATTCTTTAGATCCTTTAGATTCTTTAGATTCTTTAGTTATTTTTGATTCTTTAGATTAATAGATTTTTTAGATTCCTTGGATTTTTTAGATTCCTTGGATTTTTTAGATTGTTTAGTTTCTTTAGATTTTTTAGATTCTTTAGATTTTTAGATTCTTTAGATTCTTTGGATTCTTTGGATTCTTTAGATTCTTTAGATTCTTTAGATTCTTTAGATTCTTTAGATTCTTTAGATTCTTTAGATTCTTTAGATTCTTTAGATTCTTTAGATTCTTTAGATTCTTTAGATTCTTTAGATTCTTTAGATTCTTTAGATTCTTTAGATTTTTAGATTCTTTAGATTCTTTAGATTCTTTAGATTCTTTAGATTCTTTAGATTCTTTAGATTCTTTAGATTCTCTAGACTTTTTAGATTCTTTAGATTGTTTAGATCCTTTAGATTCTTTAGATTCTTTAGATTCTTTAGATTCTTTAGATTCTTTAGATTCTTTAGATTCTTTAGATTCTTTAGATTCTTTAGATTCTTTATATTCTTTAGATTCTTTAGATTCTTTAGATTCTTTAGATTCTTTAGATTCTTTAGATTCTTTAGATTCTTTAGATTCTTTAGTTTCTTTAGATTCTTTAGATTCTTTAGATTCTTTAGTTTCTTTAAATTCCTTAGATGCTTTAGATTCTTTAGATTCTTTAGATTCCTTAGATTCTTTAGATTAATAGATTTTTTAGATTCCATGTATTCTTTAGATTCTTTAGATTCTTTAGATTCTTTAGATTCTTTAGATTCTTTAGATTCTTTAGATTCTTTAGATTCTTTAGATTCTTTAGATTCTTTAGATTCTTTAGATTCTTTAGATTCTTTAGATTCTTTAGATTCTTTAGATTCTTTAGATTCTTTAGATTCTTTAAATTCTTTAGATTCTTTAGATTTTTTAGATTCTTTAGATTCTTTAGATTCTTTAGATTTTTTAGATTCTTTAGATTCTTTAGATTCTTTTGATTCCTTAGATTCTTTTGATTCTCTAGTTTCTTAAGATTCTTTAGATTCTTTATATTCTTTAGATTCTTTAGATTCTTTAGATTCTTTGGATTCTTTAGTTTCTTTAAATTCCTTAGATTCTTTAGATTCTTTAGATTCCTTAGATTCTTTAGATTAATAGGTTTTTTAGATTCCCTGTATTCTTTAGATTTTTTAGATTCTCTAGTTTCTTTAGATTCTTTAGATTTTTTAGATCTTTTAGATTCTTTAGATTCTTTAGATTCTTTAGATTATTTAGATTCTTTAGATTCTTTAGATTCTTTAGATTCTTTAGATTCTTTAGATTCTTTAGATTCTTTAGATTTTTTAGATTCTTTAGATTCTTTAGATTCTTTAGATTCTTTAGATTCTTTAGATTCTTTAGATTCTTTAGATTCTTTAGATTCTTTAGATTCTTTAGATTCTTTAGATTCTTTAGATTCTTTAGATTCTTTAGATTCTTTAGATTTTTTAGATTCTTTATATTCTTTATATTCTTTAGATTCTTTAGATTCTTTAGATTCTTTAGATTCTTTAGATTCTTTAGATTCTTTAGATTCTTTAGATTCTTTAGATTCTTTAGATTCTTTAGATTCTTTAGATTCTTTAGATTCTTTAGATTCTTTAGATTCTTTAGATTCTTTAGATTCTTTAGATTCTTTAGATTCTTTAGATTCTTTAGATTCTTTAGATTCTTTAGATTCTTTAGATTCTTTAGATTCTTTAGATTCTTTAGATTCTTTAGATTCTTTAGATTCTTTATATTCTTTAGATTCTTTAGATTCTTTAGATTCTTTAGATTATTTAGATTCTTTAGATTCTTTAGATTCTTTAGATTCTTTAGATTCTTTAGATTCTTTAGATTCTTTAGATTCTTTAGATTCTTTAGATTCTTTAGATTCTTTAGATTCTTTAGATTCTTTAGATTCTTTAGATTCTTTAGATTCTTTAGATTCTTTAGATTCTTTAGATTCTTTAGATTCTTTAGATTCTTTATATTCTTTAGATTTTTTAGATTCTTTAGATTCTTTAGATTCTTTAGATTCTTTAGATTCTTTAGATTCTTTAGATTCTTTAGATTCTTTAGATTCTTTAGATTCTTTAGATTCTTTAGATTCTTTAGATTCTTTAGATTCTTTAGATTCTTTAGATTCTTTAGATTCTTTAGATTCTTTAGATTCTTTAGATTCTTTAGATTCTTTAGATTCTTTAGATTCTTTAGATTCTTTAGATTCTTTAGATTCTTTAGATTCTTTAGATTCTTTAGATTCTTTAGATTCTTTAGATTCTTTAGATTCTTTAGATTCTTTAGATTCTTTAGATTCTTTAGATTCTTTAGATTCTTTAGATTCTTTAGATTCTTTAGATTCTTTAGATTCTTTAGATTCTTTAGATTCTTTAGATTCTTTAGATTCTTTAGATTCTTTAGATTCTTTAGATCCTTTAGATTCTTTAGATTCTTTAGTTACTTTTGATTCTTTAGATTAATAGATTTTTTAGATTCCTTAGATTTTTTAGATTCCTTGTATTTTTTAGATTGTTTAGTTTCTTTAGATTTTTTAGATTCTTTAGATTTTTAGATTCTTTAGATTCTTTGGATTCTTTGGATTCTTTAGATTCTTTAGATTCTTTAGATTCTTTAGATTCTTTAGATTCTTTAGATTCTTTAGATTCTTTAGATTCTTTAGATTCTTTAGATTCTTTAGATTCTTTAGATTCTTTAGATTCTTTAGATTCTTTAGATTCTTTAGATTCTTTAGATTCTTTAGATTCTTTAGATTCTTTAGATTCTTTAGATTCTTTAGATTCTTTAGATTCTTTAGATTCTTTAAATTCTTTAGATTCTTTAGATTCTTTAGATTCTTTAGATTTTTTAGATTCGTTAGATTCTTTAGATTCTTTAGATTCCTTAGATTCTTTAGATTCTTTAGATTCTCTAGACTTTTTAGATTCTTTAGATTCTTTAGATTCTTTAGATTCTTTAGATTCTTTAGATTCTTTAGATTCTTTAGATTCTTTAGATTCTTTAGATTCTTTAGATTCTTTAGATTCTTTAGATTCTTTAGATTCTTTAGATTCTTTAGATTCTTTAGATTCTTTAGATTCTTTAGATTCTTTAGATTCTTTATATTCTTTAGATTCTTTAGATTCTTTAGATTCTTTAGATTCTTTAGATTCTTTAGATTCTTTAGATTCTATAGATTCTTTAGATTCTTTAGATTCTTTAGATTCTTTAGTTTCTTTAAATTCCTTAGATGCTTTAGATTCTTTAGATTCTTTAGATTCCTTAGATTCTTTAGATTAATAGATTTTTTAGATTCCATGTATTCTTTAGATTCTTTAGATTCTTTAGATTCTTTAGATTCTTTAGATTCTTTAGATTCTTTAGATTCTTTAGATTCTTTAGATTCTTTAGATTCTTTAGATTCCTTAGATTCTTTAGATTCTCTAGACTTTTTAGATTCTTTAGATTCTTTAGATTCTTTAGATTCTTTAGATTCTTTAGATTCTTTAGATTCTTTAGATCCTTTAGATTCTTTAGATTCGTTAGTATCTTTTGATCCTTTAGAATAATAGATTTTTTAGATTCCTTAGATTTTTTAGATTTTTTAGATTCTTTAGATTTTTTAGATTCTTTAGATTTTTTAGATTCTTTAGATTCTTTGGATTCTTTGGATTTTTTAGATTCTTTAGATACTTTAGATTCTTTAGATTCTTTAGATTCTTTAGATTCTTTAGATTCTTTAGATTCTTTAGATTCTTTAGTTTCTTTAAATTCCTTAGATTCTTTAGATTCTTTAGATTCCTTAGATTCTTTAGATTAATAGGTTTTTTAGATTCCATGTATTCTTTAGATTTTTTAGATTCTCTAGATTCTTTAGATTCTTTAGATTTTTTAGATCTTTTAGATTCTTTAGATTCTTTAGATTCTTTAGATTCTTTAGATTCTTTAGATTCTTTAGATTCTTTAGATTCTTTAGATTCTTTAGATTCTTTGGATTCTTTAGATTCTTTAGATTCTTTAGATTGTTTAGAATCTTTAGATTCTTTAGATTCTTTAGATTCTTTAGATTCTTTAGATTCTTTAGATTCTTTAGATTCTTTAGATTCTTTAGATTCTTTAGATTCTTTAGATTCTTTAGATTCTTTAGATTCTTTAGATTCTTTAGATTCTTTAGATTCTTTAGATTCTTTAGATTCTTTAGATTCTTTAGATTCTTTAGATTCTTTAGATTCTTTAGATTCTTTAGATTCTTTAGATTCTTTAGATTCTTTAGATTCTTTAGATTCTTTAGATTCTTTAGATTCTTTAGATTGTTTAGATTTTTTAGATTCTTTAGATTCTTTAGATTCTTTAGATTCTTTAGATTCTTTAGATTCTTTAGATTCTTTAGATTCTTTAGATTCTTTAGATTCTTTAGATTCTTTAGATTCTTTAGATTCTTTAGATTCTTTAGATTCTTTAGATTCTTTAGATTCTTTAGATCCTTTAGATTCTTTAGATTCTTTAGATTCTTTAGATTCTTTAGATTATTTAGATTCTGTAGATTCTGTAGATTCTTTAGATTCTTTAGATTCTTTAGATTCTTTAGATTCTTTAGATTCTTTAGATTCTTTAGATTTTTTAGATTCTTTAGATTCTTTAGATTCTTTAGATTCTTTAGATTCTTTAGATTCTTTAGATTCTTTAGATTCTTTAGATTCTTTAGATTCTTTAGATTCTTTAGATTCTTTGGATTCTTTGGATTCTTTGGATTCTTTAGATTCTTTAGATTCTTTAGATTCTTTAGATTCTTTAGATTCTTTAGATTCTTTAGATTCTTTAGATTCTTAAGATTCTTTACATTCTTTAGATTAGTTAGAATCTTTAGATTCTTTAGATTTTTTAGATTCTTTAAATTCTTTAGATTCTTTAGATTCTTTAGATTCTTTAGATTCTTTAGATTCTTTAGATTCTTTAGATTCTTTAGATTCTTTAGATTCTTTAGATTCTTTAGATTCTTTAGATTCTTTAGATTCTTTAGATTCTTTAGATTCTTTAGATTCTTTAGATTCTTTAGATTCTTTAGATTCTTTAGATTTTTTAGATTCTTTAGATTCTTTAGATTCTTTAGATTCTTTAGATTCTTTAGATTCTTTAGATTCTTTGGATTCTTTAGATTCTTTAGATTCTGTAGATTCTTTAGATTCTTTAGATTCTTTAGATTCTTTAGATTCTTTAGATTCTTTAGATTCTTTAGATTCTTTAGATTCTTTAGATTCTTTAGATTCTTTAGATTCTTTAGATTCTTTAGATTCTTTAGATTCTTTAGATTCTTTAGATTCTTTAGATTCTTTAGATTCTTTAGATTTTTTAGATTCTTTAGATTCTTTAGATTCTTTAGATTCTTTAGATTCTTTAGATTCTTTAGATTCTTTAGATTCTTTAGATTTTTTAGATTCTTTAGATTCTTTAGATTCTTTAGATTCTTTAGATTCTTTAGATTCTTTAGATTCTTTAGATTCTTTAGATTCTTTAGATTCTTTAGATTCTTTAGATTCTTTAGATTCTTTAGATTCTTTAGATTCTTTAGATTCTTTAGATTCTTTAGATTCTTTAGATTCTTTAGATTCTTTAGATTCTTTAGATTCTTTAGATTCTTTAGATTCTTTAGATTCTTTAGATTCTTTAGATTCTTTAGATTCTTTAGATTCTTTAGATTCTTTAGATTCTTTAGATTCTTTAGATTCTTTAGATTCTTTAGATTCTTTAGATTCTTTAGATTCTTTAGATTCTTTAGATTCTTTAGATTCTTTAGATTCTTTAGATTCTTTAGATTCTTTAGATTCTTTAGATTCTTTAGATTCTTTAGATTCTTTAGATTCTTTAGATTCTTTAGATTCTTTAGATTCTTTAGATTCTTTAGATTCTTTAGATTCTTTAGATTCTTTAGATTCTTTAGATTCTTTAGATTCTTTAGATTCTTTAGATTCTTTAGATTCTTTAGATCCTTTAGATTCTTTAGATTCGTTAGTTTCTTTTGATTCTTTAGATTAGTAGATTTTTTAGATTCCTTGGATTTTTTAGATTTTTTAGATTCTTTAGATTTTTTAGATTCTTTAGATTTTTTAGATTCTTTAGATTCTTTGGATTCTTTGGATTTTTTAGATTTTTTAGATTCTTTAGATTCTTTAGATTCTTTTGATTCTTTAGATTCTTTAAATTCTTTAGATTCTTTAGATTCTTTAAATTCTTTAGATTCTTTAGATTCTTTAGATTCTTTAGATTCTTTAGATTTTTTAGATTCCATGTATTCTTTAGCTTTTTTAGATTCTCTAGATTCTTTAGATTTTTTAGATCTTTTGGATTCTTTAGATTCTTTAGATTCTTTAGATTCTTTAGATTCTTTAGATTCTTTAGATTCTTTAGATTCTTTAGATTCTTTAGATTCTTTAGATTCTTTAGATTCTTTAGATTCTTTAGATTCTTTAGATTCTTTAGATTCTTTAGATTCTGTAGATTCTTTAGATTCTTTAGATTCTTTAGATTCTTTAGATTCTTTAGATTCTTTAGATTCTTTAGATTCTTTAGATTCTTTAGATTCTTTAGATTCTTTAGATTCTTTAGATTCTTTAGATTCTTTAGATTCTTTAGATTCTTTAGATTCTTTAGATTCTTTAGATTCTTTAGATTCTTTAGATTCTTTAGATTCTTTAGATTCTTTAGATTCTTTAGATTCTTTAGATTCTTTAGATTCTTTAGATTCTTTAGATTTTTTAGATTCTTTAGATTCTTTAGATTCTTTAGATTCTTTAGATTCTTTAGATTCTTTAGATTCTTTAGATTCTTTAGATTCTTTAGATTCTTTAGATTCTTTAGATTCTTTAGATTCTTTAGATTCTTTAGATTCTTTAGATTCTTTAGATTCTTTAGATTCCTTAGATTCTTTTGATTCTCTAGTTTCTTTAGATTCTTTATATTCTTTAGATTCTTTAGATTCTTTAGATTCTTTAGATTCTTTAGATTCTTTAGATTCTTTATATTCTTTAGATTCTTTAGATTCTTTATATTCTTTAGATTCTTTAGATTCTTTAGATTCTTTAGATTCTTTAGATTCTTTAGATTCTTTAGATTCTTTAGATTCTTTAGATTCTTTAGATTCTTTAGATTCTTTAGATTCTTTAGATTCTTTAGATCTTTTAGATTCTTTAGATTCTTTAGATTCTTTAGATTCTTTAGATTTTTTAGATTCTTTAGATTCTTTAGATTATTTAGATTTTTTAGATTCTGTAGATTCTGGTGATTCTTTAGATTCTTTAGATTTTTTAGATTCTCTAGATTCTTTAGATTTTTTAGATTCTTTAGATTCTTTAGATCCTTTAGATTCTTTAGATTCTTTAGATTCTTTAGATTCTGTAGATTCTGTAGATTCTTTAGATTCTTTAGATTTTTTAGATTTTTTAGATTCTTTAGATTCTTTAGTTCCTTTAGATTCTTTAGATTCTTTAGATTCTTTAGATTCTGTAGATTCTGTAGATTCTCTAGATTCTTTAGATTCTTTAGATTTTTTAGATCTTTTAGATTCTTTAGATTCTTTAGATTCTTTAGATTCTTTAGATTCTTTAGATTCTTTAGATTCTTTAGATTCTTTAGATTCTTTAGATTCTTTAGATTCTTTAGATTCTTTAGATTCTTTAGATTCTTTAGATTCTTTAGATTCTTTAGATTCTTTAGATTCTTTAGATTCTTTAGATTCTTTAGATTCTTTAGATTCTTTAGATTCTTTAGATTCTTTAGATTCTTTAGATTCTTTAGATTCTTTAGATTCTTTAGATTCTTTAGATTCTTTAGATTCCTTAGATTCTTTTGATTCTCTAGTTTGTTTAGATTCTTTAGATTCTTTATATTCTTTAGATTCTTTAGATTCTTTAGATTCTTTGGATTCTTTAGATTCTTTAGATTCTTTAGATTCTTTAGATTCTTTAGATTCTTTATATTCTTTAGATTCTTTAGATTCTTTAGATTTTTTAGATTTTTTAGATTCTTTAGATTCTTTAGATTCTTTAGATTCTTTAGATTCTTTAGATTCTTTAGATTCTTTAGATTTTTAGATTCTTTAGATTCTTTAGATTCTTTAGATTCTTTAGATTCTTTAGATTCTTTAGATTCTTTAGATTCTTTAGATTCTTTAGATTCTTTAGATTCTTTAGATTCTTTAGATTCTTTAGATTCTTTAGATTCTTTAGATTCTTTAGATTCTTTAGATTCTTTAGATTCTTTAGATTCTTTAGATTCTTTAGATTCTTTAGATTCTTTAGATTTTTTAGATTCTTTAGATTTTTTAGATTCTTTAGATTCTTTAGATTCTTTAGATTCTTTAGATTCTTTAGATTCTTTAGATTCTTTTGATTCTTTAGATTCTTTAGATTCTTTAGATTCTTTAGATTCTTTAGATTCTTTGGATTCTTTAGATTCTTTAGATTCTTTAGATTCTTTAGATTCTTTAGATTCTTTAGATTCTTTAGATTCTTTAGATTCTTTAGATTCTTTAGATTCTTTAGATTCTTTAGATTCTTAAGATTCTTTACATTGTTTAGATTAGTTAGAATCTTTAGATTCTTTAGATTTTTTAGATTCTTTAAATTCTTTAGATTCTTTAGATTCTTTAGATTCTTTAGATTCTTCAGATTCTTTAGATTCTTTAGATTCTTTAGATTCTTTAGATTCTTTAGATTCTTTAGATTCTTTAGATTCTTTAGATTCTTTAGATTCTTTAGATTCTTTAGATTCTTTAGATTCTTTAGATTCTTTAGATTCTTTAGATTCTTTAGATTCTTTAGATTCTTTAGATTCTTTAGATTTTTTAGATTCTTTAGATTCTTTAGATTCTTTAGATTCTTTAGATTGTTTAGATTCTTTAGATTCTTTAGATTCTTTAGATTCTTTAGATTCTTTAGATTCTTTAGATTCTTTAGATTCTGTAGATTCTTTAGAGTCTTTAGATTCTTTAGATTCTTTAGATTCTTTAGATTCTTTAGATTCTTTGGATTCTTTAGATTCTTTAGATTCTTTAGATTCTTTAGATTCTTTAGATTCTTTAGATTCTTTAGATTCTTTAGATTCTTTAGATTCTTTAGATTCTTTAGATTCTTTAGATTCTTTAGATTCTTTAGATTCTTTAGATTCTTTAGATTCTTTAGATTCTTTAGATTCTTTAGATTCTTTAGATTCTTTAGATTCTTTAGATTCTTTAGATCCTTTAGATTCTTTAGATTCTTTAGTTACTTTTGATTCTTTAGATTAATAGATTTTTTAGATTCCTTAGATTTTTTAGATTCCTTGTATTTTTTAGATTGTTTAGTTTCTTTAGATTTTTTAGATTCTTTAGATTTTTAGATTCTTTAGATTCTTTGGATTCTTTGGATTCTTTAGATTCTTTAGATTCTTTAGATTCTTTAGATTCTTTAGATTCTTTAGATTCTTTAGATTCTTTAGATTCTTTAGATTCTTTAGATTCTTTAGATTCTTTAGATTCTTTAGATTCTTTAGATTCTTTAGATTCTTTAGATTCTTTAGATTCTTTAGATTCTTTAGATTCTTTAGATTCTTTAGATTCTTTAGATTCTTTAGATTCTTTAGATTCTTTAAATTCTTTAGATTCTTTAGATTCTTTAGATTCTTTAGATTTTTTAGATTCGTTAGATTCTTTAGATTCTTTAGATTCCTTAGATTCTTTAGATTCTTTAGATTCTCTAGACTTTTTAGATTCTTTAGATTCTTTAGATTCTTTAGATTCTTTAGATTCTTTAGATTCTTTAGATTCTTTAGATTCTTTAGATTCTTTAGATTCTTTAGATTCTTTAGATTCTTTAGATTCTTTAGATTCTTTAGATTCTTTAGATTCTTTAGATTCTTTAGATTCTTTAGATTCTTTAGATTCTTTATATTCTTTAGATTCTTTAGATTCTTTAGATTCTTTAGATTCTTTAGATTCTTTAGATTCTTTAGATTCTATAGATTCTTTAGATTCTTTAGATTCTTTAGATTCTTTAGTTTCTTTAAATTCCTTAGATGCTTTAGATTCTTTAGATTCTTTAGATTCCTTAGATTCTTTAGATTAATAGATTTTTTAGATTCCATGTATTCTTTAGATTCTTTAGATTCTTTAGATTCTTTAGATTCTTTAGATTCTTTAGATTCTTTAGATTCTTTAGATTCTTTAGATTCTTTAGATTCTTTAGATTCTTTAGATTCCTTAGATTCTTTAGATTCTCTAGACTTTTTAGATTCTTTAGATTCTTTAGATTCTTTAGATTCTTTAGATTCTTTAGATTCTTTAGATTCTTTAGATCCTTTAGATTCTTTAGATTCGTTAGTATCTTTTGATCCTTTAGAATAATAGATTTTTTAGATTCCTTAGATTTTTTAGATTTTTTAGATTCTTTAGATTTTTTAGATTCTTTAGATTTTTTAGATTCTTTAGATTCTTTGGATTCTTTGGATTTTTTAGATTCTTTAGATACTTTAGATTCTTTAGATTCTTTAGATTCTTTAGATTCTTTAGATTCTTTAGATTCTTTAGATTCTTTAGTTTCTTTAAATTCCTTAGATTCTTTAGATTCTTTAGATTCCTTAGATTCTTTAGATTAATAGGTTTTTTAGATTCCATGTATTCTTTAGATTTTTTAGATTCTCTAGATTCTTTAGATTCTTTAGATTTTTTAGATCTTTTAGATTCTTTAGATTCTTTAGATTCTTTAGATTCTTTAGATTTTTTAGATTCTTTAGATTCTTTAGATTATTTAGATTTTTTAGATTCTGTAGATTCTGGTGATTCTTTAGATTCTTTAGATTTTTTAGATTCTCTAGATTCTTTAGATTTTTTAGATTCTTTAGATTCTTTAGATCCTTTAGATTCTTTAGATTCTTTAGATTCTTTAGATTCTGTAGATTCTGTAGATTCTTTAGATTCTTTAGATTTTTTAGATTTTTTAGATTCTTTAGATTCTTTAGATCCTTTAGATTCTTTAGATTCTTTAGATTCTTTAGATTCTGTAGATTCTGTAGATTCTCTAGATTCTTTAGATTCTTTAGATTTTTTAGATCTTTTAGATTCTTTAGATTCTTTAGATTCTTTAGATTCTTTAGATTCTTTAGATTCTTTAGATTCTTTAGATTCTTTAGATTCTTTAGATTCTTTAGATTCTTTAGATTCTTTAGATTCTTTAGATTCTTTAGATTCTTTAGATTCTTTAGATTCTTTAGATTCTTTAGATTCTTTAGATTCTTTAGATTCTTTAGATTCTTTAGATTCTTTAGATTCTTTAGATTCTTTAGATTCTTTAGATTTTTTAGATTCTTTAGATTCTTTAGATTCTTTAGATTCTTTAGATTCTTTAGATTCTTTAGATTCTTTAGATTCTTTAGATTCTTTAGATTCTGTAGATTCTTTAGATTCTTTAGATTCTTTAGATTCTTTAGATTCTTTAGATTCTTTAGATTCTTTAGATTCTTTAGATTCTTTAGATTCTTTAGATTCTTTAGATTCTTTAGATTCTTTAGATTCTTTAGATTCTTTAGATTCTTTAGATTCTTTAGATTCTTTAGATTCTTTAGATTCTTTAGATTTTTTAGATTCTTTAGATTCTTTAGATTCTTTAGATTCTTTAGATTCTTTAGATTCTTTAGATTCTTTAGATTCTTTAGATTTTTTAGATTCTTTAGATTCTTTAGATTCTTTAGATTCTTTAGATTCTTTAGATTCTTTAGATTCTTTAGATTCTTTAGATTCTTTAGATTCTTTAGATTCTTTAGATTCTTTAGATTCTTTAGATTCTTTAGATTCTTTAGATTCTTTAGATTCTTTAGATTCTTTAGATTCTTTAGATTCTTTAGATTCTTTAGATTCTTTAGATTCTTTAGATTCTTTAGATTCTTTAGATTCTTTAGATTCTTTAGATTCTTTAGATTCTTTAGATTCTTTAGATTCTTTAGATTCTTTAGATTCTTTAGATTCTTTAGATTCTTTAGATTCTTTAGATTCTTTAGATTCTTTAGATTCTTTAGATTCTTTAGATTCTTTAGATTCTTTAGATTCTTTAGATTCTTTAGATTCTTTAGATTCTTTAGATTCTTTAGATTCTTTAGATTCTTTAGATTCTTTAGATTCTTTAGATTCTTTAGATTCTTTAGATTCTTTAGATTCTTTAGATTCTTTAGATTCTTTAGATTCTTTAGATTCTTTAGATTCTTTAGATTCTTTAGATTCTTTAGATCCTTTAGATTCTTTAGATTCGTTAGTTTCTTTTGATTCTTTAGATTAGTAGATTTTTTAGATTCCTTGGATTTTTTAGATTTTTTAGATTCTTTAGATTTTTTAGATTCTTTAGATTTTTTAGATTCTTTAGATTCTTTGGATTCTTTGGATTTTTTAGATTTTTTAGATTCTTTAGATTCTTTAGATTCTTTTGATTCTTTAGATTCTTTAAATTCTTTAGATTCTTTAGATTCTTTAAATTCTTTAGATTCTTTAGATTCTTTAGATTCTTTAGATTCTTTAGATTTTTTAGATTCCATGTATTCTTTAGCTTTTTTAGATTCTCTAGATTCTTTAGATTTTTTAGATTTTTTAGATCTTTTGGATTCTTTAGATTCTTTAGATTCTTTAGATTCTTTAGATTCTTTAGATTCTTTAGATTCTTTAGATTCTTTAGATTCTTTAGATTCTTTAGATTCTTTAGATTCTTTAGATTCTTTAGATTCTTTAGATTCTGTAGATTCTTTAGATTCTTTAGATTCTTTAGATTCTTTAGATTCTTTAGATTCTTTAGATTCTTTAGATTCTTTAGATTCTTTAGATTCTTTAGATTCTTTAGATTCTTTAGATTCTTTAGATTCTTTAGATTCTTTAGATTCTTTAGATTCTTTAGATTCTTTAGATTCTTTAGATTCTTTAGATTCTTTAGATTCTTTAGATTCTTTAGATTCTTTAGATTCTTTAGATTTTTTAGATTCTTTAGATTCTTTAGATTCTTTAGATTCTTTAGATTCTTTAGATTCTTTAGATTCTTTAGATTCTTTAGATTCTTTAGATTCTTTAGATTCTTTAGATTCTTTAGATTCTTTAGATTCTTTAGATTCTTTAGATTCTTTAGATTCTTTAGATTCTTTAGATTCTTTAGATTCCTTAGATTCTTTTGATTCTCTAGTTTCTTTAGATTCTTTATATTCTTTAGATTCTTTAGATTCTTTAGATTCTTTAGATTCTTTAGATTCTTTAGATTCTTTATATTCTTTAGATTCTTTAGATTCTTTATATTCTTTAGATTCTTTAGATTCTTTAGATTCTTTAGATTCTTTAGATTCTTTAGATTCTTTAGATTCTTTAGATTCTTTAGATTCTTTAGATTCTTTAGATTCTTTAGATTCTTTAGATTCTTTAGATCTTTTAGATTCTTTAGATTCTTTAGATTCTTTAGATTCTTTAGATTTTTTAGATTCTTTAGATTCTTTAGATTATTTAGATTTTTTAGATTCTGTAGATTCTGGTGATTCTTTAGATTCTTTAGATTTTTTAGATTCTCTAGATTCTTTAGATTTTTTAGATTCTTTAGATTCTTTAGATCCTTTAGATTCTTTAGATTCTTTAGATTCTTTAGATTCTGTAGATTCTGTAGATTCTTTAGATTCTTTAGATTTTTTAGATTTTTTAGATTCTTTAGATTCTTTAGATCCTTTAGATTCTTTAGATTCTTTAGATTCTTTAGATTCTGTAGATTCTGTAGATTCTCTAGATTCTTTAGATTCTTTAGATTTTTTAGATCTTTTAGATTCTTTAGATTCTTTAGATTCTTTAGATTCTTTAGATTCTTTAGATTCTTTAGATTCTTTAGATTCTTTAGATTCTTTAGATTCTTTAGATTCTTTAGATTCTTTAGATTCTTTAGATTCTTTAGATTCTTTAGATTCTTTAGATTCTTTAGATTCTTTAGATTCTTTAGATTCTTTAGATTCTTTAGATTCTTTAGATTCTTTAGATTCTTTAGATTCTTTAGATTCTTTAGATTCTTTAGATTCTTTAGATTCTTTAGATTCCTTAGATTCTTTTGATTCTCTAGTTTGTTTAGATTCTTTAGATTCTTTATATTCTTTAGATTCTTTAGATTCTTTAGATTCTTTGGATTCTTTAGATTCTTTAGATTCTTTAGATTCTTTAGATTCTTTAGATTCTTTATATTCTTTAGATTCTTTAGATTCTTTAGATTTTTTAGATTTTTTAGATTCTTTAGATTCTTTAGATTCTTTAGATTCTTTAGATTCTTTAGATTCTTTAGATTCTTTAGATTTTTAGATTCTTTAGATTCTTTAGATTCTTTAGATTCTTTAGATTCTTTAGATTCTTTAGATTCTTTAGATTCTTTAGATTCTTTAGATTCTTTAGATTCTTTAGATTCTTTAGATTCTTTAGATTCTTTAGATTCTTTAGATTCTTTAGATTCTTTAGATTCTTTAGATTCTTTAGATTCTTTAGATTCTTTAGATTCTTTAGATTCTTTAGATTTTTTAGATTCTTTAGATTTTTTAGATTCTTTAGATTCTTTAGATTCTTTAGATTCTTTAGATTCTTTAGATTCTTTAGATTCTTTTGATTCTTTAGATTCTTTAGATTCTTTAGATTCTTTAGATTCTTTAGATTCTTTGGATTCTTTAGATTCTTTAGATTCTTTAGATTCTTTAGATTCTTTAGATTCTTTAGATTCTTTAGATTCTTTAGATTCTTTAGATTCTTTAGATTCTTTAGATTCTTTAGATTCTTAAGATTCTTTACATTGTTTAGATTAGTTAGAATCTTTAGATTCTTTAGATTTTTTAGATTCTTTAAATTCTTTAGATTCTTTAGATTCTTTAGATTCTTTAGATTCTTCAGATTCTTTAGATTCTTTAGATTCTTTAGATTCTTTAGATTCTTTAGATTCTTTAGATTCTTTAGATTCTTTAGATTCTTTAGATTCTTTAGATTCTTTAGATTCTTTAGATTCTTTAGATTCTTTAGATTCTTTAGATTCTTTAGATTCTTTAGATTCTTTAGATTCTTTAGATTTTTTAGATTCTTTAGATTCTTTAGATTCTTTAGATTCTTTAGATTGTTTAGATTCTTTAGATTCTTTAGATTCTTTAGATTCTTTAGATTCTTTAGATTCTTTAGATTCTTTAGATTCTGTAGATTCTTTAGAGTCTTTAGATTCTTTAGATTCTTTAGATTCTTTAGATTCTTTAGATTCTTTGGATTCTTTAGATTCTTTATATTCTTTAGATTCTTTAGATTCTTTAGATTCTTTAGATTCTTTAGATTCTTTAGATTCTTTAGATTCTTTAGATTCTTTAGATTCTTTAGATTCTTTAGATTCTTTAGATTCTTTAGATTCTTTAGATTCTTTAGATTCTTTAGATTCTTTAGATTCTTTAGATTTTTTAGATTCTTTAGATTCTTTAGATACTTTAGATTCTTTAGATTCTTTAGATTCTTTAGATTCTTTAGATTCTTTAGATTCTTTAGATTCTTTAGATTCTTTAGATTCTTTAGATTCTTTAGATTCTTTAGATTCTTTAGATTCTTTGGATTCTTTGGATTCTTTGGATTCTTTGGATTCTTTAGATTCTTTAGATTCTTTAGATTCTTTAGATTCTTTAGATTCTTTAGATTCTTTAGATTCTTTAGATTCTTTAGATTCTTTAGATTCTTTAGATTCTTTAGATTCTTTGATTCTTTAGATTCTTTAGATTCTTTAGATTCTTTAGATTCTTTAGATTCTTTAGATTCTTTAGATTCTTTGGATTCTTTAGATTCTTTAGATTCTTTAGATTCTTTAGATTCTTTAGATTTTTTAGATTCTTTAGATTTTTTATATTCTTTATTTCCTTTAGTTTCTTTAGATTCTTTAGATTCTTTAGATTCTTTAGATTCTTTAGATTCTTTGATTCTTTAGATTCTTTAGATTCTTTAGATTCTTTAGATTCTTTAAATTTTTTAGATTCTTTAGTTTCTTTTGATCCTTTAGATTAATAGATTTTTTAGATTCCTTGTATTCTTTAGATTTTTTAGATTCTCTAGATTCTTTAGATATTTTAGATACTTTAGATTCTTTAGATTCTGTAGATTCTTTAGATACTTTAGTTTCTTTTGATTCTTTAGATTAATAGATTTTTTAGATCCCTTGTATTCTTTAGATTTTTTAGATTCTCTAGATTCTTTAGTTTCTTTAGATTTTTTAGATTTTTTAGATTCTTTAGAATCTTTAGATTCTTTAGATTCTTTAGATTCTTTAGATTCTTTAGATTCTGTAGATTCTTTAGATTCTTTAGATTCTTTAGATTCTTTAGATTCTTTAGATTCTTTAGATTCTTTAGATTCTTTAGATTCTTTAGATTCTTTAGATTCTTTAGATTCTTTAGATTCTTTAGATTCTTTAGATTCTTTAGATTCTTTAGATTCTTTAGATTCTTTAGATTCTTTAGATTCTTTAGATTCTTTAGATTCTTTAGATTCTTTAGATTCTTTAGATTCTTTAGATTCTTTAGATTCTTTAGATTCTTTAGATTCTTTAGATTCTTTAGATTCTTTAGATTCTTTAGATTCTTTAGATTCTTTAGATTCTTTAGATTCTTTAGATTCTTTAGATTCTTTAGATTCTTTAGATTCTTTAGATTCTTTAGATTCTTTAGATTCTTTAGATTCTTTAGATTCTTTAGATTCTTTAGATTCTTTAGATTCTTTAGATTCTTTAGATTCTTTAGATTCTTTAGATTCTTTAGATTCTTTAGATTCTTTAGATTCTTTAGATTCTTTAGATTCTTTAGATTCTTTAGATTCTTTAGATTCTTTAGATCCTTTAGATTCTTTAGATTCTTTAGATTCTTTAGATTCTTTAGATTCTTTAGATTCTTTGGATTCTTTAGATTCTTTAGATTCTTTAGATTCTTTGGATTCTTTAGATTCTTTAAATTCTTTAGATTCTTTAGATTCTTTAGATTCTTTAGATTCTTTAGATTCTTTAGATTCTTTAGATTTTTTAGATTCTTTAGATTCTTTAGATTCTTTAGATTCTTTAGATTCTTTAGATTTTTTAGATTCTTTAGATTCTTTAGATTCTTTAGATTCTTTAGATTCTGTAGATTCTGGTGATTCTTTAGATTCTTTAGATTTTTTAGATTCTCTAGATTCTTTAGATTTTTTAGATTCTTTAGATTCTTTAGATCCTTTAGATTCTTTAGATTCTTTAGATTCTTAAGATTCTGTAGATTCTGTAGATTCTTTAGATTCTTTAGATTTTTTAGATTCTTTAGATTCTTTAGATTCTTAAGATTCTTTAGATTCTTTAGATTCTTTAGGTTCGTTAGAATCTTTAGATTCTTTAGATTTTTTTGATCCTTTAGATTCTTTAGATTTTTAGATTCTTTAGATTCTTTAGATTCTTTAGATTCTTTAGATTCTTTAGATTCTTTAGATTCTTTGAATTCTTTAGATTCTTTGGATTCTTTAGATTCTTTAGATTCTTTAGATTCTTTAGATTCTTTAGATTCTTTAGATTCTTTAGATTCTTTAGATTCTTTAGATTCTTTAGATTCTTTAGATTCTTTAGATTCTTTAGATTCTTTAGATTCTTTAGATTCTTTAGATTCTTTATATTCTTTAGATTCTTTAGATTCTTTAGATTGTTTAGATTGTTTAGATTGTTTAGATTCTTTAGATTCTTTAGATTCTTTAGATTCTTTAGATTCTTTAGATTCTTTAGATTCTTTAGATTCTTTAGATTCTTTAGATTCTTTAGATTCTTTAGATTCTTTAGATTCTTTAGATTCTTTAGATTCTTTAGATTCTTTAGATTCTTTAGATACTTTAGATTCTTTAGATTCTTTAGATTCTTTAGATTCTTTAGATTCCTTAGATTCTTTTGATTCTCTAGTTTCTTTATATTCTTTATATTCTTTAGATTCTTTAGATTCTTTAGATTCTTTAGATTCTTTAGATTCTTTAGATTCTTTAGATTCTTTAGATTCTTTAGATTCTTTAGATTCTTTATATTCTTTAGATTCTTTAGAGTCTTTAGATTCTTTGGATTCTTTAGATTCTTTAAATTCTTTAGATTCTTTAGATTCTTTAGATTCTTTAGATTCTTTAGATTCTTTAGATTTTTTAGATTCTTTAGATTCTTTAGATTCTTTAGATTCTTTAGATTCTTTAGATTTTTTAGATTCTTTAGATTCTTTAGATTCTTTAGATTCTTTAGATTCTGTAGATTCTGGTAATTCTTTAGATTCTTTAGATTTTTTAGATTCTCTAGATTCTTTAGATTTTTTAGATTCTTTAGATTCTTTAGATCCTTTAGATTCTTTAGATTCTTTAGATTCTGTAGATTCTGTAGATTCTTTAGATTCTTTAGATTTTTTAGATTCTTTAGATTCTTTAGATTCTTAAGATTCTTTAGATTTTTTAGATTCTTTAGGTTCGTTAGAAACTTTAGATTCTTTAGATTTTTTTGATCCTTTAGATTCTTTAGATTTTTAGATTCTTTAGATTCTTTAGATTCTTTAGATTCTTTAGATTCTTTAGATTCTTTGGATTCTTTAGATTCTTTGGATTCTTTAGATTCTTTAGATTCTTTAGATTCTTTAGATTCTTTAGATTCTTTAGATTCTTTAGATTCTTTAGATTCTTTAGATTCTTTAGATTCTTTAGATTCTTTAGATTCTTTAGATTCTTTAGATTCTTTAGATTCTTTAGATTCTTTAGATTCTTTAGATTCTTTAGATTCTTTAGATTCTTTAGATTCTTTAGATTCTTTAGATTCTTTAGATTCTTTAGATTCTTTAGATTCTTTAGATTCTTTAGATTCTTTAGATTCTTTAGATTCTTTAGATTCTTTAGATACTTTAGATTCTTTAGATTGTTTAGATTCTTTAGATTCTTTAGATTCTTTAGATTCTTTAGATTCTTTAGATTCTTTAGATTCTTTAGATTCTTTAGATTCTTTAGATTCTTTAGATTCTTTAGATTCTTTAGATTCTTTAGATTCTTTAGATTCTTTAGATTCTTTAGATTCTTTAGATTCTTTAGATTCTTTAGATTCTTTAGATTCTTTAGATTCTTTAGATTCTTTAGATTCTTTAGATTCTTTAGATTCTTTAGATTCTTTAGATTCTTTAGATTCTTTAGATTCTTTAGATTCTTTAGATTCTTTAGATTCTTTAGATTCTTTAGATTCTTTAGATTCTTTAGATTCTTTAGATTCTTTAGATTCTTTAGATTCTTTAGATTCTTTAGATTCTTTAGATTCTTTAGATTCTTTAGATTCTTTAGATTCTTTAGATTCTTTAGATTCTTTAGATTCTTTAGATTCTTTAGATTCTTTAGATTCTTTAGATTCTTTAGATTCTTTAGATTCTGTAGATTCTTTAGATTCTTTAGATTCTTTAGATTCTTTAGATTCTTTAGATTCTTTAGATTCTTTAGATTCTTTAGATTCTTTAGATTCTTTAGATTCTTTAGATTCTTTAGATTCTTTAGATTCTTTAGATTCTTTAGATTCTTTAGATTCTTTAGATTTTTTAGGTTCGTTAGAATCTTTAGTTTCTTTAGATTTTTTTGATTCTTTAGATTCTTTAGATTTTTAGATTCTTTAGATTCTTTAGATTCTTTAGATTTTTTAGATTATTTAGATTCTTTAGATTCTTTAGATTCTTTAGATTCTTTAGATTCTTTAGATTCTTTAGATTCTTTAGATTCTTTAGATTTTTTAGATTTTTTAGATTCTTTAGATTCTTTAGATTCTTTAGATTCTTTAGATTCTTTAGATTATTTAGATTCTTTAGATTTTTTAGATTCTGTAGATTCTGTAGATTCTTTAGATTCTTTAGATTTTTTAGATTCTCTAGATTCTTTAGATTTTTTAGATTCTTTAGATTCTTTAGATCCTTTAGATTCTTTAGATTCTTTAGATTCTTTAGATTCTGTAGATTCTGTAGATTCTTTAGATTCTTTAGATTTTTTAGATTCTTTAGATTCTTTAGATTCTTAAGATTCTTTAGATTCTTTAGATTCTTTAGGTTCGTTGGAATCTTTAGATTCTTTAGATTTTTTTGATCCTTTAGATTCTTTAGATTTTTAGATTTTTTAGATTCTTTGGATTCTTTAGATTCTTTAGATTCTTTAGATTCTTTAGATTCTTTAGATTCTTTAGATTCTTTAGATTCTTTAGATTCTTTAGATTCTTTAGATTCTTTAGATTCTTTAGATTCTTTAGATTCTTTAGATTCTTTAGATTCTTTAGATTTTTTAGATTCTTTAGATTCTTTAGATTCTTTAGATTCCTTAGATTCTTTAGATTCTTTAGATTCTTTAGATTCTTTAGATTCTTTAGATTCTTTAGATTCTTTAGATTCTTTAGATTCTTTAGATTCTTTAGATTCTTTAGATTCTTTAGATTCTTTAGATTCTTTAGATTTTTTCGATTCTTTGGATTCTTTAGATTCTTTAGATTCTTTAGATTCTTTAGATTCTTTAGATTCTTTAGATTCTTTAGATTCTTTAGATTCTTTAGATTCTTTAGATTCTTTAGATTCTTTAGATTCTTTAGATTCTTTAGATTCTTTAGATTCTTTAGATTCTTTAGATTCTTTAGATTCTTTAGATTCTTTAGATTCTTTAGATTCTTTAGATTCTTTAGATTCTTTAGATTCTTTAGATTCTTTAGATTCTTTAGATTCTTTAGATTCTTTAGATTCTTTAGATTCTTTAGATTCTTTAGATTCTTTAGATTCTTTAGATTCTTTAGATTCTTTAGATTCTTTAGATTCTTTAGATTCTTTAGATTCTTTAGATTCTTTAGATTCTTTAGATTCTTTAGATTCTTTAGATTCTTTAGATTCTTTAGATTCTTTAGATTCTTTAGATTCTTTAGATTCTTTAGATTCTTTAGATTCTTTAGATTCTTTAGATTCTTTGGATTCTTTAGATTCTTTAGATTCTTTAGATTCTTTAGATTCTTTAGATTCTTTAGATTCTTTAGATTCTTTAGATTCTTTAGATTCTTTAGATTCTTTAGATTCTTTAGATTATTTAGATTCTTTAGATTCTTTAGATTCTTTAGATTCTTTAGATTCTTTAGGTTCTTTAGATTCTTTAGATTCTTTAGATTCTTTAGATTCTTTAGATTCTTTAGATTCTTTAGATTCTTTAGATTCTTTAGATTCTTTAGATTCTTTAGATTCTTTAGATTCTTTAGATTCTTTAGATTCTTTAGATTCTTTAGATTCTTTAGATTCTTTAGATTCTTTAGATTCTTTAGATTCTTTAGATTCTTTAGATTCTTTAGATTCTTTAGATTCTTTAGATTATTTAGATTCTTTAGATTCTTTAGATTCTTTAGATTCTTTAGATTCTTTAGGTTCTTTAGATTCTTTAGATTCTTTAGATTCTTTAGAATCTTTAGATTCTTTAGATTCTTTAGATTCTTTAGATTCTTTAGATTCTTTAGATTCTTTAGATTCTTTAGATTCTTTAGATTCTTTATATTCTTTAGATTCTTTAGATTTTTTAAATTCTTTAGATTCTTTAGATTCTTTAGATTCTTTAGATTCTTTAGATTCATTAGATTCTTTAGATTCTTTAGATTCTTTTAATTATTTAGATTAATAGATTTTTTAGATTCCTTGGATTTTTTAGATTTTTTAGATTCTTTAGATTTTTTAGATTCTTTAGATTTTTTAGATTCTTTAGATTTTTTAGATTCTTTAGATTCTTTAGATACTTTGGATTTTTTAGATACTTTAGATTCTTTAGTTTCTTTAGTTTCTTTAGATAGTTTAGTTTCTTTAGATTCTTTAGATTATTTAGATTCTTTAGATTCTTTAGATTCTTTATGTCCTTTAGTTTCTTTTGATTCTTTAGATTAATAGATTTTTTAGATTCCTTGTATTCTTTAGATTTTTTAGATTCTCTAGATTCTTTAGATATTTTAGATTCTTTAGATTCTTTAGATTCTTTTAATTATTTAGATTAATAGATTTTTTAGATTCCTTGGATTTTTTAAATTTTTTAGATTCTTTAGATTTTTTAGATACTTTAGATATTTTAGATTCTTTAGATTTTTTAGATTCTTTGGATTTTTTAGATTCTTTAGATTCTTTAGATACTTTGGATTTTTTAGATACTTTAGATTCTTTAGATTCTTTAGATTTTTTAGATTCTTTAGATTCTTTAGTTTCTTTAGTTTCTTAAGATAGTTTAGTTTCTTTAGATTCTTTATATTATTTAGATTCTTTAGATTCTTTAGATTCTTTAGGTTCTTTAGATTCTTTAGATTCTTTAGATTCTTTAGAATCTTTAGATTCTTTAGATTCTTTAGATTCTTTAGATTCTTTAGATCCTTTGGATTCTTTAGATTCTTTAGATACTTTAGATTCTTTAGATTCTGTAGTTTCTGTAGATTCTTTAGATTCTTTAGATTTTTTAGAATCTTTAGATTCTTTAGATTCTTAAGATTCTTTAGATTCTTTAGATTCTTTAGGTTCATTAGAATCTTTAGATTATTTAGATTTTTTTGATTCTTTAGATTCTTTAGATTTTTAGATTCTTTAGATTCTTTAGATTCTTTAGATTTTTTAGATTCTTTAGATCCTTTAGATTCTTTAGATTCTTTAGATTCTTTAGATTCTTTAGATTCTTTAGATTCTTTAGATTCTTTAGATTCTTTAGATTCTTTAGATTCTTTAGATTCTTTAGATTTTTTAAATTCTTTAGATTTTTTAGATTCTTTAGATTCTTTAGATTCTTTAGATTCTTTAGATTCATTAGATTCTTTAGATTCTTTAGATTCTTTAGATTCTTTAGATTCTTTAGATTCTTTAGATTCTTTAGATCCTTTAGATTATTTAGATTCTTTAGATTCTTTAGATTCTTTAGGTTCTTTAGATTCTTTAGATTCTTTAGATTCTTTAGAATCTTTAGATTCTTTAGATTCTTTAGATTCTTTAGATTCTTTAGATCCTTTAGATTCTTTAGATTCTTTAGATACTTTAGATTCTTTAGATTCTGTAGATTCTGTAGATTCTTTAGATTCTTTAGATTTTTTAGAATCTTTAGATTCTTTAGATTCTTAAGATTCTTTAGATTCTTTAGATTCTTTAGGTTCGTTAGAATCTTTAGATTATTTAGATTTTTTTGATTCTTTAGATTCTTTAGATTTTTAGATTCTTTAGATTCTTTAGATTCTTTAGATTCTTTAGATTTTTTAGATCCTTTAGATTCTTTAGATTCTTTAGATTCTTTAGACTCTTTAGATTCTTTAGATTCTTTAGATTCTTTAGATTCTTTAGATTCTTTAGATTTTTTAAATTCTTTAGATTCTTTAGATTCTTTAGATTCTTTAGATTCTTTAGATTCATTAGATTCTTTAGATTCTTTAGATTCTTTAGATTCTTTAGATTCTTTAGATTCTTTAGATTCTTTAGATTCTTTAGATTCTTTAGATTCTTTAGATTTTTTAGATTCTTTAGATTCTTTAGATTCTTTATGTCCTTTAGTTTCTTTTGATTCTTTAGATTAATAGATTTTTTAGATTCCTTGGATTTTTTAGATTTTCTAGATTCTTTAGATTCTTTAGATTTTTTAGATTTTTTAGATTCTTTAGATTCTTTAGATTCTTTAGATTCTTTAGATACTTTAAATTCTTTAGATTCTTTAGATTCTTTAGATTCTTTAGATTCTTTAGATTCCTTAGATTCTTTTGATTCTCTAGTTTCTTTAGATTCTTTAGATTTTTTAGATTCTTTAGATTCTTTAGATTCTTTAGATTCTTTAGATACTTTAGATTCTTTAGATTCTTTAGATTCTTTGGATTCTTTAGATTCTTTAGATTCTTTAGATTCTTTAGATTCTTTAGATTCTTTAGATTCTTTAGATTCTTTAGATTATTTAGATTTTTTAGATTCTTTAGATTCTTTAGATTCCTTAGATTCTTTAGATTCTCTAGACTCTTTAGATTCTTTAGATTCTTTAGATTCTTTAGATTCTTTAAATTCTTTAGATTCTTTAGATTCTTTAGATTCTTTAGATTCTTTAGATTCTTTAGTTTCTTTAGATTCTTTAGATTCTTTAGATTCTTTAGTTTCTTTAAATTCCTTAGATGCTTTAGATTCTTTAGATTCTTTAGATTCCTTAGATTCTTTAGATTAATAGATTTTTTAGATTCCATGTATTCTTTAAATTTTTTAGATTTTCTAGATTCTTTAGTTTCTTTAGATTTTTTAGATTCTTTAGATTCTTTAGATTCTTTAGATTCTTTAGATTCTTTAGATTGTTTAGATTCTTTAGATTCTTTAGATTCTTTAGATTCTTTAGATTCTTTAGATTCTTTAGATTCTTTAGATTCTTTAGATTCTTTAGATTCTTTAGATTCTTTAGATTCTTTAGATTTCTTAGATTCTTTTGATTCTCTAGTTTCTTTAGATTCTTTAGATTCTTTAGATTCTTTAGATTCTTTAGATTCTTTAGATTCTTTAGATTCTTTAGATTCTTTAGATTCTTTAGATTCTTTAGATTCTTTAGATTCTTTAGATTCTTTAGATTCTTTAGATTCTTTAGATTCTTTAGATTCTTTAGATTCTTTAGATTCTTTAGATTCTTTAGATACTTTAGATTCTTTAGATCCTTTAGATTCTTTAGATTCTTTAGATTCTTTAGATTCTTTAGATTCTTTAGACTCTTTAGATCCTTTAGATTCTTTAGATTCTTTAGATTCTTTAGATTCTTTAGATTCTTTAGATTCTTTAGATTCTTTAAATTCTTTAGATTCTTTAGATTCATTAGATTCTTTAGATTCTTTGGATTCTTTAGATTCTTTAGATTCTTTAGATTCTTTAGATTCTTTAGATTCTTTAGATTCTTTAGATTCTTTAGATTCTTTAGATTCTTTAGATTTTTTAGATTCTTGAGATTCTTTAGATTCTTTAGATTTTTTAGATTCTTTAGATTCTTTAGATTCTTTAGATTCTTTAGATTCTTTAGATTCTTTAGATTCTTTAGATTCTTTAGATTCTTTAGATTCTTTAGATTCTTTAGATTCTTTAGATTCTTTAGATTCTTTAGATTCTTTAGATTCTTTAGATTCTTTAGATTCTTTAGATTCTTTAGATTCTTTAGATTCATTAGATTCTTTAGATTCTTTGGATTCTTTAGATTCTTTAGATTCTTTAGATTCTTTAGATTCTTTAGAATCTTTAGATTCTTTAGATTCTTTAGATTTTTTAGATTCTTTAGATTCTTTAGATTCTTTAGATTTTTTAGATTCTTTAGATTCTTTAGATTCTTTATGTCCTTTAGTTTCTTTTGATTCTTTAGATTAATAGATTTTTTAGATTCCTTGGATTTTTTAGATTTTCTAGATTCTTTAGATTCTTTAGATTTTTTAGATTTTTTAGATTCTTTAGATTCTTTAGATTCTTTAGATTCTTTAAATTCTTTAGATTCTTTAGATTCTTTAGATTCTTTAGATTCTTTAGATTCTTTAGTTTCTTTAGATTCTTTAGATTCTTTAGATTCTTTAGTTTCTTTAAATTCCTTAGATGCTTTAGATTCTTTAGATTCTTTAGATTCCTTAGATTCTTTAGATTAATAGATTTTTTAGATTCCATGTATTCTTTAGATTTTTTAGATTTTCTAGATTCTTTAGTTTCTTTAGATTTTTTAGATTTTTTAGATTCTTTAGATTCTTTAGATTCTTTAGATTCTTTAGATTCTTTAGATTGTTTAGATTCTTTAGATTCTTTAGATTCTTTAGATTCTTTAGATTCTTTAGATTCTTTAGATTCTTTAGATTCTTTAGATTCTTTAGATTCTTTAGATTCTTTAGATTCTTTAGATTCTTTAGATTCTTTAGATTTCTTAGATTCTTTTGATTCTCTAGTTTCTTTAGATTCTTTAGATTCTTTAGATTCTTTAGATTCTTTAGATTCTTTAGATTCTTTAGATTCTTTAGATTCTTTAGATTCTTTAGATTCTTTAGATTCTTTAGATTCTTTAGATTCTTTAGATTCTTTAGATTCTTTAGATTCTTTAGATACTTTAGATTCTTTAGATCCTTTAGATTCTTTAGATTCTTTAGATTCTTTAGATTCTTTAGATTCTTTAGACTCTTTAGATCCTTTAGATTCTTTAGATTCTTTAGATTCTTTAGATTCTTTAGATTATTTAGATTCTTTAGATTCTTTAGATTCTTTAGATTCTTTAGATTCTTTAGATTCTTTAGATTCATTAGATTCTTTAGATTCTTTGGATTCTTTAGATTCTTTAGATTCTTTAGATTCTTTAGATTCTTTAGATTCTTTAGATTCTTTAGATTCTTTAGATTCTTTAGATTTTTTAGATTCTTGAGATTCTTTAGATTCTTTAGATTTTTTAGATTCTTTAGATTCTTTAGATTCTTTAGATTCTTTAGATTCTTTAGATTCTTTAGATTCTTTAGATTCTTTAGATTCTTTAGATTCTTTAGATTCTTTAGATTCTTTAGATTCTTTAGATTCTTTAGATTCTTTAGATTCTTTAGATTCTTTAGATTCTTTAGATTCATTAGATTCTTTAGATTCTTTGGATTCTTTAGATTCTTTAGATTCTTTAGATTCTTTAGATTCTTTAGATTCTTTAGATTCTTTAGATTCTTTAGATTCTTTAGATTTTTTAGATTCTTGAGATTCTTTAGATTCTTTAGATTTTTTAGATTCTTTAGATTCTTTAGATTCTTTAGATTCTTTAGATTCTTTAGATTCTTTAGATTCTTTAGATTCTTTAGATTCATTAGATTCTTAAGATTCTTTACATTCTTTAGATTAGTTAGAATCTTTAGATTCTTTAGATTTTTTAGATTTCTTTGATTCTTTAGATTCTTTAGATTTTTTAGATTCTTTAGATTCTTTAGATTCTTTAGATTCTTTAGATTCTTTAGATTCTTTAGATTCTTTAGATTCTTTAGATTCTTTAGATTCTTTAGATTCTTTAGATTCTTTAGATTCTTTAGATTCTTTAGATTCTTTAGATTCTTTAAGTTCATTAGATTCTTTAGATTCCTTAGATTCTTTAGATTCTTTAGATTCTTTAGATTCTTTAGATTCTTCAGATTCTTTAGATTCTTTAGATTCTCTAGATCCTTTAGATTCTTTGGATTCGTTAGTTTCTTTTGATTCTTTAGATTAATAGATTTTTTAGATTCCTTGGATTTTTTAGATTTTTTAGATTCCTTAGATTTTTTAGATTCTTTAGATTTTTTAGATTCTTTGGATTCTTTGGATTTTTTAGATTCTTTAGATTCTTTAGATTCTTTAGATTCTTTAGATTTTTTAGATCTTTTAGATTCTTTAGATTCTTTAGATTCTTTAGATTCTTTAGATTTTTTAGATTCTTTAGATTCTTTAGATTCTTTAGATTCTTTAGATTCTTTAGATTCTTTAGATTCTTTAGATTCTTTAGATTCTTTAGATTCTTTAGATTCTTTAGATTCTTTAGATTCTTTAGATTCTTTAGATTCTTTAGATTCTTTAGATTCTTTAGATTCTTTAGATTCTTTAGATTCTTTAGATTCTTTAGATTCTTTAGATTCTTTAGATTCTTTAGATTCTTTAGATTTTTTTGATTCTTTAGATTCTTTAGATTCTTTAGATTCTTTAGATTTTTTAGATTCTTTAGATTCTTTAGATTCTTTAGATTCTTTATATTCTTTAGATTCTTTAGATTCTTTAGATTTCTTAGATTCTCTTGATTCTCTAGTTTCTTTAGATTCTTTAGATTCTTTAGCTTCTTTAGATTTTTTAGATACTTTAGATTCTTTAGATTCTTTAGATTCTTTAGATTCTTTAGATTCTTTAGATTCTTTAGATTCTTTAGATTCTTTAGATTCTTTAGATTCTTTAGATTCTTTAGATTCTTTAGATTCTTTAGATTCTTTAGATTCTTTAGATTCTTTAGATTCTTTAGATCCTTTAGATTCTTTAGATTCTTTAGTTACTTTTGATTCTTTAGATTAATAGATTTTTTAGATTCCTTGGATTTTTTAGATAACTTGGATTTTTTAGATTGTTTAGTTTCTTTAGATTTTTTAGATTCTTTAGATTTTTAGATTCTTTAGATTCTTTGGATTCTTTGGATTCTTTAGATTCTTTAGATTCTTTAGATTCTTTAGATTCTTTAGATTCTTTAGATTCTTTAGATTCTTTAGATTCTTTAGATTCTTTAGATTCTTTAGATTCTCTAGATTCTTTAGATTCTTTAGATTCTTTAGATTCTTTAGATTCTTTAGATTCTTTAGATTCTTTAGATTCTTTAGATTCTTTAGATTCTTTAGATTCTTTAAATTCTTTAGATTCTTTAGATTCTTTAGATTCTTTAGATTTTTTAGATTCGTTAGATTCTTTAGATTCTTTAGATTCCTTAGATTCTTTAGATTCTTTAGATTCTCTAGACTTTTTAGATTCTTTAGATTCTTTAGATTCTTTAGATTCTTTAGATTCTTTAGATTCTTTAGATTCTTTAGATTCTTTAGATTCTTTAGATTCTTTAGATTCTTTAGATTCTTTAGATTCTTTAGATTCTTTAGATTCTTTAGATTCTTTAGATTCTTTAGATTCTTTATATTCTTTAGATTCTTTAGATTCTTTAGATTCTTTAGATTCTTTAGATTCTTTAGATTCTTTAGATTCTATAGATTCTTTAGATTCTTTAGATTCTTTAGATTCTTTAGTTTCTTTAAATTCCTTAGATGCTTTAGATTCTTTAGATTCTTTAGATTCCTTAGATTCTTTAGATTAATAGATTTTTTAGATTCCATGTATTCTTTAGATTCTTTAGATTCTTTAGATTCTTTAGATTCTTTAGATTCTTTAGATTCTTTAGATTCTTTAGATTCTATAGATTCTTTAGATTCTTTAGATTCTTTAGATTCTTTAGATTCTTTAGATTCCTTAGATTCTTTAGATTCTCTAGACTTTTTAGATTCTTTAGATTCTTTAGATTCTTTAGATTCTTTAGATTCTTTAGATTCTTTAGATTCTTTAGATTCTTTAGATTCTTTAGATTCTTTAGATCCTTTAGATTCTTTAGATTCGTTAGTATCTTTTGATTCTTTAGATTAATAGATTTTTTAGATTCCTTGGATTTTTTAGATTTTTTAGATTCTTTAGATTTTTAGATTCTTTAGATTTTTTAGATTCTTTAGATTCTTTGGATTCTTTGGATTTTTTAGATTCTTTAGATACTTTAGATTCTTTAGATTCTTTAGATTCTTTAGATTCTTTAGATTCTTTAGATTCTTTAGTTTCTTTAAATTCCTTAGATTCTTTAGATTCTTTAGATTCCTTAGATTCTTTAGATTAATAGGTTTTTTAGATTCCATGTATTCTTTAGATTTTTTAGATTCTCTAGATTCTTTAGATTCTTTAGATTTTTTAGATCTTTTAGATTCTTTAGATTCTTTAGATTCTTTAGATTCTTTAGATTCTTTAGATTCTTTAGATTCTTTAGATTCTTTAGATTCTTTAGATTCTTTAGATTCTTTGGATTCTTTAGATTCTTTAGATTCTTTAGATTGTTTAGATTCTTTAGATTCTTTAGATTCTTTAGATTCTTTAGATTCTTTAGATTCTTTAGATTCTTTAGATTCTTTAGATTCTTTATGTTCTTTAGATTCTTTAGATTCTTTAGATTCTTTAGATTCTTTAGATTCTTTAGATTCTTTAGATTCTTTAGATTCTTTAGATTCTTTAGATTCTTTAGATTCTTTAGATTCTTTAGATTCTTTAGATTCTTTAGATTCTTTAGATTCTTTAGATTCTTTAGATTCTTTAGATTGTTTAGATTCTTTAGATTCTTTAGATTCTTTAGATTCTTTAGATTCTTTAGATTCTTTAGATTCTTTAGATTCTTTAGATTCTTTAGATTCTTTAGATTCTTTAGATTCTTTAGATTCTTTAGATTCTTTAGATTCTTTAGATTCTTTAGATTCTTTAGATTCTTTAGATTCTATAGATTCTTTAGATTCTTTAGATCCTTTAGATTCTTTAGATTCTTTAGATTCTTTAGATTCTTTAGATTATTTAGATTCTGTAGATTCTTTAGATTCTTTAGATTCTTTAGATTCTTTAGATTCTTTAGATTCTTTAGATTCTTTAGATTCTTTAGATTCTTTAGATTCTTTAGATTCTTTAGATTCTTTAGATTCTTTAGATTCTTTAGATTCTTTAGATTCTTTAGATTCTTTAGATTCTTTGGATTCTTTGGATTCTTTGGATTCTTTAGATTCTTTAGATTCTTTAGATTCTTTAGATTCTTTAGATTCTTTAGATTCTTTAGATTCTTTAGATTCTTTAGATTCTTAAGATTCTTTACATTCTTTAGATTAGTTAGAATCTTTAGATTCTTTAGATTTTTTAGATTCTTTAAATTCTTTAGGTTCTTTAGATTCTTTAGATTCTTTAGATTCTTTAGATTCTTTAGATTCTTTAGATTCTTTAGATTCTTTAGATTCTTTAGATTCTTTAGATTCTTTAGATTCTTTAGATTCTTTAGATTCTTTAGATTCTTTAGATTCTTTAGATTCTTTAGATTCTTTAGATTCTTTAAATTTTTTAGATTCTTTAGATTCTTTAGATTCTTTAGATTCTTTAGATTCTTTAGATTCTTTAGATTCTTTAGATTCTTTAGATTCTTTAGATTCTTTAGATTCTTTAGATTCTTTAGATTCTGTAGATTCTTTAGATTCTTTAGATTCTTTAGATTCTTTAGATTCTTTAGATTCTTTAGATTCTTTAGATTCTTTAGATTCTTTAGATTCTTTAGATTCTTTAGATTCTTTAGATTCTTTAGATTCTTTAGATTCTTTAGATTCTTTAGATTCTTTAGATTCTTTAGATTCTTTAGATTCTTTAGATTCTTTAGATTCTTTAGATTCTTTAGATTCTTTAGATTCTTTAGATTCTTTAGATTCTTTAGATTCTTTAGATTCTTTAGATTCTTTAGATTCTTTAGATTCTTTAGATTCTTTAGATTCTTTAGATTCTTTAGATTCTTTAGATTCTTTAGATTCTTTAGATTTTTTAGATTCTTGAGATTCTTTAGATTTTTTAGATTCTTTAGATTCTTTAGATTCTTTAGATTCTTTAGATTCTTTAGATTCTTTAGATTCTTTAGATTCTTTAGATTCTTTAGATTCTTTAGATTCTTTAGATTCTTTAGATTCTTTAGATTCTTTAGATTCTTTAGATTCTTTAGATTCTTTAGATTCTTTAGATTCTTTAGATTCATTAGATTCTTTAGATTCTTTGGATTCTTTAGATTCTTTAGATTCTTTAGATTCTTTAGATTCTTTAGATTCTTTAGATTCTTTAGATTCTTTAGATTCTTTAGATTTTTTAGATTCTTGAGATTCTTTAGATTCTTTAGATTTTTTAGATTCTTTAGATTCTTTAGATTCTTTAGATTCTTTAGATTCTTTAGATTCTTTAGATTCTTTAGATTCTTTAGATTCATTAGATTCTTAAGATTCTTTACATTCTTTAGATTAGTTAGAATCTTTAGATTCTTTAGATTTTTTAGATTTCTTTGATTCTTTAGATTCTTTAGATTTTTTAGATTCTTTAGATTCTTTAGATTCTTTAGATTCTTTAGATTCTTTAGATTCTTTAGATTCTTTAGATTCTTTAGATTCTTTAGATTCTTTAGATTCTTTAGATTCTTTAGATTCTTTAGATTCTTTAGATTCTTTAAGTTCATTAGATTCTTTAGATTCCTTAGATTCTTTAGATTCTTTAGATTCTTTAGATTCTTTAGATTCTTCAGATTCTTTAGATTCTTTAGATTCTCTAGATCCTTTAGATTCTTTGGATTCGTTAGTTTCTTTTGATTCTTTAGATTAATAGATTTTTTAGATTCCTTGGATTTTTTAGATTTTTTAGATTCCTTAGATTTTTTAGATTCTTTAGATTTTTTAGATTCTTTGGATTCTTTGGATTTTTTAGATTCTTTAGATTCTTTAGATTCTTTAGATTCTTTAGATTTTTTAGATCTTTTAGATTCTTTAGATTCTTTAGATTCTTTAGATTCTTTAGATTTTTTAGATTCTTTAGATTCTTTAGATTCTTTAGATTCTTTAGATTCTTTAGATTCTTTAGATTCTTTAGATTCTTTAGATTCTTTAGATTCTTTAGATTCTTTAGATTCTTTAGATTCTTTAGATTCTTTAGATTCTTTAGATTCTTTAGATTCTTTAGATTCTTTAGATTCTTTAGATTCTTTAGATTTTTTTGATTCTTTAGATTCTTTAGATTCTTTAGATTTTTTAGATTCTTTAGATTCTTTAGATTCTTTAGATTCTTTATATTCTTTAGATTCTTTAGATTCTTTAGATTTCTTAGATTCTCTTGATTCTCTAGTTTCTTTAGATTCTTTAGATTCTTTAGATTCTTTAGATTTTTTAGATACTTTAGATTCTTTAGATTCTTTAGATTCTTTAGATTCTTTAGATTCTTTAGATTCTTTAGATTCTTTAGATTCTTTAGATTCTTTAGATTCTTTAGATTCTTTAGATTCTTTAGATTCTTTAGATTCTTTAGATTCTTTAGATTCTTTAGATTCTTTAGATCCTTTAGATTCTTTAGATTCTTTAGTTACTTTTGATTCTTTAGATTAATAGATTTTTTAGATTCCTTGGATTTTTTAGATAACTTGGATTTTTTAGATTGTTTAGTTTCTTTAGATTTTTTAGATTCTTTAGATTTTTAGATTCTTTAGATTCTTTGGATTCTTTGGATTCTTTAGATTCTTTAGATTCTTTAGATTCTTTAGATTCTTTAGATTCTTTAGATTCTTTAGATTCTTTAGATTCTTTAGATTCTTTAGATTCTTTAGATTCTCTAGATTCTTTAGATTCTTTAGATTCTTTAGATTCTTTAGATTCTTTAGATTCTTTAGATTCTTTAGATTCTTTAGATTCTTTAGATTCTTTAGATTCTTTAAATTCTTTAGATTCTTTAGATTCTTTAGATTCTTTAGATTTTTTAGATTCGTTAGATTCTTTAGATTCTTTAGATTCCTTAGATTCTTTAGATTCTTTAGATTCTCTAGACTTTTTAGATTCTTTAGATTCTTTAGATTCTTTAGATTCTTTAGATTCTTTAGATTCTTTAGATTCTTTAGATTCTTTAGATTCTTTAGATTCTTTAGATTCTTTAGATTCTTTAGATTCTTTAGATTCTTTAGATTCTTTAGATTCTTTAGATTCTTTAGATTCTTTATATTCTTTAGATTCTTTAGATTCTTTAGATTCTTTAGATTCTTTAGATTCTTTAGATTCTTTAGATTCTATAGATTCTTTAGATTCTTTAGATTCTTTAGATTCTTTAGTTTCTTTAAATTCCTTAGATGCTTTAGATTCTTTAGATTCTTTAGATTCCTTAGATTCTTTAGATTAATAGATTTTTTAGATTCCATGTATTCTTTAGATTCTTTAGATTCTTTAGATTCTTTAGATTCTTTAGATTCTTTAGATTCTTTAGATTCTATAGATTCTTTAGATTCTTTAGATTCTTTAGATTCTTTAGATTCTTTAGATTCTTTAGATTCTTTAGATTCTTTAGATTCTTTAGATTCTTTAGATTCTTTAGATTCTTTAGATTCTTTAGATTGTTTAGATTCTTTAGATTCTTTAGATTCTTTAGATTCTTTAGATTCTTTAGATTCTTTAGATTCTTTAGATTCTTTAGATTCTTTAGATTCTTTAGATTCTTTAGATTCTTTAGATTCTTTAGATTCTTTGGATTCTTTAGATTCTTTAGATTCTTTAGATTGTTTAGATTCTTTAGATTCTTTAGATTCTTTAGATTCTTTAGATTCTTTAGATTCTTTAGATTCTTTAGATTCTTTAGATTCTTTGGATTCTTTAGATTCTTTAGATTCTTTAGATTGTTTAGATTCTTTAGATTCTTTAGATTCTTTAGATTCTTTAGATTCTTTAGATTCTTTAGATTCTTTAGATTCTTTATGTTCTTTAGATTCTTTAGATTCTTTAGATTCTTTAGATTCTTTAGATTCTTTAGATTCTTTAGATTCTTTAGATTCTTTAGATTCTTTAGATTCTTTAGATTCTTTAGATTCTTTAGATTCTTTAGATTCTTTAGATTCTTTAGATTCTTTAGATTCTTTAGATTCTTTAGATTGTTTAGATTCTTTAGATTCTTTAGATTCTTTAGATTCTTTAGATTCTTTAGATTCTTTAGATTCTTTAGATTCTTTAGATTCTTTAGATTCTTTAGATTCTTTAGATTCTTTAGATTCTTTAGATTCTTTAGATTCTTTAGATTCTTTAGATTCTTTAGATTCTTTAGATTCTATAGATTCTTTAGATTCTTTAGATCCTTTAGATTCTTTAGATTCTTTAGATTCTTTAGATTCTTTAGATTATTTAGATTCTGTAGATTCTTTAGATTCTTTAGATTCTTTAGATTCTTTAGATTCTTTAGATTCTTTAGATTCTTTAGATTCTTTAGATTCTTTAGATTCTTTAGATTCTTTGGATTCTTTAGATTCTTTAGATTCTTTAGATTGTTTAGATTCTTTAGATTCTTTAGATTCTTTAGATTCTTTAGATTCTTTAGATTCTTTAGATTCTTTAGATTCTTTATGTTCTTTAGATTCTTTAGATTCTTTAGATTCTTTAGATTCTTTAGATTCTTTAGATTCTTTAGATTCTTTAGATTCTTTAGATTCTTTAGATTCTTTAGATTCTTTAGATTCTTTAGATTCTTTAGATTCTTTAGATTCTTTAGATTCTTTAGATTCTTTAGATTCTTTAGATTCTTTAGATTGTTTAGATTCTTTAGATTCTTTAGATTCTTTAGATTCTTTAGATTCTTTAGATTCTTTAGATTCTTTAGATTCTTTAGATTCTTTAGATTCTTTAGATTCTTTAGATTCTTTAGATTCTTTAGATTCTTTAGATTCTTTAGATTCTTTAGATTCTTTAGATTCTTTAGATTCTATAGATTCTTTAGATTCTTTAGATCCTTTAGATTCTTTAGATTCTTTAGATTCTTTAGATTCTTTAGATTATTTAGATTCTGTAGATTCTTTAGATTCTTTAGATTCTTTAGATTCTTTAGATTCTTTAGATTCTTTAGATTCTTTAGATTCTTTAGATTCTTTAGATTCTTTAGATTCTTTAGATTCTTTAGATTCTTTAGATTCTTTAGATTCTTTAGATTCTTTGGATTCTTTGGATTCTTTGGATTCTTTAGATTCTTTAGATTCTTTAGATTCTTTAGATTCTTTAGATTCTTTAGATTCTTTAGATTCTTTAGATTCTTTAGATTCTTAAGATTCTTTACATTCTTTAGATTAGTTAGAATCTTTAGATTCTTTAGATTTTTTAGATTCTTTAAATTCTTTAGGTTCTTTAGATTCTTTAGATTCTTTAGATTCTTTAGATTCTTTAGATTCTTTAGATTCTTTAGATTCTTTAGATTCTTTAGATTCTTTAGATTCTTTAGATTCTTTAGATTCTTTAGATTCTTTAGATTCTTTAGATTCTTTAGATTCTTTAGATTCTTTAAATTTTTTAGATTCTTTAGATTCTTTAGATTCTTTAGATTCTTTAGATTCTTTAGATTCTTTAGATTCTTTAGATTCTTTAGATTCTTTAGATTCTTTAGATTCTTTAGATTCTGTAGATTCTTTAGATTCTTTAGATTCTTTAGATTCTTTAGATTCTTTAGATTCTTTAGATTCTTTAGATTCTTTAGATTCTTTAGATTCTTTAGATTCTTTAGATTCTTTAGATTCTTTAGATTCTTTAGATTCTTTAGATTCTTTAGATTCTTTAGATTCTTTAGATTCTTTAGATTCTTTAGATTCTTTAGATTCTTTAGATTCTTTAGATTCTTTAGATTCTTTAGATTCTTTAGATTCTTTAGATTCTTTAGATTCTTTAGATTCTTTAGATTCTTTAGATTCTTTAGATTTTTTAGATTCTTTAGATTCTTTAGATTCTTTAGATTCTTTAGATTCTTTAGATTCTTTAGATTCTTTAGATTCTTTAGATTCTTTAGATTCTTTAGATTCTTTAGATTCTTTAGATTCTTTAGATTCTTTAGATTTTTGAGATTCTTTAGATTCTTTAGATTCTTTAGATTCTTTAGATTCTTTAGATTCTTTAGATTCTTTAGATTCTTTAGATTCTTTAGATTCTTTAGATTCTTTAGATTCTTTAGATTCTTTAGATTCTTTAGATTCTTTAGATTCTTTAGATCCTTTAGATTCTTTAGATTCTTTAAATTCTTTAGATTCTTTAGATTCTTTAGATTTTTTAAATTCTTTAGATTCTTTAGATTCTTTAGATTCTTTAGATTCTTTAGATTCTTTAGATTCTTTAGATCCTTTAGATTCTTTAGATTCTTTAGATTCTTTAGATTCTTTAGATTCTTTAGATTCTTTAGATTCTTTAGATTCTTTAGATTCTTTAGATTCTTTAGATTCTTTAGATTCTTTAGATTCTTTAGATTCTTTAGATTCTTTAGATTCTTTAGATTCTTTAGATACTTTAGATTCTTTAGATTCTTTATGTCCTTTAGTTTCTTTTGATTCTTTAGATTAATAGATTTTTTAGATTCCTTGGATTTTTTAGATTTTCTAGATTCTTTAGATTCTTTAGATTTTTTAGATTTTTTAGATTCTTTAGATTCTTTAGATTCTTTAGATTCTTTAAATTCTTTAGATTCTTTAGATTCTTTAGATTCTTTAGATTCTTTAGATTCCTTAGATTCTTTTGATTCTCTAGTTTCTTTAGATTCTTTAGATTTTTTAGATTCTTTAGATTCTTTAGATTCTTTAGATACTTTAGATTCTTTAGATTCTTAAGATTCTTTAGATTCTTTAGATTCTTTAGATTCTTTAGATTCTTTAGATTCTTTAGATTCTTTAGATTCTTTAGATTCTTTAGATTCTTTAGATTCTTTAGATTCTTTAGATTCTTTAGATTCTTTAGATTCTTTAGATTCTTTAGAATATTTAGATTTTTTAGATTCTTTAGATTCTTTAGATTCTTTAGATTCCTTAGATTCTTTAGATTCTCTAGACTCTTTAGATTCTTTAGATTCTTTAGATTCTTTAGATTCTTTAGATTCTTTAGATTCTTTAGATTCTTTAGATTCTTTAGATTCTTTAGATTCTTTAGATTCTTTAGATTCTTTAGATTCTTTAGATTCTTTAGATTCTTTAGATTCTTTAGATTCTTTAGATTCTTTAGTTTCTTTAAATTCCTTAGATGCTTTAGATTCTTTAGATTCTTTAGATTCCTTAGATTCTTTAGATTAATAGATTTTTTAGATTCCATGTATTCTTTAGATTTTTTAGATTTTCTAGACTCTTTAGTTTCTTTAGATTTTTTAGATTTTTTAAATTCTTTAGATTCTTTAGATTCTTTAGATTCTTTAGATTCTTTAGATTCTTTAGATTCTTTAGATTCTTTAGATTCTTTAGATTCTTTAGATTCTTTAGATTCTTTAGATTCTTTAGATTTCTTAGATTCTTTTGATTCTCTAGTTTCTTTAGATTCTTTAGATTCTTTAGATTCTTTAGATTCTTTAGATTCTTTAGATTCTTTAGATTCTTTAGATTCTTTAGATTCTTTAGATTCTTTAGATTCTTTAGATTCTTTAGATACTTTAGATTCTTTAGATCCTTTAGATTCTTTAGATTCTTTAGTTTCTTTAGATTCTTTAGATTCTTTAGATCCTTTAGATTCTTTAGATTTTTTAGATTATTTAGTTTCTTTAGATTCTTTAGATTCTTTAGGTTATTTAGATTTTTTAGATTTTTTAGATTCTTTAGATTCTTTAGATTCTTTAGATTCGTTAGGTTCTTTAGATTCTTTAGATTCTTTAGATTCTTTAGATTCTTTAGATTCTTTAGATTCTTTAGATTCTTTAGATTCTTTAGATTCTTTAGATTCTTTAGATTCTTTAGATTCTTTAGATTCTTTAGATTCTTTAGATTCTTTAGATTCTTTAGATTCTTTAGATTCTTTAGATTCTTTAGATTCTTTAGATTCATTAGATTCTTTAGATTCTTTGGATTCTTTAGATTCTTTAAATTCTTTAGATTCTTTAGATTCTTTAGATTCTTTAGATTCTTTAGATTCTTTAGATTCTTTAGATTCTTTAGATTCTTTAGATTTTTAGATTCTTTAGATTCTTTAGATTCTTTAGATTCTTTAGATTCTTTAGATTCTTTAGATTCTTTAGATTCTTTAGATTCTTTAGATTCTTTAGATTCTTTAGATTCTTTAGATTCTTTAGATTCTTTAGATTCTTTAGATTCTTTAGATTCTTTAGATTCTTTAGATTCTTTAGATTCTTTAGATTCTTTAGATTCTTTAGATTCTTTAGATTCTTTAGATTCTTTAGATTCTTAAGATTCTTTACATTCTTTAGATTAGTTAGAATCTTTAGATTCTTTAGATTTTTTAGATTTCTTTGATTCTTTAGATTCTTTAGATTTTTTAGATTTTTTAGATTCTTTAGATTCTTTAGATTTTTTAGATTCTTTAGATTCTTTAAGTTCTTTAGATTCTTTAGATTCCTTAGATTCTTTAGATTCTTTAGATTCTTTAGATTCTTTAGATTCTTTAGATTCTTTAGATTCTTTAGATTCTTTAGATTCTCTAGATCCTTTAGATTCTTTAGAATCTTTAGATTCCTTAGATTCTTTTGATTCTCTAGTTTCTTTAGATTCTTTAGATTCTTTAGATTCTTTAGATTCTTTAGATTCTTTAGATTCTTTAGATTCTTTAGATTCTTTAGATTCTTTAGATTCTTTAGATTCTTTAGATTCTTTAGATTCTTTAGATTCTTTATATTCTTTAGATTCTTTAGATCTTTTAGTTTCTTTTGATTCTTTAGACTAATAGATTTTTTAGATTCCATGTATTCTTTAGATTTTTTAGATTCTCTAGATTCTTTAGATTTTTTAGATTCTTTAGATTCTTTAGATCCCTTAGATTTTTTAGATTTCTTTAATTATTTAGATTCTTTAGATTTTTTTGATTCTATAGATATTTTATATTCTTTGGATTCTTTAGATTTTTAGATTCTTTAAATTTTTTAGATTCATTAGATACTTTAGATTTTTTAGATTTTTAGATTCTTTAGATTTTTTAGATTTTTAGATTCTTTAGATTCTTTAGATTCTTTAGATTCTTTAGATTCTTTAGATTCTTTAGATTCTTTAGATTCTTTAGATTCTTTAGATTCTTTAGATTCTTTAGATTCTTTAGATTCTTTAGATTCTTTAGATTCTTTAGATTCTTTAGATTCTTTAGATTCTTTAGATTCTTTAGATTCTTTAGATTCTTTAGATTCTTTAGATTCTTTAGATTCTTTAGATTCTTTAGATTCTTTAGATTCTTTAGATTCTTTAGATTCTTTAGATTCTTTAGATTCTTTAGATTCTTTAGATTCTTTAGATTCTTTAGATTCTTTAGATTCTTTAGATCTTTTAGTTTCTTTTGATTCTTTAGACTAATAGATTTTTTAGTTTCCATGTATTCTTTAGATTTTTTAGATTCTCTAGATTCTTTAGATTTTTTAGATTCTTTAGATTCTTTAGATCCCTTAGATTTTTTAGATTCTTTAGATTCTTTAGATTATTTAGATTCTGTAGATTCTTTAGATTCTTTAGATTCTTTAGACTCTTTAGATTCTTTAGATTCTTTAGATTCTTTAGATTCTTTAGATTCTTTAGATTCTTTAGATTCTGTAGATTCTTTAGATTTTTTAGATTCTTTAGATCCTTTAGATTCTTTAGATTCTTTAGATTTTTTAGATTCTTTAGATTCTTTAGATTCTTTAGATTCTTTAGATTCTTTAGATTCTTTAGATTCTTTAGATTCTTTAGATTCTTTAGATTCTTTAGATTCTTTAGATTCTTTAGATTCTTTAGATTCTTTAGATTCTTTAGATTCTTTAGATTCTTTAGATTCTTTAGATTCTTTAGATTCTTTAGATTCTTTAGATTCTTTAGATTTTTTAGATTCGTTAGGTTCTTTAGATTCTTTAGATTTTTTAGATTTCTTTAATTATTTAGATTCTTTAGATTTTTTTGATTCTATAGATATTTTATATTCTTTGGATTCTTTAGATTTTTAGATTCTTTAAATTTTTTAGATTCATTAGATACTTTAGATTTTTTAGATTTTTAGATTCTTTAGATTCTTTAGATTCTTTAGATTCTTTAGATTCTTTAGATTCTTTAGATTCTTTAGATTCTTTAGATTCTTTAGATTCTTTAGATTCTTTAGATTCTTTAGATTCTTTAGATTCTTTAGATTCTTTAGATTCTTTAGATTCTTTAGATTCTTTAGATTCTTTAGATTCTTTAGATTCTTTAGATTCTTTAGATTCTTTAGATTCTTTAGATTCTTTAGATTCTTTAGATTCTTTAGATTCTTTAGATACTTTAGATTCTTTAGATTCTTAAGATTCTTTAGATTCTTTAGATTCTTTAGATTCTTTAGATTCTTTAGATTCTTTAGATTCTTTAGATTCTTTAGATTCTTTAGATTCTTTAGATTCTTTAGATTCTTTAGATTCTTTAGATTCTTTAGATTCTTTAGATTCTTTAGATTCTTTAGATCTTTTAGTTTCTTTTGATTCTTTAGACTAATAGATTTTTTAGTTTCCATGTATTCTTTAGATTTTTTAGATTCTCTAGATTCTTTAGATTTTTTAGATTCTTTAGATTCTTTAGATCCCTTAGATTTTTTAGATACTTTAGATTCTTTAGATTATTTAGATTCTGTAGATTCTTTAGATTCTTTAGATTCTTTAGACTCTTTAGATTCTTTAGATTCTTTAGATTCTTTAGATTCTTTAGATTCTTTAGATTCTTTAGATTCTGTAGATTCTTTAGATTCTTTAGATTCTTTAGATTCTTTAGATTCTTTAGATTCTTTAGATTTTTTAGATTCTTTAGATTCTTTAGATTCTTTAGATTCTTTAGATTCTTTAGATTCTTTAGATTCCTTAGATTCTTTAGATACTCTAGATTCTTTAGATTCTCTAGATTCTTTAGATTCTTTAGATTCTTTAGATTCTTTAGATTTTTTAGATTCTTTAGATTCTTTAGATTCTTTAGATTCTTTAGATTCTTTAGATTCTTTAGATTCTTTAGATTCTTTAGATTCTTTAGATTCTTTAGATTCTTTAGATTCTTTAGATTCTTTAGATTCTTTAGATTCTTTAGATTCTTTAGATTCTTTAGATTCTTTAGATTCCTTAGATTCTTTTGATTCTCTAGTTTCTTTAGATTCTTTAGATTCTTTAGATTCTTTAGATTCTTTAGATTCTTTAGATTCTTTAGATTCTTTAGATTCTTTAGATTCTTTAGATTCCTTAGTTTCTTTAAATTCCTTAGATTCTTTAGATTCTTTAGATTCCTTAGATTCTTTAGATTAATAGATTTTTTAGATTCCATGTATTCTTTAGATTTTTTAGATTCTCTAGATTCTTTAGATTCTTTAGATTTTTTAGATCTTTTAGATTCTTTAGATTCTTTAGATTCTTTAGATTCTTTAGATTCTTTAGATTCTTTAGATTCTTTAGATTCTTTAGATTCTTTAGATTCTTTAGATTCTTTAGATTCTTTAGATTCTTTAGATTCTTTAGATTCTTTAGATTCTTTAGATTCTTTAGATTTTTTAGATTCTTTATATTCTTTAGATTCTTTAGATTTTTTAGATTCTTTAGATTCTTTAGATTCTTTAGATTCTTTAGATTCTTTAGATTTTTTAGATTTCTTAGATTCTTTTGATTCTCTAGTTTCTTTAGATTCTTTAGATTCTTTAGATTCTTTAGATACTTTAAATTTTTTAGATACTTTAGATTCTTTAGATTCTTTAGATTCTTTAGATTCTTTAGATTCTTTAGATATTTTAGATTCTTTAGATTCTTTAGATTCTTTAGATTCTTTAGATTCTTTAGATTCTTTAGATTCTTTAGATTCTTTAGATTCTTTAGATTCTTTAGATTCTTTAGATTCTTTAGATTTTTTAGATTCGTTAGGTTCTTTAGATTCTTTAGATTTTTTAGATTTCTTTAATTATTTAGATTCTTTAGATTTTTTTGATTCTATAGATATTTTATATTCTTTGGATTCTTTAGATTTTTAGATTCTTTAAATTTTTTAGATTCATTAGATACTTTAGATTTTTTAGATTTTTAGATTCTTTAGATTCTTTAGATTCTTTAGATTCTTAAGATTCTTTAGATTCTTTAGATTCTTTAGATTCTTTAGATTCTTTAGATTCTTTAGATTCTTTAGATTCTTTAGATTCTTTAGATTCTTTAGATTCTTTAGATTCTTTAGATTCTTTAGATTCTTTAGATTCTTTAGATTCTTTAGATTCTTTAGATTCTTTAGATTCTTTAGATTCTTTAGATTCTTTAGATTCTTTAGATTCTTTAGATTCTTTAGATTCTTTAGATTCTTTAGATTCTTTAGATTCTTTAGATTCTTTAGATTCTTTAGATTCTTTAGATTCTTTAGATTCTTTAGATTCTTTAGATATTTTAGTTTCTTTTGATTCTTTAGACTAATAGATTTTTTAGATTCCATGTATTCTTTAGATTTTTTAGATTCTCTAGATTCTTTAGATTTTTTAGATTCTTTAGATTCTTTAGATCCCTTAGATTTTTTAGATTCTTTAGATTCTTTAGATTATTTGGATTCTGTTGATTCTTTAGATTCTTTAGATTCTTTAGATTCTTTAGACTCTTTAGATTCTTTAGATCCTTTAGATTCTTTAGATTCTTTAGATTCTTTAGATTCTTTAGATTCTGTAGATTCTTTAGATTCCTTAGATTCTTTAGATTCTTTAGATTCTTTAGATTCTTTAGATTCTTTAGATTTTTTAGATTCTTTAGATTCTTTAGATTCTTTAGATTCTTTAGATTCTTTAGATTCTTTAGATTCTTTAGATTCTTTAGATTCCTTAGATTCTTTAGATTCTCTAGATTCTTTAGATTCTTTAGATTCTTTAGATTCTTTAGATCCTTTAGATTCTTTAGATTCTTTAGATTCTTTAGATTCTTTAGATTCTTTAGATTCTTTAGATTTTTTAGATTTCTTAGATTCTTTTGATTCTCTAGTTTCTTTAGATTCTTTAGATTCTTTAGATTCTTTAGATACTTTAAATTCTTTAGATACTTTAGATTCTTTAGATTCTTTAGATTCTTTAGATTCTTTAGATTCTTTAGATATTTTAGATTCTTTAGATTCTTTAGATTCTTTAGATTCTTTAGATTCTTTAGATTCTTTAGATTCTTTAGATTCTTTAGATTCTTTAGATTCTTTAGATTCTTTAGATTTTTTAGATTCGTTAGGTTCTTTAGATTCTTTAGATTTTTTAGATTTCTTTAATTATTTAGATTCTTTAGATTTTTTTGATTCTATAGATATTTTATATTCTTTGGATTCTTTAGATTTTTAGATTCTTTAAATTTTTTAGATTCATTAGATACTTTAGATTTTTTAGATTTTTAGATTCTTTAGATTCTTTAGATTCTTTAGATTCTTAAGATTCTTTAGATTCTTTAGATTCTTTAGATTCTTTAGATTCTTTAGATTCTTTAGATTCTTTAGATTCTTTAGATTCTTTAGATTCTTTAGATTCTTTAGATTCTTTAGATTCTTTAGATTCTTTAGATTCTTTAGATTCTTTAGATTCTTTAGATTCTTTAGATTCTTTAGATTCTTTAGATTCTTTAGATTCTTTAGATTCTTTAGATTCTTTAGATTCTTTAGATTCTTTAGATTCTTTAGATTCTTTAGATTCTTTAGATTCTTTAGATATTTTAGTTTCTTTTGATTCTTTAGACTAATAGATTTTTTAGATTCCATGTATTCTTTAGGTTTTTTAGATTCTCTAGATTCTTTAGATTTTTTAGATTCTTTAGATTCTTTAGATCCCTTAGATTTTTTAGATTCTTTAGATTCTTTAGATTATTTGGATTCTGTAGATTCTTTAGATTCTTTAGATTCTTTAGATTCTTTAGACTCTTTAGATTCTTTAGATCCTTTAGATTCTTTAGATTCTTTAGATTCTTTAGACTCTTTAGATTCTGTAGATTCTTTAGATTCCTTAGATTCTTTAGATTCTTTAGATTCTTTAGATTCTTTAGATTTTTTAGATTCTTTAGATTCTTTAGATTCTTTAGATTCTTTAGATTCTTTAGATTCTTTAGATTCTTTAGATTCCTTAGATTCTTTAGATTCTCTAGATTCTTTAGATTCTTTAGATTCTTTAGATTCTTTAGATCCTTTAGATTCTTTAGATTCTTTAGATTCTTTAGATTCTTTAGATTCTTTAGATTCTTTAGATTCTTTAGATTCTTTAGATTCTTTAGATTCTTTAGATTCTTTAGATTCTTTAGATTCTTTAGATTCTTTAGATTCTTTAGATTCTTTAGATTCTTTAGATTCTTTAGATTCTTTAGATTCTTTAGATTCTTTAGATTCTTTAGATTCTTTAGATTCTTTAGATTCTTTAGATTCTTTAGATTCTTTAGATTCATTAGATTCTTTAGATTCTTTAGATTCTTTAGATTCTTTAGATTTTTTAGATTCGTTAGGTTCTTTAGATTCTTTAGATTTTTTAGATTTCTTTAATTATTTAGATTCTTTAGATTTTTTTGATTCTATAGATATTTTATATTCTTTGAATTCTTTAGATTTTTAGATTCTTTAAATTTTTTAGATTCATTAGATACTTTAGATTTTTTAGATTTTTAGATTCTTTAGATTCTTTAGATTCTTTAGATTCTTTAGATTCTTTAGATTCTTTAGATCCTTTAGATTCTTTAGATTCTTTAGATTTTTTAGATTCTTTAGATTCTTTAGATTCTTTAGATTCTTTAGATTCTTTAGTTTCTTTAGATTCTTTAGATTCTTTAGATTCTTTAGATTCTTTAGATTCTTTAGATTCTTTAGATTCTTTAGATTCTTTAGATTCTTTAGATTCTTTAGATTCTTTAGATTTTTTAGATTCTTTAGATTCTTTAGATTCTTTAGATTCTTTAGATTCTTTAGATCCTTTAGATTCTTTAGATTCTTTAGATTCTTTAGATTCTTTAGATTTTTTAGATTCTTTAGATTCTTTAGATTCTTTAGATTCTTTAGATTCTTTAGATTCTTTAGATTCTTTAGATCTTTTAGTTTCTTTTGATTCTTTAGACTAATAGATTTTTTAGATTCCATGTATTCTTTAGATTTTTTAGATTCTCTAGATTCTTTAGATTTTTTAGATTCTTTAGATTCTTTAGATCCCTTAGATTTTTTAGATTTTTTAGATTCTTTAGATTATTTAGATTCTGTAGATTCTTTAGATTCTTTAGATTCTTTAGATTCTTTAGACTCTTTAGATTCTTTAGATTCTTTAGATTCTTTAGATTCTTTAGATTCTTTAGATTCTTTAGATTCTTTAGATTCTTTAGATTCTTTAGATTCTTTAGATTCTTTAGATTCTTTAGATTATTTAGATTCTTTAGATTCTTTAGATTCTTTAGATTCTTTAGATTTCTTAGATTCTTTTGATTCTTTTGATTCTCTAGTTTCTTTAGATTCTTTAGATTCTTTAGATACTTTAGATTCTTTAGATTCTTTAGATTCTTTAGATTCTTTAGATTCTTTAGATTCTTTAGATTCTTTAGATTCTTTAGATTCTTTAGATTCTTTAGATTCTTTAGATTCTTTAGATTCTTTAGATTCTTTAGATTCTTTAGATTCTTTAGATTCTTTAGATTCTTTAGATTCTTTAGATTCTTTAGATTCTTTAGATTCTTTAGATTCTTTAGATTCTTTAGATTCTTTAGATTCTTTAGATTCTTTAGATTCTTTAGATTCTTTATATTCTTTAGATTCTTTAGATTCTTTAGATTCTTTAGATTCTTTAGATCCCTTGGATTTTTTAGATTCTTTAGATTCTTTAGATTATTTGGATTCTGTAGATTCTTTAGATTCTTTAGATTCTTTAGACTCTTTAGATTCTTTGGATTCTTTAGATTCTTTAGATTCTTTAGATTCTTTAGATTCTTTAGATTCTGTAGATTCTTTAGATTCTTTAGATTCTTTAGATTCTTTAGATTCTTTAGATTCTTTAGATTCTTTAGATTCTTTAGATTCTTTAGATTCTTTAGATTCTTTAGATTCTTTAGATTCTTTAGATTCTTTAGATTCTTTAGATTCTTTGGATTCTTTAGATTCTTTAGATTCCTTAGATTCTTTAGATTCTCTAGATTCTTTAGATTCTTTAGATTCTTTAGATTCTTTAGATTCTTTAGATTCTTTAGATTCTTTAGATTCTTTAGATTCTTTAGATTCTTTAGATTCTTTAGATTTTTTAGATTCTTTAGATTCTTTAGATTCTTTAGATTCTTTAGATTCTTTAGATTCTTTAGATTCTTTAGATTCTTTAGATTCTTTAGATTCTTTAGATTCTTTAGATTCTTTAGATTCTTTAGATTCTTTAGATTCTTTAGATTCTTTAGATTCTTTAGATTCTTTAGATTCTTTAGATCCTTTAGATTCTTTAGATTCTTTAGATTCTTTAGATTCTTTAGATTCTTTAGATTCTTTAGATTCTTTAGTTTCTTTAGATTCTTTAGATTTTTTAGATTCTTTAGATTCTTTAGATTCTTTAGATTCTTTAGATTCTTTAGATTCTTTAGATTCTTTAGATTCTTTAGATTCTTTAGATTCTTTACATTCTTTAGATTCTTTAGATCCTTTAGATTTTTAGATTCGTTAGGTTCTTTAGATTCTTTAGATTTTTTAGATTTCTTTAATTATTTAGATTCTTTAGATTTTTTTGATTCTATAGATATTTTATATTCTTTGGATTCTTTAGATTTTTAGAGTCTTTAAATTTTTTAGATTCATTAGATACCTTAGATTTTTTAGATTTTTAGATTCTTTAGATTCTTTAGATTCTTTAGATTCTTTAGATTCTTTAGATTCTTTAGATTCTTTAGATTCTTTAGATACTTTAGATTCTTTAGATTCTTTAGATTCTTTAGATTCTTTAGATTCTTTAGATTCTTTAGATTCTTTAGATTCTTTAGATTTTTTAGATTCTTTAGATTCTTTAGATTCTTTAGATTCTTTAGATTCTTTAGATTCTTTAGATTCTTTAGATTCTTTAGATTTTTTAGATACTTTAGATTTTTTAGATTCTTTAGATTCTTTAGATTCTTTAGATACTTTAGATTCTTTAGATTCTTTAGATTCTTTAGATTCTTTAGATTCTTTAGATTCTTTAGATTCTTTAGATACTTTAGATTCTTTAGATTCTTTATATTCTTTAGATTCTTTAGATTCTTTAGATTCTTTAGATTCTTTAGATTCTTTAGATTCTTTAGATTCTTTAGATTCTTTAGATACTTTAGATTCTTTAGATTCTTTAGATTCTTTAGATACTTTAGATTCTTTAGATTCTTTATATTCTTTAGATTCTTTAGATTCTTTAGATTCTTTAGATTTTTTAGATTCTTTAGATCCTTTAGATTCTTTAGATTCTTTAGATTCTTTGGATACTTTAGATTCTTTAGATTCTTTAGATTCTTTAGATACTTTAGATTCTTTAGATTCTTTATATTCTTTAGATTCTTTAGATTCTTTAGATTCTTTAGATTCTTTAGATTCTTTAGATTCTTTAGATTCTTTAGATTCTTTAGATTCTTTAGATTCTTTAGATTCTTTAGATTCTTTAGATTCTTTAGATTCTTTAGATTCTTTAGATTCTTTAGATTCTTTAGATTCTTTAGATTCTTTAGATTCTTTAGATTCTTTAGATTCTTTGGATTCTTTAGATTCTTTAGATCTTTTAGTTTCTTTTGATTCTTTAGACTAATAGATTTTTTAGATTCCATGTATTCTTTAGATTTTTTAGATTCTCTAGATTCTTTAGATTTTTTAGATTTTTTAGATTCTTTAGATCCCTTAGATTTTTTAGATTCTTTAGATTATTTAGATTATTTAGATTCTGTAGATTCTTTAGATTCTTTAGATTCTTTAGATTCTTTAGACTCTTTAGATTCTTTAGATTCTTTAGATTCTTTAGATTCTTTAGATTCTTTAGATTCTTTAGATTCTTTAGTTTCTTTAGATTCTTTAGATTCTTTAGATTCTTTAAATTCTTTAGATTCTTTAGATTCTTTAGATTCTTTAGATTCTTTAGATTCTTTAGATTTTTTAGATTCTTTAGATTCTTTAGATTCTTTAGATTCCTTAGATTCTTTAGATTCTCTAGATTCTTTAGATTCTGTAGATTCAGTAGACTCTTTAGATTCTTTGGATTTTTTAGATTCTCAAGATTCTTTAGATTTTTTAGATTCTTTAGATTCTTTAGATCCTTTAGATTTTTTAGATTCTTTAGATTCTTTAGATTCTTTAGATTCTTTAGATTCTGTTGATTCTGTAGATTCTTTAGATTTTTTAGATTTTTTAGATTCTTTAGATTCTTTAGATTCTTAAGATTCTTTAGATTCTTTAGATTCTTTAGGTTCGTTAGAATCTTTAGATTCTTTAGATTTTTTTGATTCTTTAGAAACTTTAGATTTTTAGATTTTTTAGATTCTTTAGATTCTTTAGATTCTTTAGATTCTTTAGATTCTTTAGATTCTTTAGATTCTTTAGATTCTTTAGATTCCTTAGATTCTTTTGATTCTCTATTTTCTTTAGATTCTTTAGATTTTTTAGATTCTTTAGATTCTTTAGAATCTTTAGATTCGTTAGATTCTTTAGATTCTTTAGATTCTTTAGATTCTTTAGATTCTTTAGATTCTTTAGATTCTGTAGACTCTTTAGATTCTTTAGATTTTTTAGATTCTCTAGATTCTTTAGATTTTTTAGATTCTTTAGATCCTTTGGATTCTTTAGATTCTTTACATTCTTTAGATTCTGTAGATTCTGTAGATTCTTTAGATTCTTTAGATTTTTTAGATTCTTTAGATTCTTTAGATTCTTAAGATTCTTTAGATTCTTTAGGTTCGTTAGAATCTTTAGATTCTTTAGATTTTTTTGATTCTTTAGATACTTTAGATTTTTAGATTCATTAGATTCTTTAGATTCTTTAGATTCTTTAGATTCTTTAGATTCTTTAGATTCTTTAGATTCCTTAGATTCTTTTCATTTTCTAGTTTCTTTAGATTCTTTAGATTTTTTAGATTCCTTAGATTCTTTAGATTCTTTAGATTCTTTAGATTCTTTAGATTCTTTAGATTCTTTAGATTCTTTAGATTCTTTAGATTCTTTAGATTCTTTGGATTCTTTAGATTCTTTAGATTCTTTAGATTCTTTAGATTCTTTAGATTCTTTAGATTCTTTAGATTCTTTAGATTCTTTAGATTCTTTAGATTCTTTAGATTCTTTAGATTCTTTAGATTCTTTAGATTCTTTAGATTCTTTAGATTCTTTAGATTCTTTAGATTCTTTAGATTCTTTAGATTCTTTAGATTCTTTAGATTCTTTAGATTCTTTAGATTCTTTAGATTCTTTAGATTCTTTAGATTCTTTAGATTCTTTAGATTCTTTAGATTCTTTAGATTCTTTAGATTCTGTAGATTCTGTAGATTCTTTAGATTCTTTAGATTTTTTAGATTCTCTAGATTCTTTAGATTTTTTAGATTCTTTAGATTCTTTCGATCCTTTAGATTCTTTAGATTCTTTAGATTCTTTAGGTTCGTTAGAATCTTTAGATTCTTTAGATTTTTTTGATTCTTTAGATTCTTTAGATTTTTAGATTCTTTAGATTCTTTAGATTCTTTGGATTTTTTAGATTCTTTAGTTTCTTTTGATCCTTTAGATTAATAGATTTTTTAGATTCCTTGTATTCATTAGATTTTTTAGATTCTCTAGATTCTTTAGATATTTTAGATACTTTAGATTCTTTAGATTCTGTAGATTCTTTAGATACTTTAGTTTCTTTTGATTCTTTAGATTAATAGATTTTTTAGATTCCTTGTATTCTTTAGATTTTTTAGATTCTCTAGATTCTTTAGATTTTTTAGATTCTTTAGATTTTTTAGATCCTTTAGATTCTTTAGATTCTTTAGATACTTTAGATACTTTAGATTCTTTAGATTCTTTAGATTCTTTAGATTCTTTAGATTCTTTAGATTCTTTAGATTCTTTAGATTCTGTAGATTCTGTGGATTCTTGAGATTCTTTAGATTTTTTAGATTCTTTAGATTCTTTAGATTCTTTAGATTCTTTAGATTCTTTAGATTCTTTAGATTCTTTAGATTCTTTAGATTCTTTAGATTCTTTAGATTGTGTAGATTCTGTAGACTCTTTAGATTCTTTAGATTTTTTAGATTCTTTAGATTCTTTAGATCCTTTAGATCCTTTAGATTCTTTAGATTCTTTAGATTCTTTAGATTCTGTAGATTCTGTGGATTCTTGAGATTCTTTAGATTTTTTAGATTATTTAGATTCTTTAGATTCTTAAGATTCTTTAGATTCTTTAGATTCTTTAGATTCTTTAGATTCTTTAGATTCTTTAGATTCTTTAGATTCTTTAGATTCTTTAGATTCTTTAGATTCTTTAGATTCTTTAGATTCTTTAGATTCTTTAGATTCTTTAGTTTCTTTAGATTCTTTAGATTCTTTAGATTCTTTAGATTCTTTAGATTCTTTAGATTCTTTAGATTCTTTAGATTCTTTAGATTCTTTAGATTCTTTAGATTCTTTAGATTCTTTAGATTCTTTAGATTCTTTAGATTCTTTAGATTCTTTAGATTCTTTAGATTCTTTAGATTCTTTAGATTCTTTAGATTCTTTAGATTCTTTAGATTCTTCAGATTCTTTAGATTCTTTAGATTTTTTAGATTCTTTAGATTCTTTAGATTCTTTAGATTCTTAAGATTCTTTAGATTCTTTAGATTCTTTAGGTTCGTTAGAATCTTTAGATTCTTTAGATTTTTTTGATTATTTAGATTCTTTAGATTTTTAGATTCTTTAGATTCTTTAGATTCTTTAGATTCTTTAGATTCTTTAGATTTTTTAGATTCTTTAGATTCTTTAGATTCTTTAGATTCTTTACATTCTTTAGATTCTTTAGATTCTTTAGATTCTTTAGATTGTGTAGATTCTGTAGACCCTTTAGATTCTTTAGATTTTTTAGATTCTCTAGATTTTTTAGATTTTTTAGATTCTTTAGATCCTTTGGATTCTTTAGATTCTTTAGATTCTGTAGATTCTGTAGATTCTTTAGATTCTTTAGATTTTTTAGATTCTTTAGATTCTTTAGATTCTTAAGATTCTTTAGATTCTTTAGGTTCGTTAGAATCTTTAGATTCTTTAGATTTTTTTGATTCTTTAGATACTTTAGATTTTTAGATTCATTAGATTCTTTTGATTCTTTAGATTAATAGGTTTTTTAGGATCCTTGGATTTTTTAGATTTTCCAGATTCTTTAGATTCTTTGGCTTTTTTAGATTATTTAGATTCTTTAGATTCTTTAGATTCTTTAGATTCTTTAGATTCTTTAGATTCTTTAGATTCTTTAGATTCTTTAGATTCTTTAGATTCTTTAGAATCTTTAGATTCTTTAGATTTTTAGATTATTTAGATTCTTTAGATTCTTTAGATTCTTTAGATTCTTTAGATTCTTTAGATCCTTTAGATTCTTTAGATTCTTTAGATTCTTTAGATTCATTAGATTCTTTGGATTCTTTAGATTTTTTAAATTCTTTAGATTCTTTAGATCCTTTAGATTCTTTAGATTCTTTAGATTCTTTAGATTCTGTAGATTCTGTAGATTCTTTAGATTCTTTAGATTTTTTAGATTCTTTAGATTCTTAAGATTCTTTAGATTCTTTAGGTTCGTTAGAATCTTTAGATACTTTAGATTTTTTTGATTCTTTATACTCTTTAGATTTTTAGATTCTTCAGATTCTTTAGATTCTTTAGATTCTTTAGATTCTTTAGATTCTGTAGATTCTGTAGACTCTTTAGATTCTTTAGATTTTTTAGATTCTCTAGATTCTTTAGATTTTTTAGATTCTTTAGATCCTTTAGATTCTTTAGATTCTTTAGATTCTTTAGATTCTGTAGATTCTGTAGATTCTTTAGATTTTTTAGATTTTTTAGATTCTCTAGATTCTTTAGATTTTTTAGATTCTTTAGATTCTTTAGATCCTTTAGATTCTTTAGATTCTTTAGATTCTTTAGATTCTGTAGATTCTGTAGATTCTTTAGATTCTTTAGATTTTTTAGATTCTTTAGATTCTTTAGATTCTTAAGATTCTTTAGATTCTTTAGATACTTTAGGTTCGTTAGAATCTTTAGATTCTTTAGATTTTTTTGATTCTTTAGACTCTTTAGATTTTTAGATTCTTCAGATTCTTTAGATTCTTTGGATTTTTTAGATTCTTTAGTTTCTTTTGACCCTTTAGATTAATAGATTTTTTAGATTCCTTGTATTCTTTAGATTTTTTAGATTCTCTAGATTCTTTAGATATTTTAGATACTTTAGATTCTTTAGATTCTGTAGATTCTTTAGATACTTTGGTTTCTTTTGATTCTTTAGATTAATAGATTTTTTAGATTCCTTGTATTCTTTAGATTTTTTAGATTCTTTAGATTTTTTAGATCCTTTAGATTCTTTAGATTCTTTAGATTCTTTAGATTCTTTAGATTCTGTAGATTCTGTAGATTCTTGAGATTCTTTAGATTTTTTAGAATATTTAGATTCTTTAGATTCTTAAGATTCTTTAGATTCTTTAGATTCTTTAGGTTCGTTAGAATCTTTAGATTCTTTAGATTTTTTTGATTCTTTAGATTCTTTAGATTTTTAGATTCTTTAGATTCTTTAGATTCTTTAGATTCTTTAGATTCTTTAGATTCTTTAGATTCTTTAGATTCTTTAGATTCTTTAGATTCTTTAGATTCTTTAGATTCTTTAGATTCATTAGATTCTTTAGATTCTTTAGATTCTTTAGATTCTTTAGATTCTTTAGATTCCTTAGATTCTTTTGATTCTCTAGTTTCTTTAGATTCTTTAGATTTTTTAGATTCTTTAGATTCCTTAGATTCTTTATATTCTTTAGATTCTTTAGATTCTTTAGATTCTTTAGATTCTTTGGATTCTTTAGATTCTTTAGATTCTTTAGATTCTTTAGATTCTTTAGATTCTTTAGATTCTTTAGATTCTTTAGATTCTTTAGATTCTTTAGATTTTTTAGATTCTTTAGATTCTTTAGATTCTTGAGATTCTTTAGATTCTTTAGATTCTTTAGATTCTTTAGATTCTTTAGATTCTTTAGATTCTGTAGATTCTGTAGATTCTTTAGATTCTTTAGATTTTTTAGATTCTCTAGATTCTTTAGATTTTTTAGATTCTTTAGATTCTTTAGATCCTTTAGATTCTTTAGATTCTTTAGATTCTTTAGATTCAGTGGATTTTGTAGATTCTTTAGATTCTTTAGATTCTTTAGATTCTTTAGATTCTTTAGATTCTTTAGATTCTTTAGATTTTTTAGATTCTTTAGATTCTTTAGATTCTTGAGATTCTTTAGATTCTTTAGATTCTTTAGATTCTTTAGATTCTTTAGATTCTTTAGATTCTGTAGATTCTGTAGATTCTTTAGATTCTTTAGATTTTTTAGATTCTCTAGATTCTTTAGATTTTTTAGATTCTTTAGATTCTTTAGATCCTTTAGATTCTTTAGATTCTTTAGATTCTTTAGATTCAGTGGATTTTGTAGATTCTTTAGATTCTTTAGATTCTTTAGATTCTTAAGATTCTTTAGATTCTTTAGATACTTTAGGTTCGTAAGTATCTTTAGATTCTTTAGATTTTTTTGATACTTTAGATTCTTTAGATTTTTAGATTCTTTAGATTCTTTAGATTCTTTGGATTTTTTAGATTCTTTAGTTTCTTTTGATCCTTTAGATTAATAGATTTTTTAGATTCCTTGTATTCTTTAGATTTTTTAGATTCTCTAGATTCTTTAGATATTTTAGATACTTTAGATTCTTTAGATTCTGTAGATTCTTTAGATACTTTAGTTTCTTTTGATTCTTTAGATTAATAGATTTTTTAGATTCCTTGTATTCTTTAGATTTTTTAGATTCTCTAGATTCTTTAGATTTTTTAGATTCTTTAGATTTTTTAGATCCTTTAGATTCTTTAGATTCTTTAGATACTTTAGATACTTTAGATTCTTTAGATTCTTTAGATTCTTTAGATTCTGTAGATTCTTTAGATTCTTTAGATTCTTTAGATTCTTTAGATTCTTTAGATTCTTTGGATTTTTTAGATTCTTTAGATTCTTTAGATTCTTTAGATTCTTTAGATTCTTTGGATTCTTTAGATTCTTTAGATTCTTTAGATTCTTTAGTTTCTTTAGATTCTTTAGATTCTTTAGATTCTTTAGATTCTTTAGATTCTTTAGATTCTTTAGATTCTTTAGATTCTTTAGATTCTTTAGATTCTTTAGATTTTTTAGATTCTTTAGATTCTTTAGATTCTTTAGATTCTTTAGATTCTTTAGATTCTTTAGATTCTGTAGATTCTGTAGGTTCTTTAGATTCTTTAGATTTTTTAGATTCTCTAGATTCTTTAGATTTTTTAGATTCTTTAGATTCTTTAGATCCTTTAGATTCTTTAGATTCTTTAGATTCTTTAGATTCTGTAGATTCTGTAGATTCTTTAGATTCTTTAGATTTTTTAGATTCTTTAGATTCTTTAGATTCTTAAGATTCTTTAGATTCTTTAGATTCTTTAGGTTCGTCAGAATCTTTAGATTCTTTAGATTTTTTTGATTCTTTAGATTCTTTAGATTTTTAGATTCTTTAGATTCTTTAGATTCTTTAGATTCTTTAGATTCTTTAGATTCTTTAAATTCTTTAGATACTTTAGATTCTTTAGTTTCTTTTGATCCTTTAGATTAATAGATTTTTTAGATTCCTTGTATTCTTTAGATTTTTTAGATTCTCTAGATTCTTTAGATATTTTAGATACTTTAGATTCTTTAGATTCTGTAGATTCTTTAGATACTTTAGATTCTTTTGATTCTTTAGATTAATAGATTTTTTAGATTCCTTGTATTCTTTAGATTTTTTAGATTCTCTAGATTCTTTAGATTTTTTAGATTCTTTAGATTCTTTAGATCCTTTAGATCCTTTAGTTTCTTTAGATCCTTTAGATTCTTTAGATTCTGTAGATTCTGTGGATTCTTGAGATTCTTTAGATTTTTTAGATTATTTAGATTCTTTAGATTCTTAAGATTCTTTAGATTCTTTAGATTCTTTAGATTCTTTAGATTCTTTAGATTCTTTAGATTCTTTAGATTCTTTAGATTCTTTAGATTCTTTAGATTCTTTAGATTCTTTAGATTCTTTAGATTCTTTAGATTTTTTAGATTCTTTAGATTCTTTAGATTCTTTAGATTCTTAAGATTCTTTAGATTCTTTAGATTCTTTAGGTTCGTTAGAATCTTTAGATTTTTTAGATTTTTTTGATTCTTTAGATCCTTTAGATTTTTAGATTCTTTAGATTCTTTAGATTCTTTAGATTCTTTAGATTCTTTAGATTCTTTAGATTCTTTAGATTCTTTAGATTCTTTAGATTCTTTAGATTCTTTAGATTCTTTAGATTCTTTAGATTCTTTAGATTCTTTAGATTCTTTAGATTCTTTAGATTCTTTAGATTCTGTAGATTCTGTAGACTCTTTAGATTCTTTAGATTTTTTAGATTCTCTAGATTCTTTAGATTTTTTAGATTCTTTAGATCCTTTAGATTCTTTAGATTCTTTAGATTCTTTAGATTCTGTAGATTCTGTAGATTCTTTAGATTCTTTAGATTTTTTAGATTCTTTAGATTCTTAAGATTCTTTAGATTCTTTAGGTTCGTTAGAATCTTTAGATACTTTAGATTTTTTTGATTCTTTATACTCTTTAGATTTTTAGATTCTTCAGATTCTTTAGATTCTTTAGATTCTTTAGATTCTTTAGATTCTTTAGATTCTGTAGATTCTGTAGACTCTTTAGATTCTTTAGATTTTTTAGATTCTCTAGATTCTTTAGATTTTTTAGATTCTTTAGATCCTTTAGATTCTTTAGATTCTTTAGATTCTTTAGATTCTGTAGATTCTGTAGATTCTTTAGATTTTTTAGATTTTTTAGATTCTCTAGATTCTTTAGATTTTTTAGATTCTTTAGATTCTTTAGATCCATTAGATTCTTTAGATTCTTTAGATTCTTTAGATTCTGTAGATTCTGTAGATTCTTTAGATTCTTTAGATTTTTTAGATTCTTTAGATTCTTTAGATTCTTAAGATTCTTTAGATTCTTTAGATACTTTAGGTTCGTTAGAATCTTTAGATTCTTTAGATTTTTTTGATTCTTTAGACTCTTTAGATTTTTAGATTCTTCAGATTCTTTAGATTCTTTGGATTTTTTAGATTCTTTAGTTTCTTTTGACCCTTTAGATTAATAGATTTTTTAGATTCCTTGTATTCTTTAGATTTTTTAGATTCTCTAGATTCTTTAGATATTTTAGATACTTTAGATTCTTTAGATTCTGTAGATTCTTTAGATACTTTGGTTTCTTTTGATTCTTTAGATTAATAGATTTTTTAGATTCCTTGTATTCTTTAGATTTTTTAGATTCTCTAGATTCTTTAGATTTTTTAGATTCTTTAGATTTTTTAGATCCTTTAGATTCTTTAGATTCTTTAGATTCTTTAGATTCTTTAGATTCTTTAGATTCTGTAGATTCTGTAGATTCTTGAGATTCTTTAGATTTTTTAGAATATTTAGATTCTTTAGATTCTTAAGATTCTTTAGATTCTTTAGATTCTTTAGGTTCGTTAGAATCTTTAGATTCTTTAGATTTTTTTGATTCTTTAGATTCTTTAGATTTTTAGATTCTTTAGATTCTTTAGATTCTTTAGATTCTTTAGATTCTTTAGATTCTTTAGATTCTTTAGATTCTTTAGATTCTTTAGATTCTTTAGATTCTTTAGATTCTTTAGATTCTTTAGATTCTTTAGATTCTTTAGATTCTTTAGATTCTTTAGATTCTTTAGATTCTTTAGATTGTTTAGATTCTTTAGATTCTTTAGGTTCTTTAGATTCTTTAGATTCTTTAGATTCTTTAGTATCTTTAGATTCTTTAGATTCTTTAGATTCTTTAGATCCTTTAGATTCTTTAGATACTTTAGATTCTTTAGATTCTGTAGATTCTGTAGATTCTTTAGATTCTTTAGTTTCTTTTGATTCTTTAGATTAATAGGTTTTTTAGGATCCTTGGATTTTTTAGATTTTCCAGATTCTTTAGATTCTTTGGCTTTTTTAGATTATTTAGATTCTTTAGATTCTTTAGATTCTTTAGATTCTTTAGATTCTTTAGATTCTTTAGATTCTTTAGATTCCTTAGTTTCTTTAGATTCTTTAGAATCTTTAGATTCTTTAGATTTTTAGATTATTTAGATTCTTTAGATTCTTTAGATTCTTTAGATTCTTTAGATCCTTTAGATTCTTTAGATTCTTTAGATTCTTTAGATTCATTAGATTCTTTGGATTCTTTAGATTTTTTAAATTCTTTAGATTCTTTAGATTCTTTAGATTCTTTAGATTCTTTAGATTCTTTAGATTCTTTAGATTCTTTAGATTCTTTAGATTCTTTAGATTCTTTAGATTTTTTAGATTCTTTAGATTCTTTAGATTCTTTAGATTCTTTAGATTCTTTAGATACTTTAGGTCCTTTAGTTTCTTTTGATTCTTTAGATTAATAGATTTTTTAGATTCCTTGGATTTTTTAGATTTTCTAGATTCTTTAGATTCTTTAGATTCTTTAGATTCTTTAGATTCTTTAGATCCTTTCGATTCTTTAGATTCTTTAGATTCTTTAGATTCTGTAGATTCTGTAGATTCTTTAGATTCTTTAGATTTTTTAGATTCTTTAGATTCTTTAGATTCTTAAGATTCTTTAGATTCTTTAGTTTCTTTAGGTTCGTTAGAATCTTTAGATTCTTTAGATTTTTTTGATTCTTTAGATTCTTTAGATTTTTAGATTCTTTAGATTCTTTAGATTCTTTAGATTCTTTGGATTTTTTAGATTCTTTAGTTTCTTTTGATCCTTTAGATTAATAGATTTATTAGATTCCTTGTATTCTTTAGATTTTTTAGATTCTCTAGATTCTTTAGATATTTTAGATACTTTAGATTCTTTAGATTCTGTAGATTCTTTAGATACTTTAGTTTCTTTTGATTCTTTAGATTAATAGATTTTTTAGATTCCTTGTATTCTTTAGATTTTTTACATTCTCTAGATTCTTTAGATTTTTTAGATTCTTTAGATTTTTTAGATCCTTTAGATTCTTTAGATTCTTTAGATTCTGTAGATTCTTGAGATTCTTTAGATTTTTTAGAATATTTAGATTCTTTAGATTCTTAAGGTTCTTTAGATTCTTTAGATTCTTTAGGTTCGTTAGAATCTTTAGATTCTTTAGATTTTTTTGATTCTTTAGATTCTTTAGATTTTTAGATTCTTTAGATTCTTTAGATTCTTTAGATTCTTTAGATTCTTTAGATTCTTTAGATTCTTTAGATTCTTTAGATTCTTTAGATTCTTTAGATTCTTTAGATTCTTTAGATTCTTTAGATTCTTTAGATTCTTTAGATTCTTTAGATTCTTTAGATTCTTTAGATTCTTTAGATTCTTTAGATTCTTTAGATTCTTTAGATTCTTTAGATTCTTTAGATTCTTTAGATTCTTTAGATTCTTTAGATTCTTTAGATTCTTTAGGTTCTTTAGATTCTTTAGATTCTTTAGATTTTTTAGAATCTTTAGATTCTTTAGATTCTTTAGATTCTTTAGATCCTTTAGATTCTTTAGATTCTTTAGATACTTTAGATTCTTTTGATTCTGTAGATTCTGTAGATTCTGTAGATTCTTTAGATTCTTTAGTTTCTTTTGATTCTTTAGATTAATAGGTTTTTTAGGTTCCTTGGATTTTTTAGATTTTCCAGATTCTTTAGATTCTTTGGCTTTTTTAGATTCTTTAGATTCTTTAGATTCTTTAGGTTCGTTAGAATCTTTAGATTCTTTAGATTTCTTTGATTCTTTAGATTCTTTAGATTTTTTAGATTCTTTAGATTCTTTAGATTCTTTAGATTCTTTAGATTCTTTAGATTCTTTAGATTCTTTAGATTCTTTAGATTCTTTAGATTCTTTAGATTCTTTAGATTCTTTAGATTCTTTAGATTCTTTAGATTCTTTAGATTCTTTAGATTCTTTAGATTCTTTAGATTCTTTAGATTCTTTAGATTCTTTAGATTCTTTAGATTCTTTAGATTCTTTAGATTCTTTAGATTCTTTAGAATCTTTAGATTCTTTAGATTTTTAGATTATTTATATTCTTTAGATTCTTTAGATTCTTTAGATTTTTTAGATTCTTTAGATCCTTTAGATTCTTTAGATTCTTTAGATTCTTTAGATTCTTTAGATTCTTTAGAATCTTTAGATTCTTTAGATTCTTTAGATTCTTTAGATTCTTTAGATTTTTTAGATTCTTTAGATTCTTTAGATTCTTTAGATTCTTTAGATTCTTTAGATTCTTTAGATTCTTTAGATTCTTTAGATTCTTTAGATTCTTTAGATTCTTTAGATTCTTTAGAATCTTTAGATTCTTTAGAATCTTTAGATTCTTTAGATTTTTAGATTATTTAGATTCTTTAGATTCTTTAGATTCTTTAGATTCTTTAGATTCTTTAGATTCTTTAGATTCTTTAGATCCTTTAGATTCTTTAGATTCTTTAGATTCTTTAGATTCTATAGATTCTTTAGATTCTTTAGATTTTTTAAATTCTTTAGATTCTTTAGATTCTTTAGATTCTTTAGATTCTTTAGATTCTTTAGATTTTTTAGATTATTTAGATTCTTTAGATTCTTTAGATTCTTTAGATTCTTTAGATTCTTTAGATTCTTTAGATTCTTTAGATTCTATAGATTCTTTAGATTCTTTAGATTCTTTAGATTCTTTAGATTCTTTAGATTCTTTAGATCCTTTAGATTCTTTAGATTCTTTAGATTCTTTAGATTCTATAGATTCTTTAGATTCTTTAGATTTTTTAAATTCTTTAGATTCTTTAGATTCTTTAGATTCTTTAGATTCTTTAGATTCTTTAGATTTTTTAGATTATTTAGATTCTTTAGATTCTTTAGATTCTTTAGATTCTTTAGATTCTTTAGATTCTTTAGATTCTATAGATTCTTTAGATTCTTTAGATTCTTTAGATTCTTTAGATTCTTTAGATTCTTTAGATTCTTTAGAGTCTTTAGATTCTTTAGGTCCTTTAGTTTCTTTTGATTCTTTAGATAAATAGATTTTTTAGATTCTCTAGATTCTTTAGATTTTTTAGATTCTTTAGATTTTTTAGATACTTTAGATTCTTTAGATTCTTTAGATACTTTAGATTCTGTAGATTCTGTGGATTCTTGAGATTCTTTAGATTTTTTAGAATATTTAGATTCTTTAGATTCTTAAGATTCTTTAGATTCTTTAGATTCTTTAGGTTCGTTAGAATCTTTAGATTCTTTAGATTTTTTTGATTCTTTAGATTCTTTAGATTTTTAGATTCTTTAGATTCTTTAGATTCTTTAGATTCTTTAGATTCTTTAGATTCTTTAGATTCTTTAGATTCTTTAGATTCTTTAGATTCTTTAGATTCTTTAGATTCTTTAGATTCTTTAGAATCTTTAGATTCTTTAGATTCATTAGATTATTTAGATTCTTTAGATTCTTTAGATTCTTTAGATTCTTTAGGTTCTTTAGATTCTTTAGATTCTTTAGATTCTTTAGATTCTTTAGATTCTTTAGTTTCTTTAGAATCTTTAGATTCTTTAGATTCTTTAGATTCTTTAGATCCTTTAGATTCTTTAGATTCTTTAGATTCTTTAGATTCTTTAGATTCTTTAGATTTTTTTGATTCTTTAGATTCTTTAGATTTTTAGATTCTTTAGATTTTTTAGATTCTCTAGATTCTTTAGATTTTTTAGATTCATTAGATTCTTTAGATTCTTTAGATTCTTTAGATTCTTTAGATTCTTTAGATTCCTTAGATTCTTTTGATTCTCTAGTTTCTTTAGATTCTTTAGATTTTTTAGATTCTTTAGATTCCTTAGATTCTTTAGATTCTTTAGATTCTTTAGATTCTTTAGATTCTTTAGATTCTTTGGATTCTTTAGATTCTTTAGATTCTTTAGATTCTTTAGATTCTTTAGATTCTTTAGATTCTTTAGATTCTTTAGATTCTTTAGATTCTTTAGATTCTTTAGATTCTTTAGATTCTTTAGATTCTTTAGATTCTTTAGATTCTTTAGATTCTTTAGATTCTTTAGATTCTTTAGATTCTTTAGATTCTTTAGATTCTTTAGATTCTATAGATTCTTTAGATTCTTTAGATTCTTTAGATTCTTTAGATTCTTTAGATTCTTTAGATTCTTTAGATTCTTTAGATTCTTTAGATTCTTTAGATTCCTTAGATTCTTTTGATTCTCTAGTTTCTTTAGATTCTTTAGATTTTTTAGATTCTTTAGATTCCTTAGATTCTTTAGATTCTTTAGATTCTTTAGATTCTTTAGATTCTTTAGATTCTTTGGATTCTTTAGATTCTTTAGATTCTTTAGATTCTTTAGATTCTTTAGATTCTTTAGATTCTTTAGATTCTTTAGATTCTTTAGATTCTTTAGATTCTTTAGATTCTTTAGATTCTTTAGATTCTTTAGATTCTTTAGATTCTTTAGATTCTTTAGATTCTTTAGATTCTTTAGATTCTTTAGATTCTTTAGATTCTTTAGATTCTTTAGATTCTTTAGATTCTTTAGATTCTTTAGATTCTTTAGATTCTGTAGATTCTGTAGATTCTTTAGATTCTTTAGATTTTTTAGATTCTCTAGATTCTTTAGATTTTTTAGATTCTTTAGATTCTTTAGATCCTTTAGATTCTTTAGATTCTTTAGATTCTTTAGATTCTGTGGATTTTGTAGATTCTTTAGATTCTTTAGATTTTTTAGATTCTTTAGATTCTTTAGATTCTTAAGATTCTTTAGATTCTTTAGATACTTTAGGTTCGTTAGAATCTTTAGATTCTTTAGATTTTTTTGATTCTTTAGATTCTTTAGATTTTTAGATTCTTTAGATTCTTTAGATTCTTTGGATTTTTTAGATTCTTTAGTTTCTTTTGATCCTTTAGATTAATAGATTTTTTAGATTCCTTGTATTCTTTAGATTTTTTAGATTCTCTAGATTCTTTAGATATTTTAGATACTTTAGATTCTTTAGATTCTGTAGATTCTTTAGATACTTTAGTTTCTTTTGATTCTTTAGATTAATAGATTTTTTAGATTCCTTGTATTCTTTAGATTTTTTAGATTCTCTAGATTCTTTAGATTTTTTAGATTCTTTAGATTTTTTAGATCCTTTAGATTCTTTAGATTCTTTAGATACTTTAGATACTTTAGATTCTTTAGATTCTTTAGATTCTTTAGATTCTGTAGATTCTTTAGATTCTTTAGATTCTTTAGATTCTTTAGATTCTTTGGATTTTTTAGATTCTTTAGATTCTTTAGATTCTTTAGATTCTTTAGATTCTTTGGATTCTTTAGATTCTTTAGATTCTTTAGATTCTTTAGTTTCTTTAGATTCTTTAGATTCTTTAGATTCTTTAGATTCTTTGGATTCTTTAGATTCTTTAGATTCTTTAGATTCTTTAGATTCTTTAGATTCTTTAGATTCTTTAGATTCTTTAGATTCTTTAGATTCTTTAGATTCTTTAGATTTCTTAGATTCTTTTGATTCTCTAGTTTCTTTAGATTGTTTAGATTCTTTAGATTCTTTAGATTCTTTAGATTCTTTAGATCCTTTAGATTCTTTAGATTCTTTAGATTCCTTGGATTTTTTAGATTGTTTAGTTTCTTTAGATTTTTTAGATTCTTTAGATTTTTAGATTCTTTAGATTCTTTGGATTCTTTGGATTCTTTAGATTCTTTAGATTCTTTAGATTCTTTAGATTCTTTAGATTCTTTAGATTATTTAGATTCTTTAGATTCTTTAGATTCTTTAGATTCTTTAGATTCCTTAGATTCTTTAGATTCTCTAGACTTTTTAGATTCTTTAGATTCTTTAGATTCTTTAGATTCTTTAGATTCTTTAGATTCTTTAGATTTTTTAGATTCTTTAGATTCTTTAGATTCTTTAGATTCTTTAGATCCTTTAGATTCTTTAGATTCGTTAGTTTCTTTTGATTCTTTAGATTAATAGATTTTTTAGATTCCTTGGATTTTTTAGATTTTTTAGATTCTTTAGATTTTTTAGATTCTTTAGATTTTTTAGATTCTTTAGATTCTTTGGATTCTTTGGCTTTTTTAGATTCTTTAGATTCTTTAGATTCTTTAGATTCTTTAGATTCTTTAGATTCTTTAGATTTTTTAGAATCTTTAGATTCTTTAGATTCTTTAGATTCCTTAGATTCTTTTGATTCTCTAGTTTCTTTAGATTTTTTAGATTCTTTATATTCTTTAGATTTTTTAGATTCTTTAGATTCTTTAGATTCTTTAGATTCTTTAGATTCTTTAGTTTCTTTAAATTCCTTAGATTCTTTAGATTCTTTAGATTCCTTTGATTCTTTAGATTAATAGGTTTTTTAGATTCCATGTATTCTTTAGATTTTTTAGATTCTCTAGATTCTTTAGATTCTTTAGATTTTTTAGATCTTTTAGATTCTTTAGATTCTTTAGATTCTTTAGATTCTTTAGATTCTTTAGATTCTTTAGATTCTTTAGATTCTTTAGGTTCTTTAGATTCTTTAGATTCTTTAGATTCTTTAGATTCTTTAGATTCTTTAGATTCTTTAGATTCTTTAGATTCTTTAGATTCTTTAGATTCTTTAGATTCTTTAGATTCTTTAGATTCTTTAGATTCTTTAGATTCTTTAGATTCTTTAGATTCTTTAGATTCTTTAGATTCTTTAGATTCTTTAGATTCTTTAGATTCTTTAGATTCTTTAGATTCTTTAGATTCTTTAGATTCTTTAGATTCTTTAGATTCTTTAGATTCTTTAGATTCTTTAGATTCTTTAGATTCTTTAGATTCTTTAGATTCTTTAGATTCTTTAGATTCTTTAGATTCTTTAGATTCTTTAGATTCTTTAGATTCTTTAGATTTTTTAGATTCTTTAGATTCTTTAGATTCTTTAGATTCTTTAGATTCTTTAGATTCTTTAGATTCTTTAGATTCTTTAGATTCTTTAGATTCTTTAGATTCTTTAGATTCTTTAGATTCTTTAGATTCTTTAGATTCTTTAGATTCTTTAGATTCTTTAGATTCTTTAGATTCTTTAGATTCTTTAGATTCTTTAGATTCTTTAGATTCTTTAGATTCTTTAGATTCTTTAGATTCTTTAGATTCTTTAGATTCTTTAGATTCTTTAGATTCTTTAGATTCTTTAGATTCTTTAGATTCTTTAGATTCTTTAGATTCTTTAGATTCTTTAGATTCTTTAGATTCTTTAGATTCTTTAGATTCTTTAGATTCTTTAGATTCTTTAGATTCTTTAGATTCTTTAGATTCTTTAGATCCTTTAGATTCTCTAGATTCTTTAGTTACTTTTGATTCTTTAGATTAATAGATTTTTTAGATTCCTTGGATTTTTTAGATTCCTTGGATTTTTTAGATTGTTTAGTTTCTTTAGATTTTTTAGATTCTTTAGATTTTTAGATTCTTTAGATTCTTTGGATTCTTTGGATTCTTTAGATTCTTTAGATTCTTTAGATTCTTTAGATTCTTTAGATTCTTTAGATTCTTTAGATTCTTTAGATTCTTTAGATTTTTAGATTCTTTAGATTCTTTAGATTCTTTAGATTCTTTAGATTCTTTAGATTCTTTAGATTCTTTAGATTCTTTAGATTCTTTAGATTCTTTAGATTCTTTAGATTCTTTAGATTCTTTAGATTCTTTAGATTCTTTAAATTCTTTAGATTCTTTAGATTCTTTAGATTCTTTAGATTCTTTAGATTTTTTAGATTCTTTAGATTCTTTAGATTCTTTAGATTCTTTAGATTCTTTAGATTCTTTAGATTCTTTAGATTCTTTAGATTCTTTAGATTCTTTAGATCCTTTAGATTCTTTAGATTCTTTAGTTACTTTTGATTCTTTAGATTAATAGATTTTTTAGATTCCTTGGATTTTTTAGATTGTTTAGTTTCTTTAGATTTTTTAGATTCTTTAGATTTTTAGATTCTTTAGATTCTTTGGATTCTTTGGATTCTTTAGATTCTTTAGATTCTTTAGATTCTTTAGATTCTTTAGATTCTTTAGATTCTTTAGATTCTTTAGATTCTTTAGATTCTTTAGATTCTTTAGATTCTTTAGATTGTTTAGATTCTTAAGATTCTTTAGATTCTTTAGATTCTTTAGATTCTTTAGATTCTTTAGATTCTTTATATTCTTTAGATTCTTTAGATTCTTTAGATTCTTTAGATACTTTAGATTCTTTAGATTCTTTAGATTCTTTAGATTCTATAGATTCTTTAGATTCTTTAGTTTCTTTAAATTCCTTAGATGCTTTAGATTCTTTAGATTCTTTAGATTCCTTAGATTCTTTAGATTAATAGATTTTTTAGATTCCATGTATTCTTTAGATTCTTTAGATTCTTTAGATTCTTTAGATTCTTTAGATTCTTTAGATTCTTTAGATTCTTTAGATTCTTTAGATTCTTTAGATTCTTTAGATTCTATAGATTCTTTAGATTCTTTAGATTCTTTAGATTCTTTAGATTCTTTAGATTCTTTAGATTCTTTAGATTCTTTAGATTCTTTAGATTCTTTAGATTCCTTAGATTCTTTTGATTCTCTAGTTTCTTTAGATTCTTTAGATTTTTTAGATTCTTTAGATTCCTTAGATTCTTTAGATTCTTTAGATTCTTTAGATTCTTTAGATTCTTTAGATTCTTTGGATTCTTTAGATTCTTTAGATTCTTTAGATTCTTTAGATTCTTTAGATTCTTTAGATTCTTTAGATTCTTTAGATTCTTTAGATTCTTTAGATTCTTTAGATTCTTTAGATTCTTTAGATTCTTTAGATTCTTTAGATTCTTTAGATTCTTTAGATTCTTTAGATTCTTTAGATTCTTTAGATTCTTTAGATTCTTTAGATTCTGTAGATTCTGTAGATTCTTTAGATTCTTTAGATTTTTTAGATTCTCTAGATTCTTTAGATTTTTTAGATTCTTTAGATTCTTTAGATCCTTTAGATTCTTTAGATTCTTTAGATTCTTTAGATTCTGTGGATTTTGTAGATTCTTTAGATTCTTTAGATTCTTTAGATTTTTTAGATTCTTTAGATTCTTTAGATTCTTAAGATTCTTTAGATTCTTTAGATACTTTAGGTTCGTTAGAATCTTTAGATTCTTTAGATTTTTTTGATTCTTTAGATTCTTTAGATTTTTAGATTCTTTAGATTCTTTAGATTCTTTGGATTTTTTAGATTCTTTAGTTTCTTTTGATCCTTTAGATTAATAGATTTTTTAGATTCCTTGTATTCTTTAGATTTTTTAGATTCTCTAGATTCTTTAGATATTTTAGATACTTTAGATTCTTTAGATTCTGTAGATTCTTTAGATACTTTAGTTTCTTTTGATTCTTTAGATTAATAGATTTTTTAGATTCCTTGTATTCTTTAGATTTTTTAGATTCTCTAGATTCTTTAGATTTTTTAGATTCTTTAGATTTTTTAGATCCTTTAGATTCTTTAGATTCCTTAGATTCTTTTGATTCTCTAGTTTCTTTAGATTCTTTAGATTTTTTAGATTCTTTAGATTCCTTAGATTCTTTAGATTCTTTAGATTCTTTAGATTCTTTAGATTCTTTAGATTCTTTGGATTCTTTAGATTCTTTAGATTCTTTAGATTCTTTAGATTCTTTAGATTCTTTAGATTCTTTAGATTCTTTAGATTCTTTAGATTCTTTAGATTCTTTAGATTCTTTAGATTCTTTAGATTCTGTAGATTCTGTAGATTCTTTAGATTCTTTAGATTTTTTAGATTCTCTAGATTCTTTAGATTTTTTAGATTCTTTAGATTCTTTAGATCCTTTAGATTCTTTAGATTCTTTAGATTCTTTAGATTCTGTGGATTTTGTAGATTCTTTAGATTCTTTAGATTTTTTAGATTCTTTAGATTCTTTAGATTCTTAAGATTCTTTAGATTCTTTAGATACTTTAGGTTCGTTAGAATCTTTAGATTCTTTAGATTTTTTTGATTCTTTAGATTCTTTAGATTTTTAGATTCTTTAGATTCTTTAGATTCTTTGGATTTTTTAGATTCTTTAGTTTCTTTTGATCCTTTAGATTAATAGATTTTTTAGATTCCTTGTATTCTTTAGATTTTTTAGATTCTCTAGATTCTTTAGATATTTTAGATACTTTAGATTCTTTAGATTCTGTAGATTCTTTAGATACTTTAGTTTCTTTTGATTCTTTAGATTAATAGATTTTTTAGATTCCTTGTATTCTTTAGATTTTTTAGATTCTCTAGATTCTTTAGATTTTTTAGATTCTTTAGATTTTTTAGATCCTTTAGATTCTTTAGATTCTTTAGATACTTTAGATACTTTAGATTCTTTAGATTCTTTAGATTCTTTAGATTCTGTAGATTCTTTAGATTCTTTAGATTCTTTAGATTCTTTAGATTCTTTAGATTCTTTGGATTTTTTAGATTCTTTAGATTCTTTAGATTCTTTAGATTCTTTAGATTCTTTGGATTCTTTAGATTCTTTAGATTCTTTAGATTCTTTAGTTTCTTTAGATTCTTTAGATTCTTTAGATTCTTTAGATTCTTTGGATTCTTTAGATTCTTTAGATTCTTTAGATTCTTTAGATTCTTTAGATTCTTTAGATTCTTTAGATTCTTTAGATTCTTTAGATTCTTTAGATTCTTTAGATTTCTTAGATTCTTTTGATTCTCTAGTTTCTTTAGATTGTTTAGATTCTTTAGATTCTTTAGATTCTTTAGATTCTTTAGATCCTTTAGATTCTTTAGATTCTTTAGATTCCTTGGATTTTTTAGATTGTTTAGTTTCTTTAGATTTTTTAGATTCTTTAGATTTTTAGATTCTTTAGATTCTTTAGATTCTTTAGATTCTTTAGATTCTTTAGATTCTTTAGATCCTTTAGATTCTTTAGATTCTTTAGTTACTTTTGATTCTTTACATTAATAGATTTTTTAGATTCCTTGGATTTTTTAGATTGTTTAGTTTCTTTAGATTTTTTAGATTCTTTAGATTTTTAGATTCTTTAGATTCTTTGGATTCTTTGGATTCTTTAGATTCTTTAGATTCTTTAGATTCTTTAGATTCTTTAGATTAATAGATTTTTTAGATTCCTTGGATTTTTTAGATTTTTTAGATTCTTTAGATTTTTTAGATTCTTTAGATTTTTTAGATTCTTTAGATTCTTTGGATTCTTTGGCTTTTTTAGATTCTTTAGATTCTTTAGATTCTTTAGATTCTTTAGATTCTTTAGATTCTTTAGATTCTTTAGATTTTTTAGAATCTTTAGATTCTTTAGATTCTTTAGATTCCTTAGATTCTTTTGATTCTCTAGTTTCTTTAGATTCTTTAGATTCTTTATATTCTTTAGATTTTTTAGATTCTTTATATTCTTTAGATTTTTTAGATTCTTTAGATTCTTTAGATTCTTTAGATTCTTTAGATTCTTTAGTTTCTTTAAATTCCTTAGATTCTTTAGATTCTTTAGATTCCTTTGATTCTTTAGATTAATAGGTTTTTTAGATTCCATGTATTCTTTAGATTTTTTAGATTCTCTAGATTCTTTAGATTCTTTAGATTTTTTAGATCTTTTAGATTCTTTAGATTCTTTAGATTCTTTAGATTCTTTAGATTCTTTAGATTCTTTAGATTCTTTAGATTCTTTAGGTTCTTTAGATTCTTTAGATTCTTTAGATTCTTTAGATTCTTTAGATTCTTTAGATTCTTTAGATTCTTTAGATTCTTTAGATTCTTTAGATTCTTTAGATTCTTTAGATTCTTTAGATTCTTTAGATTCTTTAGATTCTTTAGATTCTTTAGATTCTTTAGATTCTTTAGATTCTTTAGATTCTTTAGATTCTTTAGATTCTTTAGATTCTTTAGATTCTTTAGATTCTTTAGATTCTTTAGATTCTTTAGATTCTTTAGATTCTTTAGATTCTTTAGATTCTTTAGATTCTTTAGATTCTTTAGATTCTTTAGATTCTTTAGATTCTTTAGATTCTTTAGATTCTTTAGATTCTTTAGATTCTTTAGATTCTTTAGATTCTTTAGATTCTTTAGATTCTTTAGATTCTTTAGATTCTTTAGATTCTTTAGATTTTTTAGATTCTTTAGATTCTTTAGATTCTTTAGATTCTTTAGATTCTTTAGATTCTTTAGATTCTTTAGATTCTTTAGATTCTTTAGATTCTTTAGATTCTTTAGATTCTTTAGATTCTTTAGATTCTTTAGATTCTTTAGATTCTTTAGGTTCTTTAGATTCTTTAGATTCTTTAGATTCTTTAGATTCTTTAGATTCTTTAGATTCTTTAGATTCTTTAGATTCTTTAGATTCTTTAGATTCTTTAGATTCTTTAGATTCTTTAGATTCTTTAGATTCTTTAGATTCTTTAGATTCTTTAGATTCTTTAGATTCTTTAGATTCTTTAGATTCTTTAGATTCTTTAGATTCTTTAGATTCTTTAGATTCTTTAGATTCTTTAGATTCTTTAGATTCTTTAGATTCTTTAGATTCTTTAGATTCTTTAGATTCTTTAGATTCTTTAGATTCTTTAGATTCTTTAGATTCTTTAGATTCTTTAGATTCTTTAGATTCTTTAGATTCTTTAGATTCTTTAGATTCTTTAGATTCTTTAGATTCTTTAGATTCTTTAGATTCTTTAGATTCTTTAGATTTTTTAGATTCTTTAGATTCTTTAGATTCTTTAGATTCTTTAGATTCTTTAGATTCTTTAGATTCTTTAGATTCTTTAAATTCTTTAGATTCTTTAGATTCTTTAGATTCTTTAGATTCTTTAGATTCTTTAGATTCTTTAGATTCTTTAGATTCTTTAGATTCTTTAGATTCTTTAGATTCTTTAGATTCTTTAGATTCTTTAGATTCTTTAGATTCTTTAGATTCTTTAGATTCTTTAGATTCTTTAGATTCTTTAGATTCTTTAGATTCTTTAGATTCTTTAGATTCTTTAGATTCTTTAGATTCTTTAGATTCTTTAGATTCTTTAGATTCTTTAGATTCTTTAGATTCTTTAGATTCTTTAGATTCTTTAGATTCTTTAGATCCTTTAGATTCTCTAGATTCTTTAGTTACTTTTGATTCTTTAGATTAATAGATTTTTTAGATTCCTTGGATTTTTTAGATTCCTTGGATTTTTTAGATTGTTTAGTTTCTTTAGATTTTTTAGATTCTTTAGATTTTTAGATTCTTTAGATTCTTTGGATTCTTTGGATTCTTTAGATTCTTTAGATTCTTTAGATTCTTTAGATTCTTTAGATTCTTTAGATTCTTTAGATTCTTTAGATTCTTTAGATTTTTAGATTCTTTAGATTCTTTAGATTCTTTAGATTCTTTAGATTCTTTAGATTCTTTAGATTCTTTAGATTCTTTAGATTCTTTAGATTCTTTAGATTCTTTAGATTCTTTAGATTCTTTAGATTCTTTAGATTCTTTAAATTCTTTAGATTCTTTAGATTCTTTAGATTCTTTAGATTCTTTAGATTTTTTAGATTCTTTAGATTCTTTAGATTCTTTAGATTCTTTAGATTCTTTAGATTCTTTAGATTCTTTAGATTCTTTAGATTCTTTAGATTCTTTAGATTCTTTAGATCCTTTAGATTCTTTAGATTCTTTAGTTACTTTTGATTCTTTAGATTAATAGATTTTTTAGATTCCTTGGATTTTTTAGATTGTTTAGTTTCTTTAGATTTTTTAGATTCTTTAGATTTTTAGATTCTTTAGATTCTTTGGATTCTTTGGATTCTTTAGATTCTTTAGATTCTTTAGATTCTTTAGATTCTTTAGATTCTTTAGATTCTTTAGATTCTTTAGATTCTTTAGATTCTTTAGATTCTTTAGATTCTTTAGATTCTTAAGATTCTTTAGATTCTTTAGATTCTTTAGATTCTTTAGATTCTTTAGATTCTTTATATTCTTTAGATTCTTTAGATTCTTTAGATTCTTTAGATACTTTAGATTCTTTAGATTCTTTAGATTCTTTAGATTCTATAGATTCTTTAGATTCTTTAGTTTCTTTAAATTCCTTAGATGCTTTAGATTCTTTAGATTCTTTAGATTCCTTAGATTCTTTAGATTAATAGATTTTTTAGATTCCATGTATTCTTTAGATTCTTTAGATTCTTTAGATTCTTTAGATTCTTTAGATTCTTTAGAATCTTTAGATTCTTTAGATTCTTTAGATTCTTTAGATTCTTTAGATTCTTTAGATTCTTTAGATTCTTTAGATTCTTTAGATTCTTTAGATTCTTTAGATTCTTTAGATTCTTTAGATTCTTTAGATTCTTTAGATTCTTTAGATTCTTTAGATTCTTTAGATTCTTTAGATTCTTTAGATTCTTTATATTCTTTAGATTCTTTAGATTCTTTAGATTTTTTAGATTCTTTAGATTCTTTAGATTCTTTAGATTCTTTAGATTCTTTAGATTCTTTAGATTCTTTAGATTCTTTAGATTCTTTAGATTCTTTAGATTCTTTAGATTCTTTAGATTCTTTATATTCTTTAGATTCTTTAGATTCTTTAGATTCTTTATTTTCTTTAGATTCTTTAGATTCTTTAGATTTTTTAGATTCTTTAGATTCTTTAGATTCTTTAGATTCTTTAGATTCTTTAGATTCTTTAGATTCTTTAGATTCTTTAGATTCTTTAGATTCTTTAGATTCTTTAGATTCTTTAGATTCTTTAGATTCTTTAGATTTTTTAGATTCTTTAGATTCTTTAGATTCTTTAGATTCTTTAGATTCTTTAGATTCTTTAGATTCTTTAGATTCTTTAGATTCTTTAGATTCTTTAGATTCTTTAGATTCTTTAGATTCTTTAGATTCTTTAGATTCTTTAGATTCTTTAGATTCTTTAGATTCTTTAGATTCTTTAGATTCTTTAGATTCTTTAGATTCTTTAGATTCTTTAGATTCTTTAGATTCTTTAGATTCTTTAGATTCTTTAGATTCTTTAGATTCTTTAGATTCTTTATATTCTTTAGATTCTTTAGATTCTTTAGATTCTTTAGATTCTTTAGATTCTTTAGATTCTTTAGATTCTTTAGATTCTTTAGATTCTTTAGATTCTTTAGATTCCTTAGATTCTTTAGATTCTTTAGATTCTTTAGATTCTTTAGATTCTTTAGATTCTTTAGATTCTTTAGATTCTTTAGATTCTTTAGATTCTTTAGATTCTTTAGATTCTTTAGATTCTTTAGATTTTTTAGATTCTTTAGATTCTTTAGATTCTTTAGATTCTTTAGATTCTTTAGATTCTTTAGATTCTTTAGATTCTTTAGATTCTTTAGATTCTTTAGATTCTTTAGATTCTTTAGATTCTTTAGATTCTTTAGATTCTTTAGATTCTTTAGATTCTTTAGATTCTTTAGATTCTTTAGATTCTTTAGATTCTTTAGATTCTTTAGATTCTTTAGATTCTTTAGATTCTTTAGATTCTTTAGATTCTTTAGATTCTTTAGATTCTTTAGATTCTTTAGATTCTTTAGATTCTTTAGATTCTTTAGATTCTTTAGATTCTTTAGATACTTTAGATTCTTTAGATTCTTTAGATTCTTTAGATTCTTTAGATTCTTTAGATTCTTTAGATTCTTTAGATTCTTTAGATTCTTTAGATTCTTTATATTCTTTAGATTCTTTAGATTCTTTAGATTCTTTAGATTCTTTAGATTCTTTAGATTCTTTAGATTCTTTAGATTCTTTAGATTCTTTAGATTCTTTAGATACTTTAGATTCTTTAGATTCTTTAGATTCTTTAGATCCTTTAGATTCTTTAGATTCTTTAGATTCTTTAGATTCTTTAGATTCTTTAGATTCTTTAGATTCTTTAGATTCTTTAGATTCTTTAGATTCTTTAGATTCTTTAGATTCTTTAGATTCTTTAGATTCTTTAGATTCTTTAGATTCTTTAGATTCTTTAGATTCTTTAGATTCTTTAGATTCTTTAGATTCTTTAGATTCTTTAGATTCTTTAGATTCTTTAGATTCTTTAGATTCTTTAGATTCTTTAGATTCTTTAGATTCTTTAGATTCTTTAGATTCTTTAGATTCTTTAGATTCTTTAGATTCTTTAGATTCTTTAGATTCTTTAGATTCTTTAGATTCTTTAAATTCTTTAGATTCATTAGATTCTTTAGATTCTTTAGATTTTTTAGATTCTTTAGATTCTTTAGATTCTTTAGATTCTTTAGATTCTTTAGATTCTTTAGATTCTTTAGATTCTTTAGATTCTTTAGATTCTTTAGATTCTTTAGATCCTTTAGATTCTTTAGATTCTTTAGTTACTTTTGATTCTTTACATTAATAGATTTTTTAGATTCCTTGGATTTTTTAGATTGTTTAGTTTCTTTAGATTTTTTAGATTCTTTAGATTTTTAGATTCTTTAGATTCTTTGGATTCTTTGGATTCTTTAGATTCTTTAGATTCTTTAGATTCTTTAGATTCTTTAGATTCTTTAGATTCTTTAGATTCTTTAGATTCTTTAGATTCTTTAGATTCTTTAGATTCTTTAGATTCTTTAGATTCTTTAGATTCTTTAGATTCTTTAGATTCTTTATATTCTTTAGATTTTTTGGATTCTTTAGATTCTTTAGATACTTTAGATTCTTTAGATTCTTTAGATTCTTTAGATTCTATAGATTCTTTAGATTCTTTAGTTTCTTTAAATTCCTTAGATGCTTTAGATTCTTTAGATTCTTTAGATTCCTTAGATTCTTTAGATTAATAGATTTTTTAGATTCCATGTATTCTTTAGATTCTTTAGATTCTTTAGATTCTTTAGATCCTTTAGATTCTTTAGATTCGTTAATTTCTTTTGATTCTTTAGATTAATAGATTTTTTAGATTCCTTGGATTTTTTAGATTTTTTAGATTCTTTAGATTTTTTAGATTCTTTAGATTTTTTAGATTCTTTAGATTCTTTGGATTCTTTGGATTTTTTAGATTCTTTAGATTCTTTAGATTCTTTAGATTCTTTAGATTCTTTAGATTCTTTAGATTCTTTAGATTCTTTAGATTCTTTAGATACTTTAGATTCTTTAGATTCTTTAGATTCTTTAGATTTTTAGATTCTTTAGATTCTTTAGATTCTTTAGATTCCTTAGATTCTTTAGATTCTCTAGACTTTTTAGATTCTTTAGATTCTTTAGATTCTTTAGATTCTTTAGATCCTTTAGATTCTTTAGATTCTTTAGTTACTTTTGATTCTTTAGATTAATAGATTTTTTAGATTCCTTGGATTTTTTAGATTCCTTGGATTTTTTAGATTGTTTAGTTTCTTTAGATTTTTTAGATTCTTTAGATTTTTAGATTCTTTAGATTCTTTGGATTCTTTGGATTCTTTAGATTCTTTAGATTCTTTAGATTCTTTAGATTCTTTAGATTCTTTAGATTCTTTAGATTCTTTAGATTCTTTAGATTCTTTAGATTCTTTAGATTCTTTAGATTCTTTAGATTCTTTAGATTCTTTAGATTCTTTAGATTCTTTAGATTCTTTAGATTCTTTAGATTCTTTAGATTCTTTAGATTCTTTAGATTCTTTAGATTCTTTAAATTCTTTAGATTCTTTAGATTCTTTAGATTCTTTAGATTTTTTAGATTCGTTAGATTCTTTAGATTCTTTAGATTCCTTAGATTCTTTAGATTCTCTAGACTTTTTAGATTCTTTAGATTCTTTAGATCCTTTAGATTCTTTAGATTCTTTAGATTCTTTAGATTCTTTAGATTCTTTAGATTCTTTAGATTCTTTAGATTCTTTAGATTCTTTAGATTCTTTATATTCTTTAGATTCTTTAGATTCTTTAGATTCTTTAGATTCTTTAGATTCTTTAGATTCTTTAGATTCTTTAGATTCTTTAGATTCTTTAGATTCTTTAGATTCTTTAGATTCTTTAGATTCTTTAGATTCTTTAGTTTCTTTAAATTCCTTAGATGCTTTAGATTCTTTAGATTCTTTAGATTCCTTAGATTCTTTAGATTAATAGATTTTTTAGATTCCATGTATTCTTTAGATTCTTTAGATTCTTTAGGTTCTTTAGATTCTTTAGATTCTTTAGATTCTTTAGATTCTTTAGATTCTTTAGATTCTTTAGATTCTTTAGATTCTTTAGATTCTTTAGATTCTTTAGATTCTTTAGATTCTTTAGATTCTTTAGATTCTTTAGATTCTTTAGATTCTTTAGATTCTTTAGATTCTTTAAATTCTTTAGATTCTTTAGATTCTTTAGATTCTTTAGATTCTTTAGATTTTTTAGATTCTTTAGATTCTTTAGATTCTTTAGATTCCTTAGATTCTTTTGATTCTCTAGTTTCTTAAGATTCTTTAGATTCTTTATATTCTTTAGATTCTTTAGATTCTTTAGATTCTTTGGATTCTTTAGTTTCTTTAAATTCCTTAGATTCTTTAGATTCTTTAGATTCCTTAGATTCTTTAGATTAATAGGTTTTTTAGATTCCCTGTATTCTTTAGATTTTTTAGATTCTCTAGTTTCTTTAGATTCTTTAGATTTTTTAGATCTTTTAGATTCTTTAGATTCTTTAGATTCTTTAGATTCTTTAGATTCTTTAGATTCTTTAGATTCTTTAGATTCTTTAGATTCTTTAGATTCTTTAGATTCTTTAGATTTTTTAGATTCTTTAGATTCTTTAGATTCTTTAGATTCTTTAGATTCTTTAGATTCTTTAGATTCTTTAGATTCTTTAGATTCTTTAGATTCTTTAGATTCTTTAGATTCTTTAGATTCTTTAGATTCTTTAGATTCTTTAGATTCTTTAGATTCTTTAGATTCTTTAGATTTTTTAGATTCTTTATATTCTTTATATTCTTTAGATTCTTTAGATTCTTTAGATTCTTTAGATTCTTTAGATTCTTTAGATTCTTTAGATTCTTTAGATTCTTTAGATTCTTTAGATTCTTTAGATTCTTTAGATTCTTTAGATTCTTTAGATTCTTTAGATTCTTTAGATTCTTTAGATTCTTTAGATTCTTTAGATTCTTTAGATTCTTTAGATTCTTTAGATTCTTTAGATTCTTTATATTCTTTAGATTCTTTAGATTCTTTAGATTCTTTAGATTATTTAGATTCTTTAGATTCTTTAGATTCTTTAGATTCTTTAGATTCTTTAGATTCTTTAGATTCTTTAGATTCTTTAGATTCTTTAGATTCTTTAGATTCTTTAGATTCTTTAGATTCTTTAGATTCTTTAGATTCTTTAGATTCTTTAGATTCTTTAGATTCTTTAGATTCTTTAGATTCTTTAGATTCTTTAGATTCTTTAGATTCTTTAGATTCTTTAGATTCTTTAGATTCTTTAGATTCTTTAGATTCTTTAGATTCTTTAGATTCTTTAGATTCTTTAGATTCTTTAGATTCTTTAGATTCTTTAGATTCTTTAGATTCTTTAGATTCTTTAGATTCTTTAGATTCTTTAGATTCTTTAGATTCTTTAGATTCTTTAGATTCTTTAGATTCTTTAGATTCTTTAGATTCTTTAGATTCTTTAGATTCTTTAGATTCTTTAGATTCTTTATATTCTTTAGATTCTTTAGATTCTTTAGATTCTTTAGATTCTTTAGATTCTTTAGATTCTTTAGATTCTTTAGATTCTTTAGATTCTTTAGATTCTTTAGATTCTTTAGATTCTTTAGATTCTTTAGATTCTTTAGATTCTTTAGATTCTTTAGATTCTTTAGATTCTTTAGATTCTTTAGATTCTTTAGATTCTTTAGATTCTTTAGATTCTTTAGATTCTTTAGATTCTTTAGATTCTTTAGATTCTTTAGATTCTTTAGATTCTTTAGATTCTTTAGATTCTTTAGATTCTTTAGATTCTTTAGATTCTTTAGATTCTTTAGATTCTTTAGATTCTTTAGATTCTTTAGATTCTTTAGATTCTTTAGATTCTTTAGATCCTTTAGATTCTTTAGATTCTTTAGTTACTTTTGATTCTTTAGATTAATAGATTTTTTAGATTCCTTGGATTTTTTAGATTCCTTGTATTTTTTAGATTGTTTAGTTTCTTTAGATTTTTTAGATTCTTTAGATTTTTAGATTCTTTAGATTCTTTGGATTCTTTGGATTCTTTAGATTCTTTAGATTCTTTAGATTCTTTAGATTCTTTAGATTCTTTAGATTCTTTAGATTCTTTAGATTCTTTAGATTCTTTAGATTCTTTAGATTCTTTAGATTCTTTAGATTCTTTAGATTCTTTAGATTCTTTAGATTCTTTAGATTCTTTAGATTCTTTAGATTCTTTAAATTCTTTAGATTCTTTAGATTCTTTAGATTCTTTAGATTTTTTAGATTCGTTAGATTCTTTAGATTCTTTAGATTCCTTAGATTCTTTAGATTCTTTAGATTCTCTAGACTTTTTAGATTCTTTAGATTCTTTAGATTCTTTAGATTCTTTAGATTCTTTAGATTCTTTAGATTCTTTAGATTCTTTAGATTCTTTAGATTCTTTAGATTCTTTAGATTCTTTAGATTCTTTAGATTCTTTAGATTCTTTAGATTCTTTAGATTCTTTAGATTCTTTATATTCTTTAGATTCTTTAGATTCTTTAGATTCTTTAGATTCTTTAGATTCTTTAGATTCTATAGATTCTTTAGATTCTTTAGATTCTTTAGATTCTTTAGTTTCTTTAAATTCCTTAGATGCTTTAGATTCTTTAGATTCTTTAGATTCCTTAGATTCTTTAGATTAATAGATTTTTTAGATTCCATGTATTCTTTAGATTCTTTAGATACTTTAGATTCTTTAGATTCTTTAGATTCTTTAGATTCTTTAGATTCTTTAGATTCTTTAGATTCTTTAGATTCTTTAGATTCTTTAGATTCTTTAGATTCCTTAGATTCTTTAGATTCTCTAGACTTTTTAGATTCTTTAGATTCTTTAGATTCTTTAGATTCTTTAGATTCTTTAGATTCTTTAGATTCTTTAGATTCTTTAGATCCTTTAGATTCTTTAGATTCGTTAGTATCTTTTGATTCTTTAGATTAATAGATTTTTTAGATTCCTTAGATTTTTTAGATTTTTTAGATTCTTTAGATTTTTTAGATTCTTTAGATTTTTTAGATTCTTTAGATTCTTTGGATTCTTTGGATTTTTTAGATTCTTTAGATACTTCAGATTCTTTAGATTCTTTAGATTCTTTAGATTCTTTAGATTCTTTAGATTCTTTAGTTTCTTTAAATTCCTTAGATTCTTTAGATTCTTTAGATTCCTTAGATTCTTTAGATTAATAGGTTTTTTAGATTCCATGTATTCTTTAGATTTTTTAGATTCTCTAGATTCTTTAGATTCTTTAGATTTTTTAGATCTTTTAGATTCTTTAGATTCTTTAGATTCTTTAGATTCTTTAGATTCTTTAGATTCTTTAGATTCTTTAGATTCTTTAGATTCTTTGGATTCTTTAGATTCTTTAGATTCTTTAGATTGTTTAGATTCTTTAGATTCTTTAGATTCTTTAGATTCTTTAGATTCTTTAGATTCTTTAGATTCTTTAGATTCTTTAGATTCTTTAGATTCTTTAGATTCTTTAGATTCTTTAGATTCTTTAGATTCTTTAGATTCTTTAGATTCTTTAGATTCTTTAGATTCTTTAGATTCTTTAGATTCTTTAGATTCTTTAGATTCTTTAGATTCTTTAGATTCTTTAGATTCTTTAGATTCTTTAGATTCTTTAGATTCTTTAGATTCTTTAGATTCTTTAGATTCTTTAGATTCTTTAGATTCTTTAGATTCTTTAGATTCTTTAGATTCTTTAGATTGTTTAGATTTTTTAGATTTTTTAGATTCTTTAGATTCTTTAGATTCTTTAGATTCTTTAGATTCTTTAGATTCTTTAGATTCTTTAGATTCTTTAGATTCTTTAGATTCTTTAGATTCTTTAGATTCTTTAGATTCTTTAGATTCTTTAGATTCTTTAGATTCTTTAGATTCTTTAGATTCTTTAGATCCTTTAGATTCTTTAGATTCTTTAGATTCTTTAGATTCTTTAGATTATTTAGATTCTGTAGATTCTGTAGATTCTTTAGATTCTTTAGATTCTTTAGATTCCTTAGATTCTTTAGATTCTTTAGATTCTTTAGATTTTTTAGATTCTTTAGATTCTTTAGATTCTTTAGATTCTTTAGATTCTTTAGATTCTTTAGATTCTTTAGATTCTTTAGATTCTTTAGATTCTTTAGATTCTTTAGATTCTTTGGATTCTTTGGATTCTTTGGATTCTTTAGATTCTTTAGATTCTTTAGATTCTTTAGATTCTTTAGATTCTTTAGATTCTTTAGATTCTTTAGATTCTTTAGATTCTTAAGATTCTTTACATTCTTTAGATTAGTTAGAATCTTTAGATTCTTTAGATTTTTTAGATTCTTTAAATTCTTTAGATTCTTTAGATTCTTTAGATTCTTTAGATTCTTTAGATTCTTTAGATTCTTTAGATTCTTTAGATTCTTTAGATTCTTTAGATTCTTTAGATTCTTTAGATTCTTTAGATTCTTTAGAGTCTTTAGATTCTTTAGATTCTTTAGATTCTTTAGATTCTTTAGATTTTTTAGATTCTTTAGATTCTTTAGATTCTTTAGATTCTTTAGATTCTTTAGATTTTTTAGATTCTTTAGATTCTTTAGATTCTTTAGATTCTTTAGATTCTTTAGATTCTTTAGATTCTTTAGATTCTTTAGATTCTTTAGATTCTTTAGATTTTTTAGATTCTGTAGATTCTTTAGATTCTTTAGATTCTTTAGATTCTTTAGATTCTTTAGATTCTTTAGATTCTTTAGATTCTTTAGATTCTTTAGATTCTTTAGATTCTTTGGATTCTTTAGATTCTTTAGATTCTTTAGATTCTTTAGATTCTTTAGATTCTTTAGATTCTTTAGATTCTTTAGATTCTTTAGATTCTTTAGATTCTTTAGATTCTTTAGATTCTTTAGATTCTTTAGATTCTTTAGATTCTTTAGATTTTTTAGATTCTTTAGATTCTTTAGATTCTTTAGATTCTTTAGATTCTTTAGATTCTTTAGATTCTTTAGATTCTTTAGATTCTTTAGATTCTTTAGATTCTTTAGATTCTTTAGATTCTTTAGATTCTTTAGATTCTTTAGATTCTTTAGATTCTTTAGATTCTTTAGATTCTTTGGATTCTTTAGATTCTTTAGATTCTTTAGATTCTTTAGATTCTTTAGATTCTTTAGATTCTTTAGATTCTTTAGATTCTTTAGATTCTTTAGATTCTTTAGATTCTTTAGATTCTTTAGATTCTTTAGATTCTTTAGATTCTTTAGATTCTTTAGATTCTTTAGATTCTTTAGATTCTTTAGATTCTTTAGATTCTTTAGATTCTTTAGATTCTTTAGATTCTTTAGATTCTTTAGATTCTTTAGATTCTTTAGATTCTTTAGATTCTTTAGATTCTTTAGATTCTTTAGATTCTTTAGATTCTTTAGATTGTTTAGATTCTTTAGATTCTTTAGATTCTTTAGATCCTTTAGATTCTTTAGATTCGTTAGTTTCTTTTGATTCTTTAGATTAGTAGATTTTTTAGATTCCTTGGATTTTTTAGATTTTTTAGATTCTTTAGATTTTTTAGATTCTTTAGATTTTTTAGATTCTTTAGATTCTTTGGATTCTTTGGATTTTTTAGATTCTTTAGATTCTTTAGATTCTTTAGATTCTTTTGATTCTTTAGATTCTTTAAATTCTTTAGATTCTTTAGATTCTTTAAATTCTTTAGATTCTTTAGATTCTTTAGATTCTTTAGATTCTTTAGATTTTTTAGATTCCATGTATTCTTTAGCTTTTTTAGATTCTCTAGATTCTTTAGATTTTTTAGATTTTTTAGATCTTTTGGATTCTTTAGATTCTTTAGATTCTTTAGATTCTTTAGATTCTTTAGATTCTTTAGATTCTTTAGATTCTTTAGATTCTTTAGATTCTTTAGATTCTTTAGATTCTTTAGATTCTTTAGATTCTTTAGATTCTTTAGATTCTTTAGATTCTTTAGATTCTGTAGATTCTTTAGATTCTTTAGATTCTTTAGATTCTTTAGATTCTTTAGATTCTTTAGATTCTTTAGATTCTTTAGATTCTTTAGATCCTTTAGATTCTTTAGATTCTTTAGATTCTTTAGATTCTTTAGATTCTTTAGATTCTTTAGATTCTTTAGATTCTTTAGATTCTTTAGATTCTTTAGATTCTTTAGATTCTTTAGATTCTTTAGATTCTTTAGATTCTTTAGATTCTTTAGATTCTTTAGATTCTTTAGATTTTTTAGATTCTTTAGATTCTTTAGATTCTTTAGATTCTTTAGATTCTTTAGATTCTTTAGATTCTTTAGATTCTTTAGATTCTTTAGATTCTTTAGATTCTTTAGATTCTTTAGATTCTTTAGATTCTTTAGATTCTTTAGATTCTTTAGATTCTTTAGATTCTTTAGATTCTTTAGATTCTTTGGATTCTTTAGATTCTTTAGATTCTTTAGATTCTTTAGATTCTTTAGATTCTTTAGATTCTTTAGATTCTTTAGATTCTTTAGATTCTTTAGATTCTTTAGATTCTTTAGATTCTTTAGATTCTTTAGATTCTTTAGATTCTTTAGATTCTTTAGATTCTTTAGATTCTTTAGATTCTTTAGATTCTTTAGATTCTTTAGATTCTTTAGATTCTTTAGATTCTTTAGATTCTTTAGATTCTTTAGATTCTTTAGATTCTTTAGATTCTTTAGATTCTTTAGATTCTTTAGATTCTTTAGATTCTTTAGATTCTTTAGATTCTTTAGATTCTTTAGATTCTTTAGATTCTTTAGATTCTTTAGATTCTTTAGATTCTTTAGATTCTTTAGATTCTTTAGATTCTTTAGATTCTTTAGATTCTTTAGATTGTTTAGATTGTTTAGATTCTTTAGATTCTTTAGATTCTTTAGATCCTTTAGATTCTTTAGATTCGTTAGTTTCTTTTGATTCTTTAGATTAGTAGATTTTTTAGATTCCTTGGATTTTTTAGATTTTTTAGATTCTTTAGATTTTTTAGATTCTTTAGATTTTTTAGATTCTTTAGATTCTTTGGATTCTTTGGATTTTTTAGATTCTTTAGATTCTTTAGATTCTTTAGATTCTTTTGATTCTTTAGATTCTTTAAATTCTTTAGATTCTTTAGATTCTTTAAATTCTTTAGATTCTTTAGATTCTTTAGATTCTTTAGATTCTTTAGATTTTTTAGATTCCATGTATTCTTTAGCTTTTTTAGATTCTCTAGATTCTTTAGATTTTTTAGATTTTTTAGATCTTTTGGATTCTTTAGATTCTTTAGATTCTTTAGATTCTTTAGATTCTTTAGATTCTTTAGATTCTTTAGATTCTTTAGATTCTTTAGATTCTTTAGATTCTTTAGATTCTTTAGATTCTTTAGATTCTTTAGATTCTTTAGATTCTTTAGATTCTTTAGATTCTTTAGATTCTTTAGATTCTTTAGATTCTTTAGATTCTTTAGATTCTTTAGATTCTTTAGATTCTTTAGATTCTTTAGATTCTTTAGATTCTTTAGATTCTTTAGATTCTTTAGATTCTTTAGATTCTTTAGATTCTTTAGATTCTTTAGATTCTTTAGATTCTTTAGATTCTTTAGATTCTTTAGATTCTTTAGATTCTTTAGATTCTTTAGATTCTTTAGATTCTTTAGATTCTTTAGATTCTTTAGATTCTTTAGATTCTTTAGATTCTTTAGATTCTTTAGATTCTTTAGATTCTTTAGATTCTTTAGATTCTTTAGATTCTTTAGATTCTTTAGATTCTTTAGATTCTTTAGATTCTTTAGATTCCTTAGATTCTTTTGATTCTCTAGTTTCTTTAGATTCTTTATATTCTTTAGATTCTTTAGATTCTTTAGATTCTTTAGATTCTTTAGATTCTTTAGATTCTTTAGATTCTTTAGATTCTTTATATTCTTTAGATTCTTTAGATTCTTTAGATTCTTTAGATTCTTTAGATTCTTTAGATTCTTTAGATTCTTTAGATTCTTTAGATTCTTTAGATTCTTTAGATTCTTTAGATTCTTTAGATTCTTTAGATTCTTTAGATTCTTTAGATTTTTTAGATTCTTTAGATTCTTTAGATTCTTTAGATTCTTTAGATTTTTTAGATTCTTTAGATTCTTTAGATTATTTAGATTTTTTAGATTCTGTAGATTCTGGTGATTCTTTAGATTCTTTAGATTTTTTAGATTCTCTAGATTCTTTAGATTTTTTAGATTCTTTAGATTCTTTAGATCCTTTACATTCTTTAGATTCTTTAGATTCTTTAGATTCTGTAGATTCTGTAGATTCTTTAGATTCTTTAGATTTTTTAGATTCTTTAGATTCTTTAGATTCTTAAGATTCTTTAGATTCTTTAGATTCTTTAGGTTCGTTAGAATCTTTAGATTCTTTAGATTTTTTTGATCCTTTAGATTCTTTAGATTCTCTAGATTCTTTAGATTCTTTAGATTTTTTAGATCTTTTAGATTCTTTAGATTCTTTAGATTCTTTAGATTCTTTAGATTCTTTAGATTCTTTAGATTCTTTAGATTCTTTAGATTCTTTAGATTCTTTAGATTCTTTAGATTCTTTAGATTCTTTAGATTCTTTAGATTCTTTAGATTCTTTAGATTCTTTAGATTCTTTAGATTCTTTAGATTCTTTAGATTCTTTAGATTCTTTAGATTCTTTAGATTCTTTAGATTCTTTAGATTCTTTAGATTCTTTAGATTCTTTAGATTTTTTAGATTCTTTAGATTTTTTAGATTCTTTAGATTCTTTAGATTCTTTAGATTCTTTAGATTCTTTAGATTCTTTTGATTCTTTAGATTCTTTAGATTCTTTAGATTCTTTAGATTCTTTCGATTCTTTGGATTCTTTAGATTCTTTAGATTCTTTAGATTCTTTAGATTCTTTAGATTCTTTAGATTCTTTAGATTCTTTAGATTCTTTAGATTCTTTAGATTCTTAAGATTCTTTACATTGTTTAGATTAGTTAGAATCTTTAGATTCTTTAGATTTTTTAGATTCTTTAAATTCTTTAGATTCTTTAGATTCTTTAGATTCTTTAGATTCTTTAGATTCTTTAGATTCTTTAGATTCTTTAGATTCTTTAGATTCTTTAGATTCTTTAGATTCTTTAGATTCTTTAGATTCTTTAGATTCTTTAGATTCTTTAGATTCTTTAGATTCTTTAGATTCTTTAGATTCTTTAGATTCTTTAGATTCTTTAGATTCTTTAGATTCTTTAGATTCTTTAGATTTTTTAGATTCTTTAGATTCTTTAGATTCTTTAGATTCTTTAGATTCTTTAGATTCTTTAGATTCTTTAGATTCTTTAGATTCTTTAGATTCTTTAGATTCTTTAGATTCTTTAGATTCTTTAGATTCTTTAGATTCTGTAGATTCTTTAGAGTCTTTAGATTCTTTAGATTCTTTAGATTCTTTAGATTCTTTAGATTCTTTAGATTCTTTAGATTCTTTAGATTCTTTAGATTCTTTAGATTCTTTAGATTCTTTAGATTCTTTAGATTCTTTAGATTCTTTAGATTCTTTAGATTCTTTAGATTCTTTAGATTCTTTAGATTCTTTAGATTCTTTAGATTCTTTAGATTCTTTAGATTCTTTAGATTCTTTAGATTCTTTAGATTCTTTAGATTCTTTAGATTCTTTAGATTCTTTAGATTTTTTAGATTCTTTAGATTCTTTAGATTCTTTAGATTCTTTAGATTCTTTAGATTCTTTAGATTCTTTAGATTTTTTAGATTCTTTAGATTCTTTAGATTCTTTAGATTCTTTAGATTCTTTAGATTCTTTAGATTCTTTAGATTCTTTAGATTCTTTGGATTCTTTGGATTCTTTGGATTCTTTGGATTCTTTAGATTCTTTAGATTCTTTAGATTCTTTAGATTCTTTAGATTCTTTAGATTCTTTAGATTCTTTAGATTCTTTAGATTCTTTAGATTCTTTGATTCTTTAGATTCTTTAGATTCTTTAGATTCTTTAGATTCTTTAGATTCTTTAGATTCTTTGGATTCTTTAGATTCTTTAGATTCTTTAGATTCTTTAGATTCTTTAGATTTTTTAGATTCTTTAGATTTTTTATATTCTTTATTTCCTTTAGTTTCTTTAGATTCTTTAGATTCTTTAGATTCTTTAGATTCTTTAGATTCTTTGATTCTTTAGATTCTTTAGATTCTTTAGATTCTTTAGATTCTTTAAATTTTTTAGATTCTTTAGTTTCTTTTGATCCTTTAGATTAATAGATTTTTTAGATTCCTTGTATTCTTTAGATTTTTTAGATTCTCTAGATTCTTTAGATATTTTAGATACTTTAGATTCTTTAGATTCTGTAGATTCTTTAGATACTTTAGTTTCTTTTGATTCTTTAGATTAATAGATTTTTTAGATCCCTTGTATTCTTTAGATTTTTTAGATTCTCTAGATTCTTTAGTTTCTTTAGATTTTTTAGATTTTTTAGATTCTTTAGAATCTTTAGATTCTTTAGATTCTTTAGATTCTTTAGATTCTGTAGATTCTTTAGATTCTTTAGATTCTTTAGATTCTTTAGATTCTTTAGATTCTTTAGATTCTTTAGATTCTTTAGATTCTTTAGATTCTTTAGATTCTTTAGATTCTTTAGATTCTTTAGATTCTTTAGATTCTTTAGATTCTTTAGATTCTTTAGATTCTTTAGATTCTTTAGATTCTTTAGATTCTTTAGATTCTTTAGATTCTTTAGATTCTTTAGATTCTTTAGATTCTTTAGATTCTTTAGATTCTTTAGATTCTTTAGATTCTTTAGATTCTTTAGATTCTTTAGATTCTTTAGATTCTTTAGATTCTTTAGATTCTTTAGATTCTTTAGATTCTTTAGATTCTTTAGATTCTTTAGATTCTTTAGATTCTTTAGATTCTTTAGATTCTTTAGATTCTTTAGATTCTTTAGATTCTTTAGATTCTTTAGATTCTTTAGATTCTTTAGATTCTTTAGATTCTTTAGATTCTTTAGATCCTTTAGATTCTTTAGATTCTTTAGATTCTTTAGATTCTTTAGATTCTTTAGATTCTTTAGATTCTTTAGATTCTTTAGATTCTTTAGATTCTTTGGATTCTTTAGATTCTTTAAATTCTTTAGATTCTTTAGATTCTTTAGATTCTTTAGATTCTTTAGATTCTTTAGATTCTTTAGATTCTTTAGATTCTTTAGATTCTTTAGATTCTTTAGATTCTTTAGATTCTTTAGATTTTTTAGATTCTTTAGATTCTTTAGATTCTTTAGATTCTTTAGATTCTGTAGATTCTGGTGATTCTTTAGATTCTTTAGATTTTTTAGATTCTCTAGATTCTTTAGATTTTTTAGATTCTTTAGATTCTTTAGATCCTTTAGATTCTTTAGATTCTTTAGATTCTTAAGATTCTGTAGATTCTGTAGATTCTTTAGATTCTTTAGATTTTTTAGATTCTTTAGATTCTTTAGATTCTTAAGATTCTTTAGATTCTTTAGATTCTTTAGGTTCGTTAGAATCTTTAGATTCTTTAGATTTTTTTGATCCTTTAGATTCTTTAGATTTTTAGATTCTTTAGATTCTTTAGATTCTTTAGATTCTTTAGATTCTTTAGATTCTTTAGATTCTTTGAATTCTTTAGATTCTTTGGATTCTTTAGATTCTTTAGATTCTTTAGATTCTTTAGATTCTTTAGATTCTTTAGATTCTTTAGATTCTTTAGATTCTTTAGATTCTTTAGATTCTTTAGATTCTTTAGATTCTTTAGATTCTTTAGATTCTTTAGATTCTTTAGATTCTTTAGATTCTTTAGATTCTTTAGATTCTTTATATTCTTTAGATTCTTTAGATTCTTTAGATTGTTTAGATTGTTTAGATTGTTTAGATTCTTTAGATTCTTTAGATTCTTTAGATTCTTTAGATTCTTTAGATTCTTTAGATTCTTTAGATTCTTTAGATTCTTTAGATTCTTTAGATTCTTTAGATTCTTTAGATTCTTTAGATTCTTTAGATTCTTTAGATTCTTTAGATTCTTTAGATTCTTTAGATTCTTTAGATTCTTTAGATTCTTTAGATTCTTTAGATTCTTTAGATTCTTTAGATTCTTTAGATTCTTTAGATTCTTTAGATTCCTTAGATTCTTTTGATTCTCTAGTTTCTTTATATTCTTTATATTCTTTAGATTCTTTAGATTCTTTAGATTCTTTAGATTCTTTAGATTCTTTAGATTCTTTAGATTCTTTAGATTCTTTAGATTCTTTAGATTCTTTAGATTCTTTATATTCTTTAGATTCTTTAGAGTCTTTAGATTCTTTGGATTCTTTAGATTCTTTAAATTCTTTAGATTCTTTAGATTCTTTAGATTCTTTAGATTCTTTAGATTCTTTAGATTCTTTAGATTTTTTAGATTCTTTAGATTCTTTAGATTCTTTAGATTCTTTAGATTCTTTAGATTTTTTAGATTCTTTAGATTCTTTAGATTCTTTAGATTCTTTAGATTCTGTAGATTCTGGTAATTCTTTAGATTCTTTAGATTTTTTAGATTCTCTAGATTCTTTAGATTTTTTAGATTCTTTAGATTCTTTAGATCCTTTAGATTCTTTAGATTCTTTAGATTCTGTAGATTCTGTAGATTCTTTAGATTCTTTAGATTTTTTAGATTCTTTAGATTCTTTAGATTCTTAAGATTCTTTAGATTTTTTAGATTCTTTAGGTTCGTTAGAAACTTTAGATTCTTTAGATTTTTTTGATCCTTTAGATTCTTTAGATTTTTAGATTCTTTAGATTCTTTAGATTCTTTAGATTCTTTAGATTCTTTAGATTCTTTGTATTCTTTAGATTCTTTGGATTCTTTAGATTCTTTAGATTCTTTAGATTCTTTAGATTCTTTAGATTCTTTAGATTCTTTAGATTCTTTAGATTCTTTAGATTCTTTAGATTCTTTAGATTCTTTAGATTCTTTAGATTCTTTAGATTCTTTAGATTCTTTAGATTCTTTAGATTCTTTAGATTCTTTAGATTCTTTAGATTCTTTAGATTCTTTAGATTCTTTAGATTCTTTAGATTCTTTAGATTCTTTAGATTCTTTAGATTCTTTAGATTCTTTAGATTCTTTAGATTCTTTAGATTGTTTAGATTGTTTAGATTCTTTAGATTCTTTAGATTCTTTAGATTCTTTAGATTCTTTAGATTCTTTAGATTCTTTAGATTCTTTAGATTCTTTAGATTCTTTAGATTCTTTAGATTCTTTAGATTCTTTAGATTCTTTAGATTCTTTAGATTCTTTAGATTCTTTAGATTCTTTAGATTCTTTAGATTCTTTAGATTCTTTAGATTCTTTAGATTCTTTAGATTCTTTAGATTCTTTAGATTCTTTAGATTCTTTAGATTCTTTAGATTCTTTAGATTCTTTAGATTCTTTAGATTCTTTAGATTCTTTAGATTCTTTAGATTCTTTAGATTCTTTAGATTCTTTAGATTCTTTAGATTCTTTAGATTCTTTAGATTCTTTAGATTCTTTAGATTCTTTAGATTCTTTAGATTCTTTAGATTCTTTAGATTCTTTAGATTCTTTAGATTCTTTAGATTCTTTAGATTCTGTAGATTCTTTAGATTCTTTAGATTCTTTAGATTCTTTAGATTCTTTAGATTCTTTAGATTCTTTAGATTCTTTAGATTCTTTAGATTCTTTAGATTCTTTAGATTCTTTAGATTCTTTAGATTCTTTAGATTTTTTAGGTTCGTTAGAATCTTTAGTTTCTTTAGATTTTTTTGATTCTTTAGATTCTTTAGATTTTTAGATTCTTTAGATTCTTTAGATTCTTTAGATTTTTTAGATTATTTAGATTCTTTAGATTCTTTAGATTCTTTAGATTCTTTAGATTCTTTAGATTCTTTAGATTCTTTAGATTCTTTAGATTTTTTAGATTCTTTAGATTCTTTAGATTCTTTAGATTCTTTAGATTCTTTAGATTATTTAGATTCTTTAGATTTTTTAGATTCTGTAGATTCTGTAGATTCTTTAGATTCTTTAGATTTTTTAGATTCTCTAGATTCTTTAGATTTTTTAGATTCTTTAGATTCTTTAGATCCTTTAGATTCTTTAGATTCTTTAGATTCTTTAGATTCTGTAGATTCTGTAGATTCTTTAGATTCTTTAGATTTTTTAGATTCTTTAGATTCTTTAGATTCTTAAGATTCTTTAGATTCTTTAGATTCTTTAGGTTCGTTGGAATCTTTAGATTCTTTAGATTTTTTTGATCCTTTAGATTCTTTAGATTTTTAGATTCTTTAGATTCTTTGGATTCTTTAGATTCTTTAGATTCTTTAGATTCTTTAGATTCTTTAGATTCTTTAGATTCTTTAGATTCTTTAGATTCTTTAGATTCTTTAGATTCTTTAGATTCTTTAGATTCTTTAGATTCTTTAGATTCTTTAGATTCTTTAGATTCTTTAGATTCTTTAGATTTTTTAGATTCTTTAGATTCTTTAGATTCTTTAGATTCCTTAGATTCTTTAGATTCTTTAGATTCTTTAGATTCTTTAGATTCTTTAGATTCTTTAGATTCTTTAGATTCTTTAGATTCCTTAGATTCTTTTGATTCTCTAGTTTCTTAAGATTCTTTAGATTCTTTATATTCTTTAGATTCTTTAGATTCTTTAGATTCTTTAGATTCTTTAGATTCTTTAGATTCTTTAGATTCTTTAGATTCTTTAGATTCTTTAGATTCTTTAGATTCTTTAGATTCTTTAGATTCTTTAGATTCTTTAGATTCTTTAGATTCTTTAGATTCTTTAGATTCTTTAGATTCTTTAGATTCTTTAGATTCTTTAGATTCTTTAGATTCTTTAGATTCTTTAGATTCTTTAGATTCTTTAGATTCTTTAGATTCTTTAGATTCTTTAGATTCTTTAGATTCTTTAGATTCTTTAGATTCTTTAGATTCTTTAGATTCTTTAGATTCTTTAGATTCTTTAGATTCTTTAGATTCTTTAGATTCTTTAGATTCTTTAGATTCTTTAGATTCTTTAGATTCTTTAGATTCTTTAGATTCTTTAGATTCTTTAGATTCTTTAGATTCTTTAGATTCTTTAGATTCTTTAGATTCTTTAGAATCTTTAGATTCTTTAGATTCTTTAGATTCTTTAGATTCTTTAGATTCTTTAGATTCTTTAGAATCTTTAGATTCTTTAGATTCTTTAGATACTTTAGAATCTTTAGATTCTTTAGATTCTTTAGATTCTTTAGATTCTTTAGATTCTTTAGATTCTTTAGATTCTTTAGATTCTTTAGATTCTTTATATTCTTTAGATTCTTTAGATTTTTTAAATTCTTTAGATTCTTTAGATTCTTTAGATTCTTTAGATTCTTTAGATTCTTTAGATTCATTAGATTCTTTAGATTCTTTAGATTCTTTTAATTATTTAGATTAATAGATTTTTTAGATTCCTTGGATTTTTTAGATTTTTTAGATTCTTTAGATTTTTTAGATTCTTTAGATTTTTTAGATTCTTTAGATTTTTTAGATTCTTTAGATTCTTTAGATACTTTGGATTTTTTAGATACTTTAGATTCTTTAGTTTCTTTAGTTTCTTTAGATAGTTTAGTTTCTTTAGATTCTTTAGATTATTTAGATTCTTTAGATTCTTTAGATTCTTTATGTCCTTTAGTTTCTTTTGATTCTTTAGATTAATAGATTTTTTAGATTCCTTGTATTCTTTAGATTTTTTAGATTCTCTAGATTCTTTAGATATTTTAGATTCTTTAGATTCTTTAGATTCTTTTAATTATTTAGATTAATAGATTTTTTAGATTCCTTGGATTTTTTAGATTTTTTAGATTCTTTAGATTTTTTAGATACTTTAGATATTTTAGATTCTTTAGATTTTTTAGATTCTTTGGATTTTTTAGATTCTTTAGATTCTTTAGATACTTTGGATTTTTTAGATACTTTAGATTCTTTAGATTCTTTAGATTTTTTAGATTCTTTAGATTCTTTAGTTTCTTTAGTTTCTTAAGATAGTTTAGTTTCTTTAGATTCTTTAGATTATTTAGATTCTTTAGATTCTTTAGATTCTTTAGGTTCTTTAGATTCTTTAGATTCTTTAGATTCTTTAGAATCTTTAGATTCTTTAGATTCTTTAGATTCTTTAGATTCTTTAGATCCTTTGGATTCTTTAGATTCTTTAGATACTTTAGATTCTTTAGATTCTGTAGTTTCTGTAGATTCTTTAGATTCTTTAGATTTTTTAGAATCTTTAGATTCTTTAGATTCTTAAGATTCTTTAGATTCTTTAGATTCTTTAGGTTCATTAGAATCTTTAGATTATTTATATTTTTTTGATTCTTTAGATTCTTTAGATTTTTAGATTCTTTAGATTCTTTAGATTCTTTAGATTTTTTAGATTCTTTAGATCCTTTAGATTCTTTAGATTCTTTAGATTCTTTAGATTCTTTAGATTCTTTAGATTCTTTAGATTCTTTAGATTCTTTAGATTCTTTAGATTCTTTAGATTCTTTAGATTCTTTAGATTTTTTAAATTCTTTAGATTCTTTAGATTCTTTAGATTCTTTAGATTCTTTAGATTCTTTAGATTCATTAGATTCTCTAGATTCTTTAGATTCTTTAGATTCTTTAGATTCTTTAGATTCTTTAGATTCTTTAGATTCTTTAGATTATTTAGATTCTTTAGATTCTTTAGATTCTTTAGGTTCTTTAGATTCTTTAGATTCTTTAGATTCTTTAGAATCTTTAGATTCTTTAGATTCTTTAGATTCTTTAGATTCTTTAGATTCTTTAGATTCTTTAGATCCTTTAGATTCTTTAGATTCTTTAGATACTTTAGATTCTTTAGATTCTGTAGATTCTGTAGATTCTTTAGATTCTTTAGATTTTTTAGAATCTTTAGATTCTTTAGATTCTTAAGATTCTTTAGATTCTTTAGATTCTTTAGGTTCGTTAGAATCTTTAGATTATTTAGATTTTTTTGATTCTTTAGATTCTTTAGATTTTTAGATTCTTTAGATTCTTTAGATTCTTTAGATTCTTTAGATTTTTTAGATCCTTTAGATTCTTTAGATTCTTTAGATTCTTTAGACTCTTTAGATTCTTTAGATTCTTTAGATTCTTTAGATTCTTTAGATTCTTTAGATTTTTTAAATTCTTTAGATTCTTTAGATTCTTTAGATTCTTTAGATTCTTTAGATTCATTAGATTCTTTAGATTCTTTAGATTCTTTAGATTCTTTAGATTCTTTAGATTCTTTAGATTCTTTAGATTCTTTAGATTTTTTAGATTCTTTAGATTCTTTAGATTCTTTATGTCCTTTAGTTTCTTTTGATTCTTTAGATTAATAGATTTTTTAGATTCCTTGGATTTTTTAGATTTTCTAGATTCTTTAGATTCTTTAGATTTTTTAGATTTTTTAGATTCTTTAGATTCTTTAGATTCTTTAGATTCTTTAGATACTTTAAATTCTTTAGATTCTTTAGATTCTTTAGATTCTTTAGATTCTTTAGATTCCTTAGATTCTTTTGATTCTCTAGTTTCTTTAGATTCTTTAGATTTTTTAGATTCTTTAGATTCTTTAGATTCTTTAGATTCTTTAGATTCTTTAGATACTTTAGTTTCTTTAGATTCTTTAGATTCTTTGGATTCTTTAGATTCTTTAGATTCTTTAGATTCTTTAGATTCTTTAGATTCTTTAGATTCTTTAGATTATTTAGATTTTTTAGATTCTTTAGATTCTTTAGATTCCTTAGATTCTTTAGATTCTCTAGACTCTTTAGATTCTTTAGATTCTTTAGATTCTTTAGATTCTTTAAATTCTTTAGATTCTTTAGATTCTTTAGATTCTTTAGATTCTTTAGATTCTTTAGTTTCTTTAGATTCTTTAGATTCTTTAGATTCTTTAGTTTCTTTAAATTCCTTAGATGCTTTAGATTCTTTAGATTCTTTAGATTCCTTAGATTCTTTAGATTAATAGATTTTTTAGATTCCATGTATTCTTTAGATTTTTTAGATTTTCTAGATTCTTTAGTTTCTTTAGATTTTTTAGATTTTTTAGATTCTTTAGATTCTTTAGATTCTTTAGATTCTTTAGATTCTTTAGATTCTTTAGATTGTTTAGATTCTTTAGATTCTTTAGATTCTTTAGATTCTTTAGATTCTTTAGATTCTTTAGATTCTTTAGATTCTTTAGATTCTTTAGATTCTTTAGATTCTTTAGATTCTTTAGATTTCTTAGATTCTTTTGATTCTCTAGTTTCTTTAGATTCTTTAGATTCTTTAGATTCTTTAGATTCTTTAGATTCTTTAGATTCTTTAGATTCTTTAGATTCTTTAGATTCTTTAGATTCTTTAGATTCTTTAGATTCTTTAGATTCTTTAGATTCTTTAGATTCTTTAGATACTTTAGATTCTTTAGATCCTTTAGATTCTTTAGATTCTTTAGATTCTTTAGATTCTTTAGATTCTTTAGACTCTTTAGATCCTTTAGATTCATTAGATTCTTTAGATTCTTTAGATTCTTTAGATTCTTTAGATTCTTTAGATTCTTTAGATTCTTTAGATTCTTTAGATTCTTTAGATTCTTTAGATTCTTTAGATTCTTTAGATTTCTTAGATTCTTTTGATTCTCTAGTTTCTTTAGATTCTTTAGATTCTTTAGATTCTTTAGATTCTTTAGATTCTTTAGATTCTTTAGATTCTTTAGATTCTTTAGATTCTTTAGATTCTTTAGATTCTTTAGATTCTTTAGATTCTTTAGATTCTTTAGATTCTTTAGATTCTTTAGATTCTTTAGATTCTTTAGATTCTTTAGATTCTTTAGATTCTTTAGATTCTTTAGATTCATTAGATTCTTTAGATTCTTTGGATTCTTTAGATTCTTTAGATTCTTTAGATTCTTTAGATCCTTTGGATTCTTTAGATTCTTTAGATACTTTAGATTCTTTAGATTCTGTAGTTTCTGTAGATTCTTTAGATTCTTTAGATTTTTTAGAATCTTTAGATTCTTTAGATTCTTAAGATTCTTTAGATTCTTTAGATTCTTTAGGTTCATTAGAATCTTTAGATTATTTATATTTTTTTGATTCTTTAGATTCTTTAGATTTTTAGATTCTTTAGATTCTTTAGATTCTTTAGATTTTTTAGATTCTTTAGATCCTTTAGATTCTTTAGATTCTTTAGATTCTTTAGATTCTTTAGATTCTTTAGATTCTTTAGATTCTTTAGATTCTTTAGATTCTTTAGATTCTTTAGATTCTTTAGATTTTTTAAATTCTTTAGATTCTTTAGATTCTTTAGATTCTTTAGATTCTTTAGATTCTTTAGATTCATTAGATTCTCTAGATTCTTTAGATTCTTTAGATTCTTTAGATTCTTTAGATTCTTTAGATTCTTTAGATTCTTTAGATTATTTAGATTCTTTAGATTCTTTAGATTCTTTAGGTTCTTTAGATTCTTTAGATTCTTTAGATTCTTTAGAATCTTTAGATTCTTTAGATTCTTTAGATTCTTTAGATTCTTTAGATTCTTTAGATTCTTTAGATCCTTTAGATTCTTTAGATTCTTTAGATACTTTAGATTCTTTAGATTCTGTAGATTCTGTAGATTCTTTAGATTCTTTAGATTTTTTAGAATCTTTAGATTCTTTAGATTCTTAAGATTCTTTAGATTCTTTAGATTCTTTAGGTTCGTTAGAATCTTTAGATTATTTAGATTTTTTTGATTCTTTAGATTCTTTAGATTTTTAGATTCTTTAGATTCTTTAGATTCTTTAGATTCTTTAGATTTTTTAGATCCTTTAGATTCTTTAGATTCTTTAGATTCTTTAGACTCTTTAGATTCTTTAGATTCTTTAGATTCTTTAGATTCTTTAGATTCTTTAGATTTTTTAAATTCTTTAGATTCTTTAGATTCTTTAGATTCTTTAGATTCTTTAGATTCATTAGATTCTTTAGATTCTTTAGATTCTTTAGATTCTTTAGATTCTTTAGATTCTTTAGATTCTTTAGATTCTTTAGATTTTTTAGATTCTTTAGATTCTTTAGATTCTTTATGTCCTTTAGTTTCTTTTGATTCTTTAGATTAATAGATTTTTTAGATTCCTTGGATTTTTTAGATTTTCTAGATTCTTTAGATTCTTTAGATTTTTTAGATTTTTTAGATTCTTTAGATTCTTTAGATTCTTTAGATTCTTTAGATACTTTAAATTCTTTAGATTCTTTAGATTCTTTAGATTCTTTAGATTCTTTAGATTCCTTAGATTCTTTTGATTCTCTAGTTTCTTTAGATTCTTTAGATTTTTTAGATTCTTTAGATTCTTTAGATTCTTTAGATTCTTTAGATTCTTTAGATACTTTAGTTTCTTTAGATTCTTTAGATTCTTTGGATTCTTTAGATTCTTTAGATTCTTTAGATTCTTTAGATTCTTTAGATTCTTTAGATTCTTTAGATTATTTAGATTTTTTAGATTCTTTAGATTCTTTAGATTCCTTAGATTCTTTAGATTCTCTAGACTCTTTAGATTCTTTAGATTCTTTAGATTCTTTAGATTCTTTAAATTCTTTAGATTCTTTAGATTATTTAGATTCTTTAGATTCTTTAGATTCTTTAGTTTCTTTAGATTCTTTAGATTCTTTAGATTCTTTAGTTTCTTTAAATTCCTTAGATGCTTTAGATTCTTTAGATTCTTTAGATTCCTTAGATTCTTTAGATTAATAGATTTTTTAGATTCCATGTATTCTTTAGATTTTTTAGATTTTCTAGATTCTTTAGTTTCTTTAGATTTTTTAGATTTTTTAGATTCTTTAGATTCTTTAGATTCTTTAGATTCTTTAGATTCTTTAGATTGTTTAGATTCTTTAGATTCTTTAGATTCTTTAGATTCTTTAGATTCTTTAGATTCTTTAGATTCTTTAGATTCTTTAGATTCTTTAGATTCTTTAGATTCTTTAGATTCTTTAGATTTCTTAGATTCTTTTGATTCTCTAGTTTCTTTAGATTCTTTAGATTCTTTAGATTCTTTAGATTCTTTAGATTCTTTAGATTCTTTAGATTCTTTAGATTCTTTAGATTCTTTAGATTCTTTAGATTCTTTAGATTCTTTAGATTCTTTAGATTCTTTAGATTCTTTAGATTCTTTAGATACTTTAGATTCTTTAGATCCTTTAGATTCTTTAGATTCTTTAGATTCTTTAGATTCTTTAGATTCTTTAGACTCTTTAGATCCTTTAGATTCATTAGATTCTTTAGATTCTTTAGATTCTTTAGATTCTTTAGATTCTTTAGATTCTTTAGATTCTTTAGATTCTTTAGATTCATTAGATTCTTTAGATTCTTTGGATTCTTTAGATTCTTTAGATTCTTTAGATTCTTTAGATTCTTTAGATTCTTTAGATTCTTTAGATTCTTTAGATTCTTTAGATTTTTTAGATTCTTGAGATTCTTTAGATTCTTTAGATTTTTTAGATTCTTTAGATTCTTTAGATTCTTTAGATTCTTTAGATTCTTTAGATTCTTTAGATTCTTTAGATTCTTTAGATTCTTTAGATTCTTTAGATTCTTTAGATTCATTAGATTCTTTAGATTCTTTAGATTCTTTAGATTCTTTAGATTCTTTAGATTCTTTAGATTCATTAGATTCTTTAGATTCTTTGGATTCTTTAGATTCTTTAGATTCTTTAGATTCTTTAGATTCTTTAGAATCTTTAGATTCTTTAGATTCTTTAGATTCTTTAGATTCTTTAGATCCTTTGGATTCTTTAGATTCTTTAGATACTTTAGATTCTTTAGATTCTGTAGTTTCTGTAGATTCTTTAGATTCTTTAGATTTTTTAGAATCTTTAGATTCTTTAGATTCTTAAGATTCTTTAGATTCTTTAGATTCTTTAGGTTCATTAGAATCTTTAGATTATTTAGATTTTTTTGATTCTTTAGATTCTTTAGATTTTTAGATTCTTTAGATTCTTTAGATTCTTTAGATTTTTTAGATTCTTTAGATCCTTTAGATTCTTTAGATTCTTTAGATTCTTTAGATTCTTTAGATTCTTTAGATTCTTTAGATTCTTTAGATTCTTTAGATTCTTTAGATTCTTTAGATTCTTTAGATTTTTTAAATTCTTTAGATTCTTTAGATTCTTTAGATTCTTTAGATTCTTTAGATTCTTTAGATTCATTAGATTCTTTAGATTCTTTAGATTCTTTAGATTCTTTAGATTCTTTAGATTCTTTAGATTCTTTAGATTCTTTAGATTATTTAGATTCTTTAGATTCTTTAGATTCTTTAGGTTCTTTAGATTCTTTAGATTCTTTAGATTCTTTAGAATCTTTAGATTCTTTAGATACTTTAGATTCTTTAGATTCTTTAGATTCTTTAGATCCTTTAGATTCTTTAGATTCTTTAGATACTTTAGATTCTTTAGATTCTGTAGATTCTGTAGATTCTTTAGATTCTTTAGATTTTTTAGAATCTTTAGATTCTTTAGATTCTTAAGATTCTTTAGATTCTTTAGATTCTTTAGGTTCGTTAGAATCTTTAGATTATTTAGATTTTTTTGATTCTTTAGATTCTTTAGATTTTTAGATTCTTTAGATTCTTTAGATTCTTTAGATTCTTTAGATTTTTTAGATTCTTTAGATCCTTTAGATTCTTTAGATTCTTTAGATTCTTTAGACTCTTTAGATTCTTTAGATTCTTTAGATTCTTTAGATTCTTTAGATTCTTTAGATTTTTTAAATTCTTTAGATTCTTTAGATTCTTTAGATTCTTTAGATTCTTTAGATTCATTAGATTCTTTAGATTCTTTAGATTCTTTAGATTCTTTAGATTCTTTAGATTCTTTAGATTCTTTAGATTCTTTAGATTCTTTAGATTTTTTAGATTCTTTAGATTCTTTAGATTCTTTATGTCCTTTAGTTTCTTTTGATTCTTTAGATTAATAGATTTTTTAGATTCCTTGGATTTTTTAGATTTTCTAGATTCTTTAGATTCTTTAGATTTTTTAGATTTTTTAGATTCTTTAGATTCTTTAGATTCTTTAGATTCTTTAGATTCTTTAGATACTTTAAATTCTTTAGATTCTTTAGATTCTTTAGATTCTTTAGATTCTTTAGATTCCTTAGATTCTTTTGATTCTCTAGTTTCTTTAGATTCTTTAGATTTTTTAGATTCTTTAGATTCTTTAGATTCTTTAGATTCTTTAGATACTTTAGATTCTTTAGATTCTTTAGATTCTTTAGATTCTTTAGATTCTTTAGATTCTTTGGATTCTTTAGATTCTTTAGATTCTTTAGATTCTTTAGATTCTTTAGATTCTTTAGATTCTTTAGATTATTTAGATTTTTTAGATTCTTTAGATTCTTTAGATTCCTTAGATTCTTTAGATTCTCTAGACTCTTTAGATTCTTTAGATTCTTTAGATTCTTTAGATTCTTTAAATTCTTTAGATTCTTTAGATTCTTTAGATTCTTTAGATTCTTTAGATTCTTTAGTTTCTTTAGATTCTTTAGATTCTTTAGATTCTTTAGTTTCTTTAAATTCCTTAGATGCTTTAGATTCTTTAGATTCTTTAGATTCCTTAGATTCTTTAGATTAATAGATTTTTTAGATTCCATGTATTCTTTAGATATTTTAGATTTTCTAGATTCTTTAGTTTCTTTAGATTTTTTAGATTTTTTAGATTCTTTAGATTCTTTAGATTCTTTAGATTCTTTAGATTCTTTAGATTGTTTAGATTCTTTAGATTCTTTAGATTCTTTAGATTCTTTAGATTCTTTAGATTCTTTAGATTCTTTAGATTCTTTAGATTCTTTAGATTCTTTAGATTCTTTAGATTCTTTAGATTCTTTAGATTCTTTAGATTTCTTAGATTCTTTTGATTCTCTAGTTTCTTTAGATTCTTTAGATTCTTTAGATTCTTTAGATTCTTTAGATTCTTTAGATTCTTTAGATTCTTTAGATTCTTTAGATTCTTTAGATTCTTTAGATTCTTTAGATTCTTTAGATTCTTTAGATTCTTTAGATTCTTTAGATTCTTTAGATTCTTTAGATACTTTAGATTCTTTAGATCCTTTAGATTCTTTAGATTCTTTAGATTCTTTAGATTCTTTAGATTCTTTAGACTCTTTAGATCCTTTAGATTCTTTAGATTCTTTAGATTCTTTAGATTCTTTAGATTCTTTAGATTCTTTAGATTCTTTAGATTCTTTAGATTCTTTAGATTCTTTAGATTCTTTAGATTCTTTAGATTCATTAGATTCTTTAGATTCTTTGGATTCTTTAGATTCTTTAGATTCTTTAGATTCTTTAGATTCTTTAGATTCTTTAGATTCTTTAGATTCTTTAGATTTTTTAGATTCTTGAGATTCTTTAGATTCTTTAGATTTTTTAGATTCTTTAGATTCTTTAGATTCTTTAGATTCTTTAGATTCTTTAGATTCTTTAGATTCTTTAGATTCTTTAGATTCTTTAGATTCTTTAGATTCTTTAGATTCTTTAGATTCTTTAGATTCTTTAGATTCTTTAGATTCTTTAGATTCTTTAGATTCTTTAGATTCTTTAGATTCTTTAGATTCATTAGATTCTTTAGATTCTTTGGATTCTTTAGATTCTTTAGATTCTTTAGATTCTTTAGATTCTTTAGATTCTTTAGATTCTTTAGATTTTTTAGATTCTTGAGATTCTTTATATTCTTTAGATTTTTTAGATTCTTTAGATTCTTTAGATTCTTTAGATTCTTTAGATTCTTTAGATTCTTTAGATTCTTTAGATTCATTAGATTCTTAAGATTCTTTACATTCTTTAGATTAGTTAGAATCTTTAGATTCTTTAGATTTTTTAGATTTCTTAGATTCTTTAGATTCTTTAGATTTTTTAGATTCTTTAGATTCTTTAGATTCTTTAGATTCTTTAGATTCTTTAGATTCTTTAGATTCTTTAGATTCTTTAGATTCTTTAGATTCTTTAGATTCTTTAGATTCTTTAGATTCTTTAGATTCTTTAGATTCTTTAAGTTCATTAGATTCTTTAGATTCCTTAGATTCTTTAGATTCTTTAGATTCTTTAGATTCTTTAGATTCTTCAGATTCTTTAGATTCTTTAGATTCTCTAGATCCTTTAGATTCTTTGGATTCGTTAGTTTCTTTTGATTCTTTAGATTAATAGATTTTTTAGATTCCTTGGATTTTTTAGATTTTTTAGATTCCTTAGATTTTTTAGATTCTTTAGATTTTTTAGATTCTTTGGATTCTTTGGATTTTTTAGATTCTTTAGATTCTTTAGATTCTTTAGATTCTTTAGATTTTTTAGATCTTTTAGATTCTTTAGATTCTTTAGATTCTTTAGATTCTTTAGATTTTTTAGATTCTTTAGATTCTTTAGATTCTTTAGATTCTTTAGATTCTTTAGATTCTTTAGATTCTTTAGATTCTTTAGATTCTTTAGATTCTTTAGATTCTTTAGATTCTTTAGATTCTTTAGATTCTTTAGATTCTTTAGATTCTTTAGATTCTTTAGATTCTTTAGATTCTTTAGATTCTTTAGATTCTTTAGATTCTTTAGATTCTTTAGATTCTTTAGATTCTTTAGATTCTTTAGATTCTTTAGATTTTTTTGATTCTTTAGATTCTTTAGATTCTTTAGATTCTTTAGATTTTTTAGATTCTTTAGATTCTTTAGATTCTTTAGATTCTTTATATTCTTTAGATTCTTTAGATTCTTTAGATTTCTTAGATTCTCTTGATTCTCTAGTTTCTTTAGATTCTTTAGATTCTTTAGATTCTTTAGATTTTTTAGATACTTTAGATTCTTTAGATTCTTTAGATTCTTTAGATTCTTTAGATTCTTTAGATTCTTTAGATTCTTTAGATTCTTTAGATTCTTTAGATTCTTTAGATTCTTTAGATTCTTTAGATTCTTTAGATTCTTTAGATTCTTTAGATTCTTTAGATCCTTTAGATTCTTTAGATTCTTTAGTTACTTTTGATTCTTTAGATTAATAGATTTTTTAGATTCCTTGGATTTTTTAGATAACTTGGATTTTTTAGATTGTTTAGTTTCTTTAGATTTTTTAGATTCTTTAGATTTTTAGATTCTTTAGATTCTTTGGATTCTTTGGATTCTTTAGATTCTTTAGATTCTTTAGATTCTTTAGATTCTTTAGATTCTTTAGATTCTTTAGATTCTTTAGATTCTTTAGATTCTTTAGATTCTCTAGATTCTTTAGATTCTTTAGATTCTTTAGATTCTTTAGATTCTTTAGATTCTTAAGATTCTTTAGATTCTTTAGATTCTTTAGATTCTTTAGATTCTTTAGATTCTTTAAATTCTTTAGATTCTTTAGATTCTTTAGATTCTTTAGATTCTTTAAATTCTTTAGATTCTTTAGATTCTTTAGATTCTTTAGATTTTTTAGATTCTTTAGATTCTCTAGACTTTTTAGATTCTTTAGATTCTTTAGATTCTTTAGATTCTTTAGATTCTTTAGATTCTTTAGATTCTTTAGATTCTTTAGATTCTTTAGATTCTTTAGATTCTTTAGATTCTTTAGATTCTTTAGATTCTTTAGATTCTTTATATTCTTTAGATTCTTTAGATTCTTTAGATTCTTTAGATTCTTTAGATTCTTTAGATTCTTTAGATTCTATAGATTCTTTAGATTCTTTAGATTCTTTAGATTCTTTAGTTTCTTTAAATTCCTTAGATGCTTTAGATTCTTTAAATTCTTTAGATTCCTTAGATTCTTTAGATTAATAGATTTTTTAGATTCCATGTATTCTTTAGATTCTTTAGATTCTTTAGATTCTTTAGATTCTTTAGATTCTTTAGATTCTTTAGATTCTTTAGATTCTTTAGATTCTTTAGATTCTTTAGATTCTTTAGATTCTTTAGATTCTTTAGATTCTTTAGATTCCTTAGATTCTTTAGATTCTCTAGACTTTTTAGATTCTTTAGATTCTTTAGATTCTTTAGATTCTTTAGATTCTTTAGATTCTTTAGATTCTTTAGATTCTTTAGATCCTTTAGATTCTTTAGATTCGTTAGTATCTTTTGATTCTTTAGATTAATAGATTTTTTAGATTCCTTGGATTTTTTAGATTTTTTAGATTCTTTAGATTTTTTAGATTCTTTAGATTTTTTAGATTCTTTAGATTCTTTGGATTCTTTGGATTTTTTAGATTCTTTAGATACTTTAGATTCTTTAGATTCTTTAGATTCTTTAGATTCTTTAGATTCTTTAGATTCTTTAGTTTCTTTAAATTCCTTAGATTCTTTAGATTCTTTAGATTCCTTAGATTCTTTAGATTAATAGGTTTTTTAGATTCCATGTATTCTTTAGATTTTTTAGATTCTCTAGATTCTTTAGATTCTTTAGATTTTTTAGATCTTTTAGATTCTTTAGATTCTTTAGATTCTTTAGATTCTTTAGATTCTTTAGATTCTTTAGATTCTTTAGATTCTTTAGATTCTTTAGATTCTTTGGATTCTTTAGATTCTTTAGATTCTTTAGATTCTTTAGATTGTTTAGATTCTTTAGATTCTTTAGATTCTTTAGATTCTTTAGATTCTTTAGATTCTTTAGATTCTTTAGATTCTTTAGATTCTTTAGATTCTTTAGATTCTTTAGATTCTTTAGATTCTTTAGATTCTTTAGATTCTTTAGATTCTTTAGATTCTTTAGATTCTTTAGATTCTTTAGATTCTTTAGATTCTTTAGATTCTTTAGATTCTTTAGATTCTTTAGATTCTTTAGATTCTTTAGATTCTTTAGATTCTTTAGATTCTTTAGATTCTTTAGATTGTTTAGATTCTTTAGATTCTTTAGATTCTTTAGATTCTTTAGATTCTTTAGATTCTTTAGATTCTTTAGATTCTTTAGATTCTTTAGATTCTTTAGATTCTTTAGATTCTTTAGATTCTTTAGATTCTTTAGATTCTTTAGATTCTTTAGATCCTTTAGATTCTTTAGATTCTTTAGATTTTTTAGATTCTTTAGATTATTTAGATTCTGTAGATTCTTTAGATTCTTTAGATTCTTTAGATTCTTTAGATTCTTTAGATTCTTTAGATTCTTTAGATTCTTTAGATTCTTTAGATTCTTTAGATTCTTTAGATTCTTTAGATTCTTTAGATTCTTTAGAATCTTTAGATTCTTTGGATTCTTTGGATTCTTTGGATTCTTTAGATTCTTTAGATTCTTTAGATTCTTTAGATTCTTTAGATTCTTTAGATTCTTTAGATTCTTTAGATTCTTTAGATTCTTAAGATTCTTTACATTCTTTAGATTAGTTAGAATCTTTAGATTCTTTAGATTTTTTAGATTCTTTAAATTCTTTAGGTTCTTTAGATTCTTTAGATTCTTTAGATTCTTTAGATTCTTTAGATTCTTTAGATTCTTTAGATTCTTTAGATTCTTTAGATTCTTTAGATTCTTTAGATTCTTTAGATTCTTTAGATTCTTTAGATTCTTTAGATTCTTTAGATTCTTTAGATTCTTTAGATTCTTTAGATTTTTTAGATTCTTTAGATTCTTTAGATTCTTTAGATTCTTTAGATTCTTTAGATTCTTTAGATTCTTTAGATTCTTTAGATTCTTTAGATTCTTTAGATTCTGTAGATTCTTTAGATTCTTTAGATTCTTTAGATTCTTTAGATTCTTTAGATTCTTTAGATTCTTTAGATTCTTTAGATTCTTTAGATTCTTTAGATTCTTTAGATTCTTTAGATTCTTTAGATTCTTTAGATTCTTTAGATTCTTTAGATTCTTTAGATTCTTTAGATTCTTTAGATTCTTTAGATTCTTTAGATTCTTTAGATTCTTTAGATTCTTTAGATTCTTTAGATTCTTTAGATTTTTTAGATTCTTTAGATTCTTTAGATTCTTTAGATTCTTTAGATTCTTTAGATTCTTTAGATTCTTTAGATTCTTTAGATTCTTTAGATTCTTTAGATTCTTTAGATTCTTTAGATTCTTTAGATTCTTTAGATTCTTTAGATTCTTTAGATTCTTTAGATTCTTTAGATTCTTTAGATTCTTTAGATTCTTTAGATTCTTTAGATTCTTTAGATTCTTTAGATTCTTTAGATTCTTTAGATTCTTTAGATTCTTTAAATTCTTTAGATTCTTTAGATTCTTTAGATTCTTTAGATTTTTTAAATTCTTTAGATTCTTTAGATTCTTTAGATTCTTTAGATTCTTTAGATTCTTTAGATTCTTTAGATCCTTTAGATTCTTTAGATTCTTTAGATTCTTTAGATTCTTTAGATTCTTTAGATTCTTTAGATTCTTTAGATTCTTTAGATTCTTTAGATTCTTTAGATTCTTTAGATTCTTTAGATTCTTTAGATTCTTTAGATTCTTTAGATACTTTAGATTCTTTAGATTCTTTATGTCCTTTAGTTTCTTTTGATTCCTTAGATTAATAGATTTTTTAGATTCCTTGGATTTTTTAGATTTTCTAGATTCTTTAGATTCTTTAGATTTTTTAGATTTTTTAGATTCTTTAGATTCTTTAGATTCTTTAGATTCTTTAAATTCTTTAGATTCTTTAGATTCTTTAGATTCTTTAGATTCTTTAGATTCTTTAGATTCCTTAGATTCTTTTGATTCTCTAGTTTCTTTAGATTCTTTAGATTTTTTAGATTCATTAGATTCTTTAGATTCTTTAGATACTTTAGATTCTTTAGATTCTTAAGATTCTTTAGATTCTTTAGATTCTTTAGATTCTTTAGATTCTTTAGATTCTTTAGATTCTTTAGATTCTTTAGATTCTTTAGATTCTTTAGATTCTTTAGATTCTTTAGATTCTTTAGATTCTTTAGATTCTTTAGATTCTTTAGATTCTTTAGAATATTTAGATTTTTTAGATTCTTTAGATTCTTTAGATTCTTTAGATTCCTTAGATTCTTTAGATTCTCTAGACTCTTTAGATTCTTTAGATTCTTTAGATTCTTTAGATTCTTTAGATTCTTTAGATTCTTTAGATTCTTTAGATTCTTTAGATTCTTTAGATTCTTTAGATTCTTTAGATTCTTTAGATTCTTTAGATTCTTTAGATTCTTTAGATTCTTTAGATTCTTTACATTCTTTAGATTCTTTAGATTCTTTAGTTTCTTTAAATTCCTTAGATGCTTTAGATTCTTTAGATTCTTTAGATTCCTTAGATTCTTTAGATTAATAGATTTTTTAGATTCCATGTATTCTTTAGATTTTTTAGATTTTCTAGATTCTTTAGTTTCTTTAGATTTTTTAGATTTTTTAAATTCTTTAGATTCTTTAGATGCTTTAGATTCTTTAGATTCTTTAGATTCTTTAGATTCTTTAGATTCTTTAGATTCTTTAGATTCTTTAGATTCTTTAGATTCTTTAGATTCTTTAGATTCTTTAGATTCTTTAGATTCTTTAGATTTCTTAGATTCTTTTGATTCTCTAGTTTCTTTAGATTCTTTAGATTCTTTAGATTCTTTAGATTCTTTAGATTCTTTAGATTCTTTAGATTCTTTAGATTCTTTAGATTCTTTAGATTCTTTAGATTCTTTAGATTCTTTAGATTCTTTAGATACTTTAGATTCTTTAGATCCTTTAGATTCTTTAGATTCTTTAGTTTCTTTAGATTCTTTAGATTCTTTAGATCCTTTAGATTTTTTAGATTTTTTAGATTATTTAGTTTCTTTAGATTCTTTAGATTCTTTAGGTTATTTAGATTTTTTAGATTTTTTAGATTCTTTAGATTCTTTAGATTCTTTAGATTCGTTAGGTTCTTTAGATTCTTTAGATTCTTTAGATTCTTTAGATTCTTTAGATTCTTTAGATTCTTTAGATTCTTTAGATTCTTTAGATTCTTTAGATTCTTTAGATTCCTTAGATTCTTTAGATTCTTTAGATTCTTTAGATTCTTTAGATTCTTTAGATTCTTTAGATTCATTAGATTCTTTAGATTCTTTGGATTCTTTAGATTCTTTAAATTCTTTAGATTCTTTAGATTCTTTAGATTCTTTAGATTCTTTAGATTCTTTAGATTCTTTAGATTCTTTAGATTCTTTAGATTCTTTAGATTCTTTAGATTCTTTAGATTCTTTAGATTCTTTAGATTCTTTAGATTCTTTAGATTCTTTAGATTCTTTAGATTCTTTAGATTCTTTAGATTCTTTAGATTCTTTAGATTCTTTAGATTCTTTAGATTCTTTAGATTCTTTAGATTCTTTAGATTCTTTAGATTCTTTAGATTCTTTAGATTCTTAAGATTCTTTACATTCTTTAGATTAGTTAGAATCTTTAGATTCTTTAGATTTTTTAGATTTCTTTGATTCTTTAGATTCTTTAGATTTTTTAGATTTTTTAGATTCTTTAGATTCTTTAGATTTTTTAGATTCTTTAGATTCTTTAAGTTCTTTAGATTCTTTAGATTCCTTAGATTCTTTAGATTCTTTAGATTCTTTAGATTCTTTAGATTCTTTAGATTCTTTAGATTCTTTAGATTCTTTAGATTCTCTAGATCCTTTAGATTCTTTAGAATCTTTAGATTCCTTAGATTCTTTTGATTCTCTAGTTTCTTTAGATTCTTTAGATTCTTTAGATTCTTTAGATTCTTTAGATTCTTTAGATTCTTTAGATTCTTTAGATTCTTTAGATTCTTTAGATTCTTTAGATTCTTTAGATTCTTTAGATTCTTTAGATTCTTTATATTCTTTAGATTCTTTAGATCTTTTAGTTTCTTTTGATTCTTTAGACTAATAGATTTTTTAGATTCCATGTATTCTTTAGATTTTTTAGATTCTCTAGATTCTTTAGATTTTTTAGATTCTTTAGATTCTTTAGATCCCTTAGATTTTTTAGATTTCTTTAATTATTTAGATTCTTTAGATTTTTTTGATTCTATAGATATTTTATATTCTTTGGATTCTTTAGATTTTTAGATTCTTTAAATTTTTTAGATTCATTAGATACTTTAGATTTTTTAGATTTTTAGATTCTTTAGATTTTTTAGATTTTTAGATTCTTTAGATTCTTTAGATTCTTTAGATTCTTTAGATTCTTTAGATTCTTTAGATTCTTTAGATTCTTTAGATTCTTTAGATTCTTTAGATTCTTTAGATTCTTTAGATTCTTTAGATTCTTTAGATTCTTTAAATTCTTTAGATTCTTTAGATTCTTTAGATTCTTTAGATTCTTTAGATTCTTTAGATTCTTTAGATTCTTTAGATTCTTTAGATTCTTTAGATTCTTTAGATTCTTTAGATTCTTTAGATTCTTTAGATTCTTTAGATTCTTTAGATTCTTTAGATCTTTTAGTTTCTTTTGATTCTTTAGACTAATAGATTTTTTAGTTTCCATGTATTCTTTAGATTTTTTAGATTCTCTAGATTCTTTAGATTTTTTAGATTCTTTAGATTCTTTAGATCCCTTAGATTTTTTAGATTCTTTAGATTCTTTAGATTATTTAGATTCTGTAGATTCTTTAGATTCTTTAGATTCTTTAGACTCTTTAGATTCTTTAGATTCTTTAGATTCTTTAGATTCTTTAGATTCTTTAGATTCTTTAGATTCTGTAGATTCTTTAGATTTTTTAGATTCTTTAGATCCTTTAGATTCTTTAGATTCTTTAGATTTTTTAGATTCTTTAGATTCTTTAGATTCTTTAGATTTTTTAGATTCTTTAGATTCCTTAGATTCTTTAGATTCTCTAGATTCTTTAGATTCTCTAGATTCTTTAGATTCTTTAGATTCTTTAGATTCTTTAGATTTTTTAGATTCTTTAGATTCTTTAGATTCTTTAGATTCTTTAGATTCTTTAGATTCTTTAGATTCTTTAGATTCTTTAGATTCTTTAGATTCTTTAGATTCTTTAGATTCTTTAGATTCTTTAGATTCTTTAGATTCTTTAGATTCTTTAGATTCCTTAGATTCTTTTGATTCTCTAGTTTCTTTAGATTCTTTAGATTCTTTAGATTCTTTAGATTCTTTAGATTCTTTAGATTCTTTAGATTCTTTAGATTCCTTAGTTTCTTTAAATTCCTTAGATTCTTTAGATTCTTTAGATTCCTTAGATTCTTTAGATTAATAGATTTTTTAGATTCCATGTATTCTTTAGATTTTTTAGATTCTCTAGATTCTTTAGATTCTTTAGATTTTTTAGATCTTTTAGATTCTTTAGATTCTTTAGATTCTTTAGATTCTTTAGATTCTTTAGATTCTTTAGATTCTTTAGATTCTTTAGATTCTTTAGATTCTTTAGATTCTTTAGATTCATTAGATTTTTTAGATTCTTTATATTCTTTAGATTCTTTAGATTCTTTAGATTCTTTAGATTCTTTAGATTCTTTAGATTCTTTAGATTCTTTAGATTCTTTAGATTCTTTAGATTTTTTAGATTTCTTAGATTCTTTTGATTCTCTAGTTTCTTTAGATTCTTTAGATACTTTAGATACTTTAAATTCTTTAGATACTTTAGATTCTTTAGATTCTTTAGATTCTTTAGATTCTTTAGATTCTTTAGATATTTTAGATTCTTTAGATTCTTTAGATTCTTTAGATTCTTTAGATTCTTTAGATTCTTTAGATTCTTTAGATTCTTTAGATTCTTTAGATTCTTTAGATTCTTTAGATTCTTTAGATTCTTTAGATTCTTTAGATTTTTTAGATTCGTTAGGTTCTTTAGATTCTTTAGATTTTTTAGATTTCTTTAATTATTTAGATTCTTTAGATTTTTTTGATTCTATAGATATTTTATATTCTTTGGATTCTTTAGATTTTTAGATTCTTTAAATTTTTTAGATTCATTAGATACTTTAGATTTTTTAGATTTTTAGATTCTTTAGATTCTTTAGATTCTTTAGATTCTTTAGATTCTTTAGATTCTTAAGATTCTTTAGATTCTTTAGATTCTTTAGATTCTTTAGATTCTTTAGATTCTTTAGATTCTTTAGATTCTTTAGATTCTTTAGATTCTTTAGATTCTTTAGATTCTTTAGATCCCTTAGATTTTTTAGATTTCTTTAATTATTTGGATTCTTTAGATTTTTGTGATTCTATAGATATTTTATATTCTTTGGATTCTTTAGATTTTTAGATTCTTTAAATTTTTTAGATTCATTAGATACTTTAGATTTTTTAGATTTTTAGATTCTTTAGATTTTTTAGATTTTTAGATTCTTTAGATTCTTTAGATTCTTTAGATTCTTTAGATTCTTTAGATTCTTTAGATTCTTTAGATTCTTTAGATTCTTTAGATTCTTTAGATTCTTTAGATTCTTTAGATTCTTTAGATTCTTTAGATTCTTTAGATTCTTTAGATTCTTTAGATTCTTTAGATTCTTTAGATTCTTTAGATTCTTTAGATTCTTTAGATTCTTTAGATTCTTTAGATTCTTTAGATTCTTTAGATTCTTTAGATTCTTTAGATACTTTAGATTCTTTAGATTCTTAAGATTCTTTAGATTCTTTAGATTCTTTAGATTCTTTAGATTCTTTAGATTCTTTAGATTCTTTAGATTCTTTAGATTCTTTAGATTCTTTAGATTCTTTAGATTCTTTAGATTCTTTAGATTCTTTAGATTCTTTAGATTCTTTAGATTCTTTAGATTCTTTAGATTCTTTAGATTCTTTAGATTCTTTAGATTCTTTAGATTCTTTAGATTCTTTAGATTCTTTAGATTCTTTAGATTTTTTAGATTCGTTAGGTTCTTTAGATTCTTTAGATTTTTTAGATTTCTTTAATTATTTAGATTCTTTAGATTTTTTTGATTCTATAGATTCTTTAGATTTTTTAGATTTCTTAGATTCTTTTGATTCTCTAGTTTCTTTAGATTCTTTAGATACTTTAGATACTTTAAATTCTTTAGATACTTTAGATTCTTTAGATTCTTTAGATTCTTTAGATTCTTTAGATTCTTTAGATATTTTAGATTCTTTAGATTCTTTAGATTCTTTAGATTCTTTAGATTCTTTAGATTCTTTAGATTCTTTAGATTCTTTAGATTCTTTAGATTCTTTAGATTCTTTAGATTCTTTAGATTCTTTAGATTCTTTAGATTTTTTAGATTCGTTAGGTTCTTTAGATTCTTTAGATTTTTTAGATTTCTTTAATTATTTAGATTCTTTAGATTTTTTTGATTCTATAGATATTTTATATTCTTTGGATTCTTTAGATTTTTAGATTCTTTAAATTTTTTAGATTCATTAGATACTTTAGATTTTTTAGATTTTTAGATTCTTTAGATTCTTTAGATTCTTTAGATTCTTTAGATTCTTAAGATTCTTTAGATTCTTTAGATTCTTTAGATTCTTTAGATTCTTTAGATTCTTTAGATTCTTTAGATTCTTTAGATTCTTTAGATTCTTTAGATTCTTTAGATCCCTTAGATTTTTTAGATTTCTTTAATTATTTAGATTCTTTAGATTTTTGTGATTCTATAGATATTTTATATTCTTTGGATTCTTTAGATTTTTAGATTCTTTAAATTTTTTAGATTCATTAGATACTTTAGATTTTTTAGATTTTTAGATTCTTTAGATTCTTTAGATTCTTTAGATTCTTTAGATTCTTTAGATTCTTTAGATTCTTTAGATTCTTTAGATTCTTTAGATTCTTTAGATTCTTTAGATTCTTTAGATTCTTTAGATTCTTTAGATTCTTTAGATTCTTTAGATTCTTTAGATACTTTAGATTCTTTAGATTCTTAAGATTCTTTAGATTCTTTAGATTCTTTAGATTCTTTAGATTCTTTAGATTCTTTAGATTCTTTAGATTCTTTAGATTCTTTAGATTCTTTAGATTCTTTAGATTCTTTAGATTCTTTAGATTCTTTAGATTCTTTAGATTCTTTAGATTCTTTAGATTCTTTAGATTCTTTAGATTCTTTAGATTCTTTAGATTCTTTAGATTCTTTAGATTCTTTAGATTCTTTAGATCTTTTAGTTTCTTTTGATTCTTTAGACTAATAGATTTTTTAGTTTCCATGTATTCTTTAGATTTTTTAGATTCTCTAGATTCTTTAGATTTTTTAGATTCTTTAGATTCTTTAGATCCCTTAGATTTTTTAGATACTTTAGATTCTTTAGATTATTTAGATTCTGTAGATTCTTTAGATTCTTTAGATTCTTTAGACTCTTTAGATTCTTTAGATTCTTTAGATTCTTTAGATTCTTTAGATTCTTTAGATTCTTTAGATTCTGTAGATTCTTTAGATTCTTTAGATTCTTTAGATTCTTTAGATTCTTTAGATTCTTTAGATTCTTTAGATTTTTTAGATTCTTTAGATTCTTTAGATTCTTTAGATTCTTTAGATTCTTTAGATTCTTTAGATTCCTTAGATTCTTTAGATACTCTAGATTCTTTAGATTCTCTAGATTCTTTAGATTCTTTAGATTCTTTAGATTCTTTAGATTTTTTAGATTCTTTAGATTCTTTAGATTCTTTAGATTCTTTAGATTCTTTAGATTCTTTAGATTCTTTAGATTCTTTAGATTCTTTAGATTCTTTAGATTCTTTAGATTCTTTAGATTCTTTAGATTCTTTAGATTCTTTAGATTCTTTAGATTCTTTAGATTCTTTAGATTCTTTAGATTCCTTAGATTCTTTTGATTCTCTAGTTTCTTTAGATTCTTTAGATTCTTTAGATTCTTTAGATTCTTTAGATTCTTTAGATTCTTTAGATTCTTTAGATTCTTTAGATTCTTTAGATTCTTTAGATTCCTTAGTTTCTTTAAATTCCTTAGATTCTTTAGATTCTTTAGATTCCTTAGATTCTTTAGATTAATAGATTTTTTAGATTCCATGTATTCTTTAGATTTTTTAGATTCTCTAGATTCTTTAGATTCTTTAGATTTTTTAGATCTTTTAGATTCTTTAGATTCTTTAGATTCTTTAGATTCTTTAGATTCTTTAGATTCTTTAGATTCTTTAGATTCTTTAGATTCTTTAGATTCTTTAGATTCTTTAGATTCTTTAGATTCTTTAGATTCTTTAGATTCTTTAGATTTTTTAGATTCTTTATATTCTTTAGATTCTTTAGATTTTTTAGATTTTTTAGATTCTTTAGATTCTTTAGATTCTTTAGATTCTTTAGATTTTTTAGATTTCTTAGATTCTTTTGATTCTCTAGTTTCTTTAGATTCTTTAGATTCTTTAGATTCTTTAGATACTTTAAATTCTTTAGATACTTTAGATTCTTTAGATTCTTTAGATTCTTTAGATTCTTTAGATTCTTTAGATATTTTAGATTCTTTAGATTCTTTAGATTCTTTAGATTCTTTAGATTCTTTAGATTCTTTAGATTCTTTAGATTCTTTAGATTCTTTAGATTCTTTAGATTCTTTAGATTCTTTAGATTTTTTAGATTCGTTAGGTTCTTTAGATTCTTTAGATTTTTTAGATTTCTTTAATTATTTAGATTCTTTAGATTTTTTTGATTCTATAGATATTTTATATTCTTTGGATTCTTTAGATTTTTAGATTCTTTAAATTTTTTAGATTCATTAGATACTTTAGATTTTTTAGATTTTTAGATTCTTTAGATTCTTTAGATTCTTTAGATTCTTAAGATTCTTTAGATTCTTTAGATTCTTTAGATTCTTTAGATTCTTTAGATTCTTTAGATTCTTTAGATTCTTTAGATTCTTTAGATTCTTTAGATTCTTTAGATTCTTTAGATTCTTTAGATTCTTTAGATTCTTTAGATTCTTTAGATTCTTTAGATTCTTTAGATTCTTTAGATTCTTTAGATTCTTTAGATTCTTTAGATTCTTTAGATTCTTTAGATTCTTTAGATTCTTTAGATTCTTTAGATTCTTTAGATTCTTTAGATTCTTTAGATTCTTTAGATTCTTTAGATTCTTTAGATATTTTAGTTTCTTTTGATTCTTTAGACTAATAGATTTTTTAGATTCCATGTATTCTTTAGATTTTTTAGATTCTCTAGATTCTTTAGATTTTTTAGATTCTTTAGATTCTTTAGATCCCTTAGATTTTTTAGATTCTTTAGATTCTTTAGATTATTTGGATTCTGTAGATTCTTTAGATTCTTTAGATTCTTTAGATTCTTTAGACTCTTTAGATTCTTTAGATCCTTTAGATTCTTTAGATTCTTTAGATTCTTTAGATTCTTTAGATTCTGTAGATTCTTTAGATTCCTTAGATTCTTTAGATTCTTTAGATTCTTTAGATTCTTTAGATTTTTTAGATTCTTTAGATTCTTTAGATTCTTTAGATTCTTTAGATTCTTTAGATTCTTTAGATTCTTTAGATTCCTTAGATTCTTTAGATTCTCTAGATTCTTTAGATTCTTTAGATTCTTTAGATTCTTTAGATCCTTTAGATTCTTTAGATTCTTTAGATTCTTTAGATTCTTTAGATTCTTTAGATTCTTTAGATTCTTTAGATTCTTTAGATTCTTTAGATTCTTTAGATTCTTTAGATTCTTTAGATTCTTTAGATTCTTTAGATTCTTTAGATTCTTTAGATTCTTTAGATTCTTTAGATTCTTTAGATTCTTTAGATTCTTTAGATTCTTTAGATTCTTTAGATTCTTTAGATTCTTTAGATTCTTTAGATTCTTTAGATTCATTAGATTCTTTAGATTCTTTAGATTCTTTAGATTCTTTAGATTTTTTAGATTCGTTAGGTTCTTTAGATTCTTTAGATTTTTTAGATTTCTTTAATTATTTAGATTCTTTAGATTTTTTTGATTCTATAGATATTTTATATTCTTTGAATTCTTTAGATTTTTAGATTCTTTAAATTTTTTAGATTCATTAGATACTTTAGATTTTTTAGATTTTTAGATTCTTTAGATTCTTTAGATTCTTTAGATTCTTTAGATTCTTTAGATTCTTTAGATCCTTTAGATTCTTTAGATTCTTTAGATTTTTTAGATTCTTTAGATTCTTTAGATTCTTTAGATTCTTTAGATTCTTTAGATTCTTTAGATTCTTTAGATTCTTTAGATTCTTTAGATTCTTTAGATTCTTTAGATTCTTTAGATTCTTTAGATTCTTTAGATTCTTTAGATTCTTTAGATTCTTTAGATTCTTTAGATTCTTTAGATTTTTTAGATTCTTTAGATTCTTTAGATTCTTTAGATTCTTTAGATACTTTAGATCTTTTAGATTCTTTAGATTCTTTAGATTCTTTAGATTCTTTAGATTCTTTAGATTTTTTAGATTCTTAAATTCTTTAGATTCTTTAGATTCTTTAGATTCTTTAGATTCTTTAGATCTTTTAGTTTCTTTTGATTCTTTAGACTAATAGATTTTTTAGATTCCATGTATTCTTTAGATTTTTTAGATTCTCTAGATTCTTTAGATTTTTTAGATTCTTTAGATTCTTTAGATCCCTTAGATTTTTTAGATTCTTTAGATTCTTTAGATTATTTAGATTCTGTAGATTCTTTAGATTCTTTAGATTCTTTAGATTCTTTAGACTCTTTAGATTCTTTAGATTCTTTAGATTCTTTAGATTCTTTAGATTCTTTAGATTCTTTAGATTCTTTAGATTCTTTAGATTCTTTAGATTCTTTAGATTCTTTAGATTCTTTAGATTATTTAGATTCTTTAGATTCTTTAGATTCTTTAGATTCTTTAGATTCTTTAGATTTCTTAGATTCTTTTGATTCTTTTGATTCTCTAGTTTCTTTAGATTCTTTAGATTCTTTAGATACTTTAGATTCTTTAGATTCTTTAGATTCTTTAGATTCTTTAGATTCTTTAGATTCTTTAGATTCTTTAGATTCTTTAGATTCTTTAGATTCTTTAGATTCTTTAGATTCTTTAGATTCTTTAGATTCTTTAGATTCTTTAGATTCTTTAGATTCTTTAGATTCTTTAGATTCTTTAGATTCTTTAGATTCTTTAGATTCTTTAGATTCTTTAGATTCTTTAGATTCTTTAGATTCTTTAGATTCTTTAGATTCTTTAGATTCTTTAGATTCTTTAGATTCTTTAGATTCTTTAGATCCCTTGGATTTTTTAGATTCTTTAGATTCTTTAGATTATTTGGATTCTGTAGATTCTTTAGATTCTTTAGATTCTTTAGACTCTTTAGATTCTTTGGATTCTTTAGATTCTTTAGATTCTTTAGATTCTTTAGATTCTTTAGATTCTGTAGATTCTTTAGATTCTTTAGATTCTTTAGATTCTTTAGATTCTTTAGATTCTTTAGATTCTTTAGATTCTTTAGATTCTTTAGATTCTTTAGATTCTTTAGATTCTTTAGATTCTTTAGATTCTTTAGATTCTTTAGATTCTTTAGATTCTTTGGATTCTTTAGATTCTTTAGATTCCTTAGATTCTTTAGATTCTCTAGATTCTTTAGATTCTTTAGATTCTTTAGATTCTTTAGATTCTTTAGATTCTTTAGATTCTTTAGATTCTTTAGATTCTTTAGATTCTTTAGATTCTTTAGATTCTTTAGATTCTTTAGATTCTTTAGATTCTTTAGATTCTTTAGATTCTTTAGATTCTTTAGATTCTTTAGATTCTTTAGATTCTTTAGATTCTTTAGATTCTTTAGATTCTTTAGATTCTTTAGATTCTTTAGATCCTTTAGATTCTTTAGATTCTTTAGATTCTTTAGATTCTTTAGATTCTTTAGATTCTTTAGATTCTTTAGTTTCTTTAGATTCTTTAGATTTTTTAGATTCTTTAGATTCTTTAGATTCTTTAGATTCTTTAGATTCTTTAGATTCTTTAGATTCTTTAGATTCTTTAGATTCTTTAGATTCTTTAGATTCTTTAGATTCTTTACATTCTTTAGATTCTTTAGATCCTTTAGATTTTTTAGATTCGTTAGGTTCTTTAGATTCTTTAGATTTTTTAGATTTCTTTAATTATTTAGATTCTTTAGATTTTTTTGATTCTATAGATATTTTATATTCTTTGGATTCTTTAGATTTTTAGAGTCTTTAAATTTTTTAGATTCATTAGATACCTTAGATTTTTTAGATTTTTAGATTCTTTAGATTCTTTAGATTCTTTAGATTCTTTAGATTCTTTAAATTCTTTAGATTCTTTAGATTCTTTAGATACTTTAGATTCTTTAGATTCTTTAGATTCTTTAGATTCTTTAGATTCTTTAGATTCTTTAGATTCTTTAGATTCTTTAGATTCTTTAGATTCTTTAGATTCTTTAGATTCTTTAGATTCTTTAGATTCTTTAGATTCTTTAGATTCTTTAGATTCTTTAGATTCTTTAGATTCTTTAGATTCTTTAGATTTTTTAGATACTTTAGATTCTTTAGATTCTTTAGATTCTTTAGATACTTTAGATTCTTTAGATTCTTTAGATTCTTTAGATTCTTTAGATTCTTTAGATTCTTTAGATTCTTTAGATTCTTTAGATTCTTTAGATTCTTTACATTCTTTAGATTCTTTAGATCCTTTAGATTTTTTAGATTCGTTAGGTTCTTTAGATTCTTTAGATTTTTTAGATTTCTTTAATTATTTAGATTCTTTAGATTTTTTTGATTCTATAGATATTTTATATTCTTTGGATTCTTTAGATTTTTAGAGTCTTTAAATTTTTTAGATTCATTAGATACTTTAGATATTTTAGATTTTTAGATTCTTTAGATTCTTTAGATTCTTTAGATTCTTTAGATTCTTTAGATTCTTTAGATACTTTAGATTCTTTAGATTCTTTAGATTCTTTAGATTCTTTAGATTCTTTAGATTCTTTAGATTCTTTAGATTCTTTAGATTCTTTAGATTCTTTAGATTCTTTAGATTCTTTAGATTCTTTAGATTCTTTAGATTCTTTAGATTCTTTAGATTCTTTAGATTCTTTAGATTCTTTAGATTCTTTAGATTCTTTAGATTCTTTAGATTCTTTAGATTCTTTAGATACTTTAGATTCTTTAGATTCTTTATATTCTTTAGATTCTTTAGATTCTTTAGATTCTTTAGATTCTTTAGATTCTTTAGATTCTTTAGATTCTTTAGATTCTTTAGATTCTTTAGATTCTTTAGATACTTTAGATTCTTTAGATTCTTTAGATTCTTTAGATACTTTAGATTCTTTAGATTCTTTATATTCTTTAGATTCTTTAGATTCTTTAGATTCTTTAGATTTTTTAGATTCTTTAGATCCTTTAGATTCTTTAGATTCTTTAGATTCTTTGGATACTTTAGATTCTTTAGATTCTTTAGATTCTTTAGATACTTTAGATTCTTTAGATTCTTTATATTCTTTAGATTCTTTAGATTCTTTAGATTCTTTAGATTCTTTAGATTCTTTAGATTCTTTAGATTCTTTAGATTCTTTAGATTCTTTAGATTCTTTAGATTCTTTAGATTCTTTAGATTCTTTAGATTCTTTAGATTCTTTAGATTCTTTAGATTCTTTAGATTCTTTAGATTCTTTAGATTCTTTAGATTCTTTAGATTCTTTAGATTCTTTAGATTCTTTAGATTCTTTGGATTCTTTAGATTCTTTAGATCTTTTAGTTTCTTTTGATTCTTTAGACTAATAGATTTTTTAGATTCCATGTATTCTTTAGATTTTTTAGATTCTCTAGATTCTTTAGATTTTTTAGATTTTTTAGATTCTTTAGATCCCTTAGATTTTTTTAGATTCTTTAGATTCTTTAGATTATTTAGATTCTGTAGATTCTTTAGATTCTTTAGATTCTTTAGATTCTTTAGACTCTTTAGATTCTTTAGATTCTTTAGATTCTTTAGATTCTTTAGATTCTTTAGATTCTTTAGTTTCTTTAGATTCTTTAGATTCTTTAGATTCTTTAAATTCTTTAGATTCTTTAGATTCTTTAGATTCTTTAGATTCTTTAGATTCTTTAGATTCTTTAGATTTTTTAGATTCTTTAGATTCTTTAGATTCTTTAGATTCCTTAGATTCTTTAGATTCTCTAGATTCTTTAGATTCTGTAGATTCAGTAGACTCTTTAGATTCTTTGGATTTTTTAGATTCTCAAGATTCTTTAGATTTTTTAGATTCTTTAGATTCTTTAGATCCTTTAGATTTTTTAGATTCTTTAGATTCTTTAGATTCTTTAGATTCTTTAGATTCTGTTGATTCTGTAGATTCTTTAGATTCTTTAGATTTTTTAGATTCTTTAGATTCTTTAGATTCTTAAGATTCTTTAGATTCTTTGGATTCTTTAGGTTCGTTAGAATCTTTAGATTCTTTAGATTTTTTTGATTCTTTAGAAACTTTAGATTTTTAGATTCTTTAGATTCTTTAGATTCTTTAGATTCTTTAGATTCTTTAGATTCTTTAGATTCTTTAGATTCTTTAGATTCCTTAGATTCTTTTGATTCTCTATTTTCTTTAGATTCTTTAGATTTTTTAGATTTTTTAGATTCTTTAGAATCTTTAGATTCGTTAGATTCTTTAGATTCTTTAGATTCTTTAGATTCTTTAGATTCTTTAGATTCTTTAGATTCTTTAGATTCTGTAGACTCTTTAGATTCTTTAGATTTTTTAGATTCTCTAGATTCTTTAGATTTTTTAGATTTTTTAGATCCTTTGGATTCTTTAGATTCTTTACATTCTTTAGATTCTGTAGATTCTGTAGATTCTTTAGATTCTTTAGATTTTTTAGATTCTTTAGATTCTTTAGATTCTTAAGATTCTTTAGATTCTTTAGGTTCGTTAGAATCTTTAGATTCTTTAGATTTTTTTGATTCTTTAGATACTTTAGATTTTTAGATTCATTAGATTCTTTAGATTCTTTAGATTCTTTAGATTCTTTAGATTCTTTAGATTCCTTAGATTCTTTTCATTTTCTAGTTTCTTTAGATTCTTTAGATTTTTTAGATTCCTTAGATTCTTTAGATTCTTTAGATTCTTTAGATTCTTTAGATTCTTTAGATTCTTTAGATTCTTTAGATTCTTTGGATTCTTTAGATTCTTTAGATTCTTTAGATTCTTTAGATTCTTTAGATTCTTTAGATTCTTTAGATTCTTTAGATTCTTTAGATTCTTTAGATTCTTTAGATTCTTTAGATTCTTTAGATTCTTTAGATTCTTTAGATTCTTTAGATTCTTTAGATTCTTTAGATTCTTTAGATTCTTTAGATTCTTTAGATTCTTTAGATTCTTTAGATTCTTTAGATTCTTTAGATTCTTTAGATTCTTTGGATTCTTTAGATTCTTTAGATTCTGTAGATTCTGTAGATTCTTTAGATTCTTTAGATTTTTTAGATTCTCTAGATTCTTTAGATTTTTTTGATTCTTTAGATTCTTTAGATTTTTAGATTCTTTAGATTCTTTAGATTCTTTGGATTTTTTAGATTCTTTAGTTTCTTTTGATCCTTTAGATTAATAGATTTTTTAGATTCCTTGTATTCATTAGATTTTTTAGATTCTCTAGATTCTTTAGATATTTTAGATACTTTAGATTCTTTAGATTCTTTAGATTCTTTAGATTCTTTAGATTCTTTGGATTCTTTAGATTCTTTAGATTCTTTAGGTTCGTTAGAATCTTTAGATTCTTTAGATTTTTTTGATTCTTTAGATTCTTTAGATTCTTTAGATTCTTTAGATTCTTTAGATTCTTTGGATTTTTTAGATTCTTTAGTTTCTTTTGATCCTTTAGATTAATAGATTTTTTAGATTCCTTGTATTCATTAGATTTTTTAGATTCTCTAGATTCTTTAGATATTTTAGATACTTTAGATTCTTTAGATTCTGTAGATTCTTTAGATACTTTAGTTTCTTTTGATTCTTTAGATTAATAGATTTTTTAGATTCCTTGTATTCTTTAGATTTTTTAGATTCTCTAGATTCTTTAGATTTTTTAGATTCTTTAGATTTTTTAGATCCTTTAGATTCTTTAGATTCTTTAGATTGTGTAGATTCTGTAGACTCTTTAGATTCTTTAGATTTTTTAGATTCTTTAGATTCTTTAGATCCTTTAGATCCTTTAGATTCTTTAGATTCTTTAGATTCTTTAGATTCTGTAGATTCTGTGGATTCTTGAGATTCTTTAGATTTTTTAGATTATTTAGATTCTTTAGATTGTGTAGATTCTGTAGACTCTTTAGATTCTTTAGATTTTTTAGATTCTTTAGATTCTTTAGATCCTTTAGATCCTTTAGATTCTTTAGATTCTTTAGATTCTTTAGATTCTTTAGATTCTTTAGATTCTTTAGATTCTTTAGATTCTGTAGATTCTGTGGATTCTTGAGATTCTTTAGATTTTTTAGATTCTTTAGATTCTTTAGATTCTTTAGATTCTTTAGATTCTTTAGATTCTTTAGATTCTTTAGATTCTTTAGATTCTTTAGATTGTGTAGATTCTGTAGACTCTTTAGATTCTTTAGATTTTTTAGATTCTTTAGATTCTTTAGATCCTTTAGATCCTTTAGATTCTTTAGATTCTTTAGATTCTTTAGATTCTGTAGATTCTGTGGATTCTTGAGATTCTTTAGATTTTTTAGATTATTTAGATTCTTTAGATTCTTAAGATTCTTTAGATTCTTTAGATTCTTTAGATTCTTTAGATTCTTTAGATTCTTTAGATTCTTTAGATTCTTTAGATTCTTTAGATTCTTTAGATTCTTTAGATTCTTTAGATTCTTTAGATTCTTTAGATTCTTTAGTTTCTTTAGATTCTTTAGATTCTTTAGATTCTTTAGATTCTTTAGATTCTTTAGATTCTTTAGATTCTTTAGATTCTTTAGATTCTTTAGATTCTTTAGATTCTTTAGATTCTTTAGATTCTTTAGATTCTTTAGATTCTTTAGATTCTTTAGATTCTTCAGATTCTTTAGATTCTTTAGATTTTTTAGATTCTTTAGATTTTTAGATTCTTTAGATTCTTAAGATTCTTTAGATTCTTTAGATTCTTTAGGTTCGTTAGAATCTTTAGATTCTTTAGATTTTTTTGATTATTTAGATTCTTTAGATTTTTAGATTCTTTAGATTCTTTAGATTCTTTAGATTCTTTAGATTCTTTAGATTTTTTAGATTCTTTAGATTCTTTAGATTCTTTAGATTCTTTACATTCTTTAGATTCTTTAGATTCTTTAGATTCTTTAGATTGTGTAGATTCTGTAGACCCTTTAGATTCTTTAGATTTTTTAGATTCTCTAGATTTTTTAGATTTTTTAGATTCTTTAGATCCTTTGGATTCTTTAGATTCTTTAGATTCTGTAGATTCTGTAGATTCTTTAGATTCTTTAGATTTTTTAGATTCTTTAGATTCTTTAGATTCTTAAGATTCTTTAGATTCTTTAGGTTCGTTAGAATCTTTAGATTCTTTAGATTTTTTTGATTCTTTAGATACTTTAGATTTTTAGATTCATTAGATTCTTTAGATTCTTTAGATTCTTTAGATTCTTTAGATTCTTTAGATTCCTTAGATTCTTTTGATTCTCTAGTTTCTTTAGATTCTTTAGATTTTTTAGATTCTTTAGATTCCTTAGATTCTTTAGATTCTTTAGATTCTTTAGATTCTTTAGATTCTTTAGATTCTTTGGATTCTTTAGATTCTTTAGATTCTTTAGATTCTTTAGATTCTTTAGATTCTTTAGATTCTTTAGATTCTTTAGATTCTTTAGATTCTTTAGATTTTTTAGATTCTTTAGATTCTTTAGATTCTTGAGATTCTTTAGATTCTTTAGATTCTTTAGATTCTTTAGATTCTTTAGATTCTTTAGATTCTTTAGATTCTTTAGATTCTTTAGATTCTTTAGATTCTTTAGATTCTTTAGATTCTTTAGATTCTTTAGATTCTTTAGATTCTGTAGATTCTGTAGATTCTTTAGATTCTTTAGATTTTTTAGATTCTCTAGATTCTTTAGATTTTTTAGATTCTTTAGATTCTTTAGATCCTTTAGATTCTTTAGATTCTTTAGATTCTTTAGATTCAGTGGATTTTGTAGATTCTTTAGATTCTTTAGATTTTTTAGATTCTTTAGATTCTTTAGATTCTTAAGATTCTTTAGATTCTTTAGATACTTTAGGTTCGTAAGAATCTTTAGATTCTTTAGATTTTTTTGATACTTTAGATTCTTTAGATTTTTAGATTCTTTAGATTCTTTAGATTCTTTGGATTTTTTAGATTCTTTAGTTTCTTTTGATCCTTTAGATTAATAGATTTTTTAGATTCCTTGTATTCTTTAGATTTTTTAGATTCTCTAGATTCTTTAGATATTTTAGATACTTTAGATTCTTTAGATTCTGTAGATTCTTTAGATACTTTAGTTTCTTTTGATTCTTTAGATTAATAGATTTTTTAGATTCCTTGTATTCTTTAGATTTTTTAGATTCTCTAGATTCTTTAGATTTTTTAGATTCTTTAGATTTTTTAGATCCTTTAGATTCTTTAGATTCTTTAGATACTTTAGATACTTTAGATTCTTTAGATTCTTTAGATTCTTTAGATTCTGTAGATTCTTTAGATTCTTTAGATTCTTTAGATTCTTTAGATTCTTTAGATTCTTTGGATTTTTTAGATTCTTTAGATTCTTAGATTCTTTGGATTCTTTAGATTCTTTAGATTCTTTAGATTCTTTAGTTTCTTTAGATTCTTTAGATTCTTTAGATTCTTTAGATTCTTCAGATTCTTTAGATTCTTTAGATTCTTTAGATTCTTTAGATTCTTTAGATTCTTTAGATTCTTTAGATTCTTTAGATTCTTTAGATTCTTTAGATTCTTTAGATTCTTTAGATTCTTTAGATTCTTTAGATTCTTTAGATTCTTTAGATTCTTTAGATTCTTTAGATTCTGTAGATTCTGTAGATTCTTTAGATTCTTTAGATTTTTTAGATTCTCTAGATTCTTTAGATTTTTTAGATTCTTTAGATTCTTTAGATCCTTTAGATTCTTTAGATTCTTTAGATTCTTTAGATTCTGTAGATTCTGTAGATTCTTTAGATTCTTTAGATTTTTTAGATTCTTTAGATTCTTTAGATTCTTAAGATTCTTTAGATTCTTTAGATTCTTTAGGTTCGTCAGAATCTTTAGATTCTTTAGATTTTTTTGATTCTTTAGATTCTTTAGATTTTTAGATTCTTTAGATTCTTTAGATTCTTTAGATTCTTTAGATTCTTTAGATTCTTTAAATTCTTTAGATACTTTAGATTCTTTAGTTTCTTTTGATCCTTTAGATTAATAGATTTTTTAGATTCCTTGTATTCTTTAGATTTTTTAGATTCTCTAGATTCTTTAGATATTTTAGATACTTTAGATTCTTTAGATTCTGTAGATTCTTTAGATACTTTAGATTCTTTTGATTCTTTAGATTAATAGATTTTTTAGATTCCTTGTATTCTTTAGATTTTTTAGATTCTCTAGATTCTTTAGATTTTTTAGATTCTTTAGATTCTTTAGATCCTTTAGATCCTTTAGTTTCTTTAGATCCTTTAGATTCTTTAGATTCTGTAGATTCTGTGGATTCTTGAGATTCTTTAGATTTTTTAGATTATTTAGATTCTTTAGATTCTTAAGATTCTTTAGATTCTTTAGATTCTTTAGATTCTTTAGATTCTTTAGATTCTTTAGATTCTTTAGATTCTTTAGATTCTTTAGATTCTTTAGATTCTTTAGATTCTTTAGATTCTTTAGATTTTTTAGATTCTTTAGATTCTTTAGATTCTTTAGATTCTTAAGATTCTTTAGATTCTTTAGATTCTTTAGGTTCGTTAGAATCTTTAGATTTTTTAGATTTTTTTGATTCTTTAGATTCTTTAGATTTTTAGATACTTTAGATTCTTTAGATTCTTTAGATTCTTTAGATTCTTTAGATTCTTTAGATTCTTTAGATTCTTTAGATTCTTTAGATTCTGTAGATTCTGTAGACTCTTTAGATTCTTTAGATTTTTTAGATTCTCTAGATTCTTTAGATTTTTTAGATTCTTTAGATCCTTTAGATTCTTTAGATTCTTTAGATTCTTTAGATTCTGTAGATTCTGTAGATTCTTTAGATTCTTTAGATTTTTTAGATTCTTTAGATTCTTAAGATTCTTTAGATTCTTTAGGTTCGTTAGAATCTTTAGATACTTTAGATTTTTTTGATTCTTTATACTCTTTAGATTTTTAGATTCTTCAGATTCTTTAGATTCTTTAGATTCTTTAGATTCTTTAGATTCTGTAGATTCTGTAGACTCTTTAGATTCTTTAGATTTTTTAGATTCTCTAGATTCTTTAGATTTTTTAGATTCTTTAGATCCTTTAGATTCTTTAGATTCTTTAGATTCTTTAGATTCTTTAGATTCTGTAGATTCTGTAGATTCTTTAGATTTTTTAGATTTTTTAGATTCTCTAGATTCTTTAGATTTTTTAGATTCTTTAGATTCTTTAGATCCTTTAGATTCTTTAGATTCTTTAGATTCTTTAGATTCTTTAGATTCTGTAGATTCTGTAGATTCTTTAGATTCTTTAGATTTTTTAGATTCTTTAGATTCTTTAGATTCTTTAGATTCTTAAGATTCTTTAGATTCTTTAGATACTTTAGGTTCGTTAGAATCTTTAGATTCTTTAGATTTTTTTGGTTCTTTAGACTCTTTAGATTTTTAGATTCTTCAGATTCTTTAGATTCTTTGGATTTTTTAGATTCTTTAGTTTCTTTTGACCCTTTAGATTAATAGATTTTTTAGATTCCTTGTATTCTTTAGATTTTTTAGATTCTCTAGATTCTTTAGATATTTTAGATACTTTAGATTCTTTAGATTCTGTAGATTCTTTAGATACTTTGGTTTCTTTTGATTCTTTAGATTAATAGATTTTTTAGATTCCTTGTATTCTTTAGATTTTTTAGATTCTCTAGATTCTTTAGATTTTTTAGATTCTTTAGATTTTTTAGATCCTTTAGATTCTTTAGATTCTTTAGATTCTTTAGATTCTTTAGATTCTGTAGATTCTGTAGATTCTTGAGATTCTTTAGATTTTTTAGAATATTTAGATTCTTTAGATTCTTAAGATTCTTTAGATTCTTTAGATTCTTTAGGTTCGTTAGAATCTTTAGATTCTTTAGATTTTTTTGATTCTTTAGATTCTTTAGATTTTTAGATTCTTTAGATTCTTTAGATTCTTTAGATTCTTTAGATTCTTTAGATTCTTTAGATTCTTTAGATTCTTTAGATTCCTTAGATTCTTTAGATTCTTTAGATTCTTTAGATTCTTTAGATTCTTTAGATTCTTTAGATTCTTTAGATTCTTTAGATTCTTTAGATTCTTTAGATTGTTTAGATTCTTTAGATTCTTTAGGTTCTTTAGATTCTTTAGATTCTTTAGATTCTTTAGTATCTTTAGATTCTTTAGATTCTTTAGATTCTTTAGATCCTTTAGATTCTTTAGATACTTTAGATTCTTTAGATTCTGTAGATTCTGTAGATTCTTTAGATTCTTTAGTTTCTTTTGATTCTTTAGATTAATAGGTTTTTTAGGATCCTTGGATTTTTTAGATTTTCCAGATTCTTTAGATTCTTTGGCTTTTTTAGATTATTTAGATTCTTTAGATTCTTTAGATTCTTTAGATTCTTTAGATTCTTTAGATTCTTTAGATTCTTTAGATTCTTTAGATTCTTTAGATTCTTTAGAATCTTTAAATTCTTTAGATTTTTAGATTATTTAGATTCTTTAGATTCTTTAGATTCTTTAGATTCTTTAGATTCTTTAGATCCTTTAGATTCTTTAGATTCTTTAGATTCTTTAGATTCATTAGATTCTTTGGATTCTTTAGATTTTTTAAATTCTTTAGATTCTTTAGATTCTTTAGATTCTTTAGATTCTTTAGATTCTTTAGATTCTTTAGATTCTTTAGATTCTTTAGATTCTTTAGATTTTTTAGATTCTTTAGATTCTTTAGATTCTTTAGATTCTTTAGATTCTTTAGATTCTTTAGATACTTTAGGTCCTTTAGTTTCTTTTGATTCTTTAGATTAATAGATTTTTTAGATTCCTTGGATTTTTTAGATTTTCTAGATTCTTTAGATTCTTTAGATTCTTTAGATTCTTTAGATTCTTTAGATCCTTTCGATTCTTTAGATTCTTTAGATTCTTTAGATTCTGTAGATTCTGTAGATTCTTTAGATTCTTTAGATTTTTTAGATTCTTTAGATTCTTTAGATTCTTAAGATTCTTTAGATTCTTTAGTTTCTTTAGGTTCGTTAGAATCTTTAGATTCTTTAGATTTTTTTGATTCTTTAGATACTTTAGATTTTTAGATTCTTTAGATTCTTTAGATTCTTTAGATTCTTTGGATTTTTTAGATTCTTTAGTTTCTTTTGATCCTTTAGATTAATAGATTTATTAGATTCCTTGTATTCTTTAGATTTTTTAGATTCTCTAGATTCTTTAGATATTTTAGATACTTTAGATTCTTTAGATTCTGTAGATTCTTTAGATACTTTAGTTTCTTTTGATTCTTTAGATTAATAGATTTTTTAGATTCCTTGTATTCTTTAGATTTTTTACATTCTCTAGATTCTTTAGATTTTTTAGATTCTTTAGATTTTTTAGATCCTTTAGATTCTTTAGATTCTTTAGATTCTGTAGATTCTTGAGATTCTTTAGATTTTTTAGAATATTTAGATATTTTAGATTCTTAAGGTTCTTTAGATTCTTTAGATTCTTTAGGTTCGTTAGAATCTTTAGATTCTTTAGATTTTTTTGATTCTTTAAATTCTTTAGATTTTTAGATTCTTTAGATTCTTTAGATTCTTTAGATTCTTTAGATTCTTTAGATTCTTTAGATTCTTTAGATTCTTTAGATTCTTTAGATTCTTTAGATTCTTTAGATTCTTTAGATTCTTTAGATTCTTTAGATTCTTTAGATTCTTTAGATTCTTTAGATTCTTTAGATTCTTTAGATTCTTTAGATTCTTTAGATTCTTTAGATTCTTTAGATTCTTTAGATTCTTTAGATTCTTTAGATTCTTTAGATTCTTTAGATTCTTTAGATTCTTTAGATTCTTTAGATTCTTTAGATTCTTTAGGTTCTTTAGATTCTTTAGATTCTTTAGATTTTTTAGAATCTTTAGATTCTTTAGATTCTTTAGATTCTTTAGATCCTTTAGATTCTTTAGATTCTTTAGATACTTTAGATTCTTTTGATTCTGTAGATTCTGTAGATTCTGTAGATTCTTTAGATTCTTTAGTTTCTTTTGATTCTTTAGATTAATAGGTTTTTTAGGTTCCTTGGATTTTTTAGATTTTCCAGATTCTTTAGATTCTTTGGCTTTTTTAGATTCTTTAGATTCTTTAGATTCTTTAGGTTCGTTAGAATCTTTAGATTCTTTAGATTTCTTTGATTCTTTAGATTCTTTAGATTTTTTAGATTCTTTAGATTCTTTAGATTCTTTAGATTCTTTAGATTCTTTAGATTATTTAGATTCTTTAGATTCTTTAGATTCTTTAGATTCTTTAGATTCTTTAGATTCTTTAGATTCTTTAGATTCTTTAGATTCTTTAGATTCTTTAGATTCTTTAGATTCTTTAGATTCTTTAGATTCTTTAGATTCTTTAGATTCTTTAGATTCTTTAGATTCTTTAGATTCTTTAGATTCTTTAGATTCTTTAGAATCTTTAGATTCTTTAGATTTTTAGATTATTTATATTCTTTAGATTCTTTAGATTCTTTAGATTCTTTAGATTCTTTAGATTTTTTAGATTATTTAGATTCTTTAGATTCTTTAGATTCTTTAGATTCTTTAGATTCTTTAGATTCTTTAGATTCTTTAGATTCTATAGATTCTTTAGATTCTTTAGATTCTTTAGATTCTTTAGATTCTTTAGATTCTTTAGAGTCTTTAGATTCTTTAGGTCCTTTAGATTCTTTAGATTCTTTAGATTCTTTAGAGTCTTTAGATTCTTTAGGTCCTTTAGTTTCTTTTGATTCTTTAGATTAATAGATTTTTTAGATTCTCTAGATTCTTTAGATTTTTTAGATACTTTAGATTCTTTAGATTCTTTAGATACTTTAGATTCTGTAGATTCTGTAGATTCTTGAGATTCTTTAGATTTTTTAGAATATTTAGATTCTTTAGATTCTTAAGATTCTTTAGATTCTTTAGATTCTTTAGGTTCGTTAGAATCTTTAGATTCTTTAGATTTTTTTGATTCTTTAGATTCTTTAGATTTTTAGATTCTTTAGATTCTTTAGATTCTTTAGATTCTTTAGATTCTTTAGATTCTTTAGATTCTTTAGATTCTTTAGATTCTTTAGATTCTTTAGATTCTTTAGATTCTTTAGATTCTTTAGATTCTTTAGAATCTTTAGATTCTTTAGATTCTTTAGATTCATTAGATTCTTTAGATTCTTTAGATTCTTTAGATTCTTTAGATTCTTTAGGTTCTTTAGATTCTTTAGATTCTTTAGATTCTTTAGATTCTTTAGATTCTTTAGATTCTTTAGATTCTTTAGATTGTTTAGATTCTTTAGATTCTTTAGGTTCTTTAGATTCTTTAGATTCTTTAGATTCTTTAGTATCTTTAGATTCTTTAGATTCTTTAGATTCTTTAGACTCTTTAGATTTTTAGATTCTTCAGATTCTTTAGATTCTTTGGATTTTTTAGATTCTTTAGTTTCTTTTGACCCTTTAGATTAATAGATTTTTTAGATTCCTTGTATTCTTTAGATTTTTTAGATTCTCTAGATTCTTTAGATATTTTAGATACTTTAGATTCTTTAGATTCTGTAGATTCTTTAGATACTTTGGTTTCTTTTGATTCTTTAGATTAATAGATTTTTTAGATTCCTTGTATTCTTTAGATTTTTTAGATTCTCTAGATTCTTTAGATTTTTTAGATTCTTTAGATTTTTTAGATCCTTTAGATTCTTTAGATTCTTTAGATTCTTTAGATTCTTTAGATTCTGTAGATTCTGTAGATTCTTTAGATTCTTTAGATTCTTTAGATTCTTTAGATTCTTTACATTCTTTAGATTCTTTAGATTCTTTAGATTCTTTAGATTCTTTAGATTCTTTAGATTCTTTAGATTCTTTAGATTCTTTAGATTCTTTAGATTCTTTAGATTCTTTAGATTCTTTAGATTCTTTAGGTTCTTTAGATTCTTTAGATTCTTTAGATTTTTTAGAATCTTTAGATTCTTTAGATTCTTTAGATTCTTTAGATCCTTTAGATTCTTTAGATTCTTTAGATACTTTAGATTCTTTTGATTCTGTAGATTCTGTAGATTCTGTAGATTCTTTAGATTCTTTAGTTTCTTTTGATTCTTTAGATTAATAGGTTTTTTAGGTTCCTTGGATTTTTTAGATTTTCCAGATTCTTTAGATTCTTTAGGTTCGTTAGAATCTTTAGATTCTTTAGATTTCTTTGATTCTTTAGATTCTTTAGATTTTTTAGATTCTTTAGATTCTTTAGATTCTTTAGATTCTTTAGATTATTTAGATTCTTTAGATTCTTTAGATTCTTTAGATTCTTTAGATTCTTTAGATTCTTTAGATTCTTTAGATTCTTTAGATTCTTTAGATTCTTTAGATTCTTTAGATTCTTTAGATTCTTTAGATTCTTTAGATTCTTTAGATTCTTTAGATTCTTTAGATTCTTTAGATTCTTTAGATTCTTTAGATTCTTTAGATTCTTTAGATTCTTTAGATTCTTTAGATTCTTTAGATTCTTTAGAATCTTTAGATTCTTTAGATTTTTAGATTATTTATATTCTTTAGATTCTTTAGATTCTTTAGATTTTTTAGATTCTTTAGATCCTTTAGATTCTTTAGATTCTTTAGATTCTTTAGATTCTTTAGATTCTTTAGAATCTTTAGATTCTTTAGATTCTTTAGATTCTTTAGATTCTTTAGATTTTTTAGATTCTTTAGATTCTTTAGATTCTTTAGATTCTTTAGATTCTTTAGATTCTTTAGATTCTTTAGATTCTTTAGATTCTTTAGATTCTTTAGAATCTTTAGATTCTTTAGAATCTTTAGATTCTTTAGATTTTTAGATTATTTAGATTCTTTAGATTCTTTAGATTCTTTAGATTCTTTAGATTCTTTAGATTCTTTAGATCCTTTAGATTCTTTAGATTCTTTAGATTCTTTAGATTCTATAGATTCTTTAGATTCTTTAGATTTTTTAAATTCTTTAGATTCTTTAGATTCTTTAGATTCTTTAGATTCTTTAGATTCTTTAGATTTTTTAGATTATTTAGATTCTTTAGATTCTTTAGATTCTTTAGATTCTTTAGATTCTTTAGATTCTTTAGATTCTATAGATTCTTTAGATTCTTTAGATTCTTTAGATTCTTTAGATTCTTTAGATTCTTTAGAGTCTTTAGATTCTTTAGGTCCTTTAGTTTCTTTTGATTCTTTAGATTAATAGATTTTTTAGATTCTCTAGATTCTTTAGATTTTTTAGATTCTTTAGATTTTTTAGATACTTTAGATTCTTTAGATTCTTTAGATACTTTAGATTCTGTAGATTCTGTAGATTCTTGAGATTCTTTAGATTTTTTAGAATATTTAGATTCTTTAGATTCTTAAGATTCTTTAGATTCTTTAGATTCTTTAGGTTCGTTAGAATCTTTAGATTCTTTAGATTTTTTTGATTCTTTAGATTCTTTAGATTTTTAGATTCTTTAGATTCTTTAGATTCTTTAGATTCTTTAGATTCTTTAGATTCTTTAGATTCTTTAGATTCTTTAGATTCTTTAGATTCTTTAGATTCTTTAGATTCTTTAGAATCTTTAGATTCTTTAGATTCTTTAGATTCATAAGATTCTTTAGATTCTTTAGATTCTTTAGATTCTTTAGATTCTTTAGATTCTTTAGGTTCTTTAGATTCTTTAGATTCTTTAGATTCTTTAGATTCTTTAGATTCTTTAGTTTCTTTAGAATCTTTAGATTCTTTAGATTCTTTAGATTCTTTAGATCCCTTAGATTCTTTAGATTCTTTAGATTCTTTAGATTCTTTAGATTCTTTAGATTTTTTTTATTCTTTAGATTCTTTAGATTTTTAGATTCTTTAGATTTTTTAGATTCTCTAGATTTTTTAGATTTTTTAGATTCATTAGATTCTTTAGATTCTTTAGATTCTTTAGATTCTTTAGATTCTTTAGATTCCTTAGATTCTTTTGATTCTCTAGTTTCTTTAGATTCTTTAGATTTTTTAGATTCTTTAGATTCCTTAGATTCTTTAGATTCTTTAGATTCTTTAGATTCTTTAGATTCTTTAGATTCTTTGGATTCTTTAGATTCTTTAGATTCTTTAGATTCTTTAGATTCTTTAGATTCTTTAGATTCTTTAGATTCTTTAGATTCTTTAGATTCTTTAGATTCTTTAGATTCTTTAGATTCTTTAGATTCTTTAGATTCTTTAGATTCTTTAGATTCTTTAGATTCTTTAGATTCTTTAGATTCTTTAGATTCTTTAGATTCTTTAGATTCTTTAGATTCTTTAGATTCTTTAGATTCTTTAGATTCTTTAGATTCTTTAGATTCCTTAGATTCTTTTGATTCTCTAGTTTCTTTAGATTCTTTAGATTTTTTAGATTCTTTAGATTCCTTAGATTCTTTAGATTCTTTAGATTCTTTAGATTCTTTAGATTCTTTAGATTCTTTGGATTCTTTAGATTCTTTAGATTCTTTAGATTCTTTAGATTCTTTAGATTCTTTAGATTCTTTAGATTCTTTAGATTCTTTAGATTCTTTAGATTCTTTAGATTCTTTAGATTCTTTAGATTCTTTAGATTCTTTAGATTCTTTAGATTCTTTAGATTCTTTAGATTCTTTAGATTCTTTAGATTCTTTAGATTCTTTAGATTCTTTAGATTCTTTAAATTCTTTAGATTCTTTAGATTCTTTAGATTCTTTAGATTCTTTAGATTCTGTAGATTCTGTAGATTCTTTAGATTCTTTAGATTTTTTAGATTCTCTAGATTCTTTAGATTTTTTAGATTCTTTAGATTCTTTAGATTATTTAGATTTTTTAGATTCTTTAGATTCTTTAGATTCTTTAGATTCTGTAGATTCTGTAGATTCTTTAGATTCTTTAGATTTTTTAGATTCTTTAGATTCTTTAGATTCTTAAGATTCTTTAGATTCTTTAGGTTCGTTAGAATCTTTAGATTCTTTAGATTTTTTTGATTCTTTAGATTCTTTAGATTTTTAGATTCTTTAGATTCTTTAGATTCTTTAGATTCTTTGGATTTTTTAGATTCTTTAGTTTCTTTTGATCCTTTAGATTAATAGATTTATTAGATTCCTTGTATTCTTTAGATTTTTTAGATTCTCTAGATTCTTTAGATATTTTAGATACTTTAGATTCTTTAGATTCTGTAGATTCTTTAGATACTTTAGTTTCTTTTGATTCTTTAGATTAATAGATTTTTTAGATTCCTTGTATTCTTTAGATTTTTTACATTCTCTAGATTCTTTAGATTTTTTAGATTCTTTAGATTTTTTAGATCCTTTAGATTCTTTAGATTCTTTAGATTCTGTAGATTCTTGAGATTCTTTAGATTTTTTAGAATATTTAGATTCTTTAGATTCTTAAGGTTCTTTAGATTCTTTAGATTCTTTAGGTTCGTTAGAATCTTTAGATTCTTTAGATTTTTTTGATTCTTTAGATTCTTTAGATTTTTAGATTCTTTAGATTCTTTAGATTCTTTAGATTCTTTAGATTCTTTAGATTCTTTAGATTCTTTAGATTCTTTAGATTCTTTAGATTCTTTAGATTCTTTAGATTCTTTAGATTCTTTAGATTCTTTAGATTCTTTAGATTCTTTAGATTCTTTAGATTCTTTAGATTCTTTAGATTCTTTAGATTCTTTAGATTCTTTAGATTCTTTAGATTCTTTAGATTCTTTAGATTCTTTAGATTCTTTAGATTCTTTAGATTCTTTAGATTCTTTAGGTTCTTTAGATTCTTTAGATTCTTTAGATTTTTTAGAATCTTTAGATTCTTTAGATTCTTTAGATTCTTTAGATCCTTTAGATTCTTTAGATTCTTTAGATACTTTAGATTCTTTTGATTCTGTAGATTCTGTAGATTCTGTAGATTCTTTAGATTCTTTAGTTTCTTTTGATTCTTTAGATTAATAGGTTTTTTAGGTTCCTTGGATTTTTTAGATTTTCCAGATTCTTTAGATTCTTTGGCTTTTTTAGATTCTTTAGATTCTTTAGATTCTTTAGGTTCGTTAGAATCTTTAGATTCTTTAGATTTCTTTGATTCTTTAGATTCTTTAGATTTTTTAGATTCTTTAGATTCTTTAGATTCTTTAGATTCTTTAGATTATTTAGATTCTTTAGATTCTTTAGATTCTTTAGATTCTTTAGATTCTTTAGATTCTTTAGATTCTTTAGATTCTTTAGATTCTTTAGATTCTTTAGATTCTTTAGATTCTTTAGATTCTTTAGATTCTTTAGATTCTTTAGATTCTTTAGATTCTTTAGATTCTTTAGATTCTTTAGATTCTTTAGATTCTTTAGATTCTTTAAAATCTTTAGATTCTTTAGATTTTTAGATTATTTATATTCTTTAGATTCTTTAGATTCTTTAGATTTTTTAGATTCTTTAGATCCTTTAGATTCTTTAGATTCTTTAGATTCTTTAGATTCTTTAGATTCTTTAGAATCTTTAGATTCTTTAGATTCTTTAGATTCTTTAGATTCTTTAGATTTTTTAGATTCTTTAGATTCTTTAGATTCTTTAGATTCTTTAGATTCTTTAGATTCTTTAGATTCTTTAGATTCTTTAGATTCTTTAGATTCTTTAGAATCTTTAGATTCTTTAGAATCTTTAGATTCTTTAGATTTTTAGATTATTTAGATTCTTTAGATTCTTTAGATTCTTTAGATTCTTTAGATTCTTTAGATTCTTTAGATCCTTTAGATTCTTTAGATTCTTTAGATTCTTTAGATTCTATAGATTCTTTAGATTCTTTAGATTTTTTAAATTCTTTAGATTCTTTAGATTCTTTAGATTCTTTAGATTCTTTAGATTCTTTAGATTTTTTAGATTATTTAGATTCTTTAGATTCTTTAGATTCTTTAGATTCTTTAGATTCTTTAGATTCTTTAGATTCTTTAGATTCTATAGATTCTTTAGATTCTTTAGATTCTTTAGATTCTTTAGATTCTTTAGATTCTTTAGAGTCTTTAGATTCTTTAGGTCCTTTAGTTTCTTTTGATTCTTTAGATTAATAGATTTTTTAGATTCTCTAGATTCTTTAGATTTTTTAGATTCTTTAGATTTTTTAGATACTTTAGATTCTTTAGATTCTTTAGATACTTTAGATTCTGTAGATTCTGTAGATTCTTGAGATTCTTTAGATTTTTTAGAATATTTAGATTCTTTAGATTCTTAAGATTCTTTAGATTCTTTAGATTCTTTAGGTTCGTTAGAATCTTTAGATTCTTTAGATTTTTTTGATTCTTTAGATTCTTTAGATTTTTAGATTCTTTAGATTCTTTAGATTCTTTAGATTCTTTAGATTCTTTAGATTCTTTAGATTCTTTAGATTCTTTAGATTCTTTAGATTCTTTAGATTCTTTAGATTCTTTAGATTCTTTAGATTCTTTAGATTCTTTAGAATCTTTAGATTCTTTAGATTCTTTAGATTCATTAGATTCTTTAGATTCTTTAGATTCTTTAGATTCTTTAGATTCTTTAGATTCTTTAGGTTCTTTAGATTCTTTAGATTCTTTAGATTCTTTAGATTCTTTAGATTCTTTAGTTTCTTTAGAATCTTTAGATTCTTTAGATTCTTTAGATTCTTTAGATCCTTTAGATTCTTTAGATTCTTTAGATTCTTTAGATACTTTAGATTCTTTAGATTTTTTTTATTCTTTAGATTCTTTAGATTTTTAGATTCTTTAGATTTTTTAGATTCTCTAGATTCTTTAGATTTTTTAGATTCATTAGATTCTTTAGATTCTTTAGATTCTTTAGATTCTTTAGATTCTTTAGATTCCTTAGATTCTTTTGATTCTCTAGTTTCTTTAGATTCTTTAGATTTTTTAGATTCTTTAGATTCCTTAGATTCTTTAGATTCTTTAGATTCTTTAGATTCTTTAGATTCTTTAGATTCTTTGGATTCTTTAGATTCTTTAGATTCTTTAGATTCTTTAGATTCTTTAGATTCTTTAGATTCTTTAGATTCTTTAGATTCTTTAGATTCTTTAGATTCTTTAGATTCTTTAGATTCTTTAGATTCTTTAGATTCTTTAGATTCTTTAGATTCTTTAGATTCTTTAGATTCTTTAGATTCTTTAGATTCTTTAGATTCTTTAGATTCTTTAGATTCTTTAGATTCTTTAGATTCTTTAGATTCTTTAGATTCTTTAGATTCTTTAGATTTCTTAGATTCTTTTGATTCTCTAGTTTCTTTAGATTCTTTAGATTTTTTAGATTCTTTAGATTCCTTAGATTCTTTAGATTCTTTAGATTCTTTAGATTCTTTAGATTCTTTAGATTCTTTGGATTCTTTAGATTCTTTAGATTCTTTAGATTCTTTAGATTCTTTAGATTCTTTAGATTCTTTAGATTCTTTAGATTCTTTAGATTCTTTAGATTCTTTAGATTCTTTAGATTCTTTAGATTCTTTAGATTCTTTAGATTCTTTAGATTCTTTAGATTCTTTAGATTCTTTAGATTCTTTAGATTCTTTAGATTCTTTAGATTCTTTAGATTCTTTAGATTCTTTAGATTCTTTAAATTCTTTAGATTCTTTAGATTCTTTAGATTCTTTAGATTCTTTAGATTCTGTAGATTCTGTAGATTCTTTAGATTCTTTAGATTTTTTAGATTCTCTAGATTCTTTAGATTTTTTAGATTCTTTAGATTCTTTAGATCCTTTAGATTCTTTAGATTCTTTAGATTCTTTAGATTCTGTGGATTTTGTAGATTCTTTAGATTCTTTAGATTTTTTAGATTCTTTAGATTCTTTAGATTCTTAAGATTCTTTAGATTCTTTAGATACTTTAGGTTCGTTAGAATCTTTAGATTCTTTAGATTTTTTTGATTCTTTAGATTCTTTAGATTTTTAGATTCTTTAGATTCTTTAGATTCTTTGGATTTTTTAGATTCTTTAGTTTCTTTTGATCCTTTAGATTAATAGATTTTTTAGATTCCTTGTATTCTTTAGATTTTTTAGATTCTCTAGATTCTTTAGATATTTTAGATACTTTAGATTCTTTAGATTCTGTAGATTCTTTAGATACTTTAGTTTCTTTTGATTCTTTAGATTAATAGATTTTTTAGATTCCTTGTATTCTTTAGATTTTTTAGATTCTCTAGATTCTTTAGATTTTTTAGATTCTTTAGATTTTTTAGATCCTTTAGATTCTTTAGATTCTTTAGATACTTTAGATACTTTAGATTCTTTAGATTCTTTAGATTCTTTAGATTCTGTAGATTCTTTAGATTCTTTAGATTCTTTAGATTCTTTAGATTCTTTGGATTTTTTAGATTCTTTAGATTCTTTAGATTCTTTAGATTCTTTAGATTCTTTGGATTCTTTAGATTCTTTAGATTCTTTAGATTCTTTAGTTTCTTTAGATTCTTTAGATTCTTTAGATTCTTTAGATTCTTTGGATTCTTTAGATTCTTTAGATTCTTTAGATTCTTTAGATTCTTTAGATTCTTTAGATTCTTTAGATTCTTTAGATTCTTTAGATTCTTTAGATTCTTTAGATTTCTTAGATTCTTTTGATTCTCTAGTTTCTTTAGATTGTTTAGATTCTTTAGATTCTTTAGATTCTTTAGATTCTTTAGATCCTTTAGATTCTTTAGATTCTTTAGATTCTTTAGATTCTTTAGATTCTTTAGATTCTTTAGATCCTTTAGATTCTTTAGATTCTTTAGATTCTTTAGATTCTTTAGATTCTTTAGATTCTTTAGATTCTTTAGATTCTTTAGATTTTTTAAATTCTTTAGATTCTTTAGATTCTTTAGATTCTTTAGATTCTTTATATTCTTTAGATTCTTTAGATTCTTTGGATTCTTTAGATTCTTTAGATTCTTTAGATTCTTTAGATTCTTTAGATTCTTTAGATTTTTTAGATTCTTTAGATTCTTTAGATTCTTTAGATTCTTTAGATTCTTTAGATTCTTTAGATTCTTTAGATTCTTTAGATTCTTTAGGTCCTTTAGTTTCTTTTGATTCTTTAGATTAATAGATTTTTTAGATTCCTTGGATTTTTTAGATTTTCTAGATTCTTTAGATTCTTTAGATATTTTAGATTCTTTAGATTCTTTAGATTCTTTAGATTCTTTAGATTCTTTAGATTCTTTAGATTCTTTAGATTCTTTAGATTCTTTAGATTCTTTAGATTTTTTAGATTCTTTAGATTCTTTAGAGTCTTTAGATTCTTTAGGTCCTTTAGTTTCTTTTGATTCTTTAGATTAATAGATTTTTTAGATTCCTTGGATTTTTTAGATTTTCCAGATTCTTTAGATTCTTTGGCTTTTTTAGATTCTTTAGATTCTTTAGATTCTTTAGATTCTTTAGGTTCGTTAGAATCTTTAGATTCTTTAGATTTCTTTGATTCTTTAGATTTTTTAGATTCTTTAGATTCTTTAGATTCTTTAGATTCTTTAGATCCTTTAGATTCTTTAGATTCTTTAGATTCTTTAGATTCTTTAGATTCTTTAGATTTCTTAGATTCTTTTGATTCTCTAGTTTCTTTAGATTGTTTAGATTCTTTAGATTCTTTAGATTCTTTAGATTCTTTAGATCCTTTAGATTCTTTAGATTCTTTAGATTCTTTAGATTCTTTAGATTCTTTAGATTCTTTAGATTCTTTAGGTCCTTTAGTTTCTTTTGATTCTTTAGATTAATAGATTTTTTAGATTCCTTGGATTTTTTAGATTTTCTAGATTCTTTAGATTCTTTAGATATTTTAGATTCTTTAGATTCTTTAGATTCTTTAGATTCTTTAGATTCTTTAGATTCTTTAGATTCTTTAGATTCTTTAGATTCTTTAGATTCTTTAGATTCTTTAGAATCTTTAGATTCTTTAGATTTTTAGATTATTTAGATTCTTTAGATTCTTTAGATTCTTTAGATTCTTTAGATTCTTTAGATTCTTTAGATCCTTTAGATTCTTTAGATTCTTTAGATTCTTTAGATTCATTAGATTCTTTGGATTCTTTAGATTTTTTAAATTCTTTAGATTCTTTAGATTCTTTAGATTCTTTAGATTCTTTAGATTCTTTAGATTCTTTAGATTCTTTAGATTCTTTAGATTCTTTAGATTCTTTAGATTTTTTAGATTCTTTAGATTCTTTAGATTCTTTAGATTCTTTAGATTCTTTAGATACTTTAGGTCCTTTAGTTTCTTTTGATTCTTTAGATTAATAGATTTTTTAGATTCCTTGGATTTTTTAGATTTTCTAGATTCTTTAGATTCTTTAGATTCTTTAGATTCTTTAGATTCTTTAGATCCTTTCGATTCTTTAGATTCTTTAGATTCTTTAGATTCTGTAGATTCTGTAGATTCTTTAGATTCTTTAGATTTTTTAGATTCTTTAGATTCTTTAGATTCTTAAGATTCTTTAGATTTTTTAGTTTCTTTAGGTTCGTTAGAATCTTTAGATTCTTTAGATTTTTTTGATTCTTTAGATTCTTTAGATTTTTAGATTCTTTAGATTCTTTAGATTCTTTAGATTCTTTGGATTTTTTAGATTCTTTAGTTTCTTTTGATCCTTTAGATTAATAGATTTATTAGATTCCTTGTATTCTTTAGATTTTTTAGATTCTCTAGATTCTTTAGATATTTTAGATACTTTAGATTCTTTAGATTCTGTAGATTCTTTAGATACTTTAGTTTCTTTTGATTCTTTAGATTAATAGATTTTTTAGATTCCTTGTATTCTTTAGATTTTTTACATTCTCTAGATTCTTTAGATTTTTTAGATTCTTTAGATTTTTTAGATCCTTTAGATTCTTTAGATTCTTTAGATTCTGTAGATTCTTGAGATTCTTTAGATTTTTTAGAATATTTAGATTCTTTAGATTCTTAAGGTTCTTTAGATTCTTTAGATTCTTTAGGTTCGTTAGAATCTTTAGATTCTTTAGATTTTTTTGATTCTTTAGATTCTTTAGATTTTTAGATTCTTTAGATTCTTTAGATTCTTTAGATTCTTTAGATTCTTTAGATTCTTTAGATTCTTTAGATTCTTTAGATTCTTTAGATTCTTTAGATTCTTTAGATTCTTTAGATTCATTAGATTCTTTAGATTCTTTAGATTCTTTAGATTCTTTAGATTCTTTAGATTCTTTAGATTCTTTAGATTCTTTAGATTCTTTAGATTCTTTAGATTCTTTAGATTCTTTAGGTTCTTTAGATTCTTTAGATTCTTTAGATTTTTTAGAATCTTTAGATTCTTTAGATTCTTTAGATTCTTTAGATCCTTTAGATTCTTTAGATTCTTTAGATACTTTAGATTCTTTTGATTCTGTAGATTCTGTAGATTCTGTAGATTCTTTAGATTCTTTAGTTTCTTTTGATTCTTTAGATTAATAGGTTTTTTAGGTTCCTTGGATTTTTTAGATTTTCCAGATTCTTTAGATTCTTTGGCTTTTTTAGATTCTTTAGATTCTTTAGATTCTTTAGGTTCGTTAGAATCTTTAGATTCTTTAGATTTCTTTGATTCTTTAGATTCTTTAGATTTTTTAGATTCTTTAGATTCTTTAGATTCTTTAGATTCTTTAGATTATTTAGATTCTTTAGATTCTTTAGATTCTTTAGATTCTTTAGATTCTTTAGATTCTTTAGATTCTTTAGATTCTTTAGATTCTTTAGATTCTTTAGATTCTTTAGATTCTTTAGATTCTTTAGATTCTTTAGATTCTTTAGATTCTTTAGATTCTTTAGATTCTTTAGATTCTTTAGATTCTTTAGATTCTTTAGATTCTTTAGATTCTTTAGATTCTTTAGAATCTTTAGATTCTTTAGATTTTTAGATTATTTATATTCTTTAGATTCTTTAGATTCTTTAGATTTTTTAGATTCTTTAGATCCTTTAGATTCTTTAGATTCTTTAGATTCTTTAGATTCTTTAGATTCTTTAGAATCTTTAGATTCTTTAGATTCTTTAGATTCTTTAGATTCTTTAGATTTTTTAGATTCTTTAGATTCTTTAGATTCTTTAGATTCTTTAGATTCTTTAGATTCTTTAGATTCTTTAGATTCTTTAGATTCTTTAGATTCTTTAGATTCTTTAGAATCTTTAGATTCTTTAGAATCTTTAGATTCTTTTGATTTTTAGATTATTTAGATTCTTTAGATTCTTTAGATTCTTTAGATTCTTTAGATTCTTTAGATTCTTTAGATCCTTTAGATTCTTTAGATTCTTTAGATTCTTTAGATTCTATAGATTCTTTAGATTCTTTAGATTTTTTAAATTCTTTAGATTCTTTAGATTCTTTAGATTCTTTAGATTCTTTAGATTCTTTAGATTTTTTAGATTATTTAGATTCTTTAGATTCTTTAGATTCTTTAGATTCTTTAGATTCTTTAGATTCTTTAGATTCTTTAGATTCTATAGATTCTTTAGATTCTTTAGATTCTTTAGATTCTTTAGATTCTTTAGATTCTTTAGATTCTTTAGAGTCTTTAGATTCTTTAGGTCCTTTAGTTTCTTTTGATTCTTTAGATTAATAGATTTTTTAGATTCTCTAGATTCTTTAGATTTTTTAGATTCTTTAGATTTTTTAGATACTTTAGATTCTTTAGATTCTTTAGATACTTTAGATTCTGTAGATTCTGTAGATTCTTGAGATTCTTTAGATTTTTTAGAATATTTAGATTCTTTAGATTCTTAAGATTCTTTAGATTCTTTAGATTCTTTAGGTTCGTTAGAATCTTTAGATTCTTTAGATTTTTTTGATTCTTTAGATTCTTTAGATTTTTAGATTCTTTAGATTCTTTAGATTCTTTAGATTCTTTAGATTCTTTAGATTCTTTAGATTCTTTAGATTCTTTAGATTCTTTAGATTCTTTAGATTCTTTAGATTCTTTAGATTCTTTAGAATCTTTAGATTCTTTAGATTCTTTAGATTCATTAGATTCTTTAGATTCTTTAGATTCTTTAGATTCTTTAGATTCTTTAGGTTCTTTAGATTCTTTAGATTCTTTAGATTCTTTAGATTCTTTAGATTCTTTAGTTTCTTTAGAATCTTTAGATTCTTTAGATTCTTTAGATTCTTTAGATTCTTTAGATTCTTTAGATTCTTTAGATTCTTTAGATTCTTTAGATTTTTTTTATTCTTTAGATTCTTTAGATTTTTAGATTCTTTAGATTTTTTAGATTCTCTAGATTCTTTAGATTTTTTAGATTCATTAGATTCTTTAGATTCTTTAGATTCTTTAGATTCTTTAGATTCTTTAGATTCCTTAGATTCTTTTGATTCTCTAGTTTCTTTAGATTCTTTAGATTTTTTAGATTCTTTAGATTCCTTAGATTCTTTAGATTCTTTAGATTCTTTAGATTCTTTAGATTCTTTAGATTCTTTGGATTCTTTAGATTCTTTAGATTCTTTAGATTCTTTAGATTCTTTAGATTCTTTAGATTCTTTAGATTCTTTAGATTCTTTAGATTCTTTAGATTCTTTTGATTCTTTAGATTCTTTAGATTCTTTAGATTCTTTAGATTCTTTAGATTCTTTAGATTCTTTAGATTCTTTAGATTCTTTAGATTCTTTAGATTCTTTAGATTCTTTAGATTTTTTAGATTCTTTAGATTCTTTAGATTCTTTAGATTCTTTAGATTCTTTAGATTCTTTAGATTCTTTAGATTCTTTAGATTCTTTAGATTCCTTAGATTCTTTTGATTCTCTAGTTTCTTTAGATTCTTTAGATTTTTTAGATTCTTTAGATTCCTTAGATTCTTTAGATTCTTTAGATTCTTTAGATTCTTTAGATTCTTTAGATTCTTTGGATTCTTTAGATTCTTTAGATTCTTTAGATTCTTTAGATTCTTTAGATTCTTTAGATTCTTTAGATTCTTTAGATTCTTTAGATTCTTTAGATTCTTTAGATTCTTTAGATTCTTTAGATTCTTTAGATTCTTTAGATTCTTTAGATTCTTTAGATTCTTTAGATTCTTTAGATTCTTTAGATTCTTTAGATTCTTTAGATTCTTTAGATTCTTTAGATTCTTTAGATTCTTTAGATTCTTTAGATTCTTTAGATTCTTTAAATTCTTTAGATTCTTTAGATTCTTTAGATTCTTTAGATTCTTTAGATTCTGTAGATTCTGTAGATTCTTTAGATTCTTTAGATTTTTTAGATTCTCTAGATTCTTTAGATTTTTTAGATTCTTTAGATTCTTTAGATCCTTTAGATTCTTTAGATTCTTTAGATTCTTTAGATTCTGTGGATTTTGTAGATTCTTTAGATTCTTTAGATTTTTTAGATTCTTTAGATTCTTTAGATTCTTAAGATTCTTTAGATTCTTTAGATACTTTAGGTTCGTTAGAATCTTTAGATTCTTTAGATTTTTTTGATACTTTAGATTCTTTAGATTTTTAGATTCTTTAGATTCTTTAGATTCTTTGGATTTTTTAGATTCTTTAGTTTCTTTTGATCCTTTAGATTAATAGATTTTTTAGATTCCTTGTATTCTTTAGATTTTTTAGATTCTCTAGATTCTTTAGATATTTTAGATACTTTAGATTCTTTAGATTCTGTAGATTCTTTAGATACTTTAGTTTCTTTTGATTCTTTAGATTAATAGATTTTTTAGATTCCTTGTATTCTTTAGATTTTTTAGATTCTCTAGATTCTTTAGATTTTTTAGATTCTTTAGATTTTTTAGATCCTTTAGATTCTTTAGATTCTTTAGATACTTTAGATACTTTAGATTCTTTAGATTCTTTAGATTCTTTAGATTCTGTAGATTCTTTAGATTCTTTAGATTCTTTAGATTC